>NW_017731573.1:1315428-1328419 GCF_001890085.2 Hipposideros armiger
CAACCCACTGCCACAGGGGCTGCAGCCTACGCTGTCGCCAGCGACTCACGGCAGCCCAGCTCCAGGTTGAGCTGTTGTTCAGCATCTGAGCTGTAGAGGGCAGTGTCACTGGCCCTCATATGCGGGGATCTCTGGCATCCCAAGCCAGTTCTTAACCATCACGCCACTCGGCCGGCCCAAAAAGAACAGATTTGTGAGGCAGGAACTCAGTACATCTATCTTACCAGTGAGGAAACTGAGGTATAGAGAGGTTGACTTGCCCAAGGGCACACAAAGCCAGGATGTGAACTCAATGCCCTTTGACTTTGGAGCAGTTAATCACATTATTCAATGACAGCCTCTCTCAGAAGGAGCATGAAGGTCATCAGAAGATACACACCCTACCACCCACCAAACTTCCAGGGCAGTGAAAAAGGGGTGGATTTGGGAAAGGTATAGGATATCAGAAAACATTCCGAGCCTTCTTCAGGAACTCCTTGCCCACAAAGGCAGATGATATGATCCCCATTGGATCAAAGACCACCAATCCCAAAGATCAAATGACTGTCATTCCCAATGTTTCTGAAGCTGCCAAGACCTGGACAGAGTGGGGAGGCCTAGGAGAAAAAAGCAGCGCTGTCTTGGACTCCACCTACTCCTATACTAAAGATGGAGAAAAAAATAGTATTTCACATCGGAAGAGTCATTGTAATACATGAATTTCATTCAGGACTTTTCTCAAACCATATTTTGATCTGGCCTCAAAAGTAATACATATTCATTATATAATAAATAGATTTGGAAAACATACAAGAAGAAAATAAGTCCCTTATAATAACACTATCAAACACAACTGTATTTAACAATCTGATGCATTAGTTTGTTTTGTTTTCTGTAAAAACATATATTTTAATAGCAAAAACTGACATCACCCTACTCTTGCTATTTTGTAACCTACTTTTAGGTCATATTTTGTCCCCCTTTTCCCAAAGTCTGAATGTGCCCTTCAAGTTCCATGATAGCTCAGTTAATGGCTGTAGACATGGTACTCCCCTTTGTGCTTGTATGAAAACTTATTCAGTCTCCAGTTCTGAGATGTCCAGGTGGTTTTTAGCTTTTTACTGCTGCAAGCAATGCTTGTTGTACAAACACATCTAGCCTGCTCATGATTATCTCCCTACAATAAATTCCTGGATGTAACTGTTAGGACACATTACATGCTTTTTTTCAGGCTTTTCATGAACGCTGCCAAAATGTCCTACACAAAGGAAGCACTGATTTATAAACCTACTAGCCACCTATGAGAAACAAGGTACAAAAAGTTGCTCAATGATTGAATGCAAACAGCTCTGTTAATGCAGCTTAACAATCACAAT
The DNA here is from genome assembly GCF_001890085.2 of Hipposideros armiger. Classification (NCBI taxonomy): domain Eukaryota; kingdom Metazoa; phylum Chordata; class Mammalia; order Chiroptera; family Hipposideridae; genus Hipposideros; species Hipposideros armiger. The sequence continues at coordinate 1,316,784 of NW_017731573.1, forward strand.
GCAACTGGATTAAAGCAAGAATAAGTTTTTCCTGTCCTCTCTACAGGACTTGCTCCCTCCGTTTCTGAGAACTTCCTGTCCGCCTTCCATGGCCATCTTATCAAGAGAACAGCCCTAATTCTACCATTGGTTCATCCAGGAAACAATGGTATCTACTCCCTATACATCCCTGGATGTTAGCACGGTAATACATTGGCCAGATTTTATCTAACTTTGTAAATTTTACCATTTTAAAGATGTGATTGCTTTCTGGGTTGCTGATTCGAGGGAACATTCCTTGGAACATTCTATTAACATATAAAAGGACAGTGCACATGGCAAATCGCCCACCAGCTCAGATAATCTACCTTTCTGGAAAACTACCTAACATTATATAAAAGTTCACTCGTAAAATCCCAACAGGGCCAACCTATTTGGGTTCCTTTCATCATAAGAAAGGCTCATTGAACCTGAAAACCCAAAATGCCTGGGATTATAATAAGGAAAGAGTGGATGCTACTGATAAAGTAAGTAGCTATTGGAGTTCAGGATCAATTCAGTTCCAGTCTGTTGGAGAAAAGTTAATTTACGGCAGAAAACCATGATTAATTTTAGAATAAACAATATTATGACTCAAGTGAGTTATGAGTTACTGGAGAGGGAAGGCACATTTAGTAGAACATGACTTATTCAGACATGTAATTTTTTCCCTAGCTCAGTCAAGTTAAGTGTGGCAAAAAAGCCAGAAACAGCTTTGCAATTGGAATATGCAATTTAAAATAAGTAAAGATTACTCCCAGGTAGTTTATTGCTTTAACTACATCGAGGCACGTCCCTATAGCAGACAGCATAATGACTCTCATTTCATTTTTGGTTTGTGCCAAATATCTTCAGTTAGTTTTGCTTTATTGGCTTCATGCAATTTATTGCAGCACTAGAATGCGATTGTAATGCAACTAGTATTTTAGTTTTATCTTCCACTGGTAATTTTTCTTCTTTATGGTGACTATACTGTCTGCATTAATACAAGCCATGGAAATTATACAGTGTGGAACCTTGTTTTCGGCAGCTCCCTTCCTCATGAAGAGTAGAACCATAAAGGCCAAGTCCCAAAGCATGGCAATGGCCAAGTATGTGCCAGGGGAGAAACAACAACGTAAATAACAGCATTTACAACTCAATAAAGTGATTTATTTGACTAAGAATTACTTGAAAGCACAATTTCCCCATGATTCAAAAAGAGGTGAGATGTTCTTTAAAATCTTTGGTTTTTAAGTATTCTTCAAATAAATCCCTGGCACCAAGCATGAGTGTCAAAAGTGGTAGCATTTAGGGAAAACTAGAACCCTTCACATATCTTTCAAAAATATATTTATTTAGCCTGGTTTGTATTTATTGATTTGACCGACTTCACAATACCACTGTAATATGCTAGTGAATTATATAACTATTTCCAATTTCCTGAAAGTTGGCTAAATAATATGCTAACTAGGATTTTACCTATAGTTATGCAATGTGTTAAATAGGATTTTTCCTATAGTTAGACCTTATCGATAATATACATCGTTACCTTAAGGGCAGTTTTCTGTGAAAGGAGGAGAGACTGGGTCCAGTCCTGAGAGCAACTTATTTTTGGCACCTTTGTGGAGCTGCACAAGAAAAGAACCAAATTAAGTCAGATTAGTCATTTGGGCCTTGTTGAAACATATTTCTCAACCACATCCTTGTATCTTGCTTAAATTTTGCCATGAATAATTTATCCAGTAAACTAAGGCATATATATCTTTAAGAGTCTCCTGTTAAAATCCAGCATTCCAGGAAGATGTAGCATAGCAAACTATTATCATTCATTACTTCTTAATAAAATGAGTTTATCAAATTGATATATAAACACAGCAGAGCCATGATGGGATAGCATATGGGATGGTTAGACTTTGATGGAGGAAGGGAAAGTCCGAAACATGAGTTCTCCACATGATAGTCTCAGGTAGTACAGTGCAACGAAAGTCTAGAGACAGCGAGAAAAAAGCCCAGAGGAGCAGGCACCAGTGAACAGGGTTGACAGGAAATCACAGGAGGGCACAGGAAGGGAAAATAAAAAGACTTCATAAAAAATTAACTGCAATTAAAAAAATAATAACAAGGAATGGTGAGTATGTGGAGAAAAGAATAACATGCGATGGTGAGTATGCATTGCTGGTGGGAATGTAAAGTGGTACAGCTATTGTGGAAAGCAGTCTGACAGTTCCTCAGAAGTACCCAGCAATTCTACTCCTAAACATATGCCCAAGAGAATTGAAAACATATGTCCACACAAAAGCTTCTACATGGATGTTCATAGCAATTTGGGGGGAGCAGAATTGGCCACCCCAAAATAAGTCTTTCTGGCATAAGGATTATTTTAGGCTGATTATTTTTAAGAAACTGCAGACATAGGGAAAGCTCTAAAACTGAGTAGAAGTTACCTTTTTGTGAGTTACCCTCATTGTACAAGAAAGAGGGGTACGATCTTATCTCTAGAGATCATATCAGTGCACAAAGCAAGGACACACCCTTGTTCATTGGGCTTTTCCTGATAACCTCCCATAACTGACTCCCCACCCCCAAAATCTTCTTTTACTTTAGCTTGAGGTGGTATTTGACGTGACGGCTTTGGCCATTGCAGAGAGTTTAGTTTTCCTGGGTCTTTCCCATGTATACCTGTTATTAAACGTCTGTGTGTTTTTCTGGTGTTAATCTGTTCTATGTCAACTTAATTTATTAGGCCAGCCAAAGAACCTAGAAGAGTAGGCAAAGCTGTTCCTCTCCAACACACAGTGCTATTCATAATAGCTAAAATGTGGAAACAACCTAAATGTTCATCAACTAATGAATGGATTTATGCAACAATGTATGTGGTATGTCCATACAATGGAATATTATTTAGTAATAAAAAAGAATGAAGTACTGATACAGGCTACAGCATAAGTGAACTTTGGAAACACTATGCTGGGTAAAAGAAGCCAATCACAAAAGATTACATATTGTATGATTCCATTTATATGAGATATCCAGAATAGGCAAACCTATAAATACAGAAAGTAGATTAAGCAGTTGCCTAGGGCTGGGGGGTAGAGGCAGTGGGAAATGACAACCAATGGACATGGGGTTTCTTTTGGAGGGACAAAAATGTTCTAAAATTAGATTATGGTGATAGTTGCACAAACTTGTGAATATACTACAGAACATTGAATTGTATACTTTAAATGAATAAATTAAATGCTACGTATATTATATCTCAATAAAATTGTTTAAAAAATTAATTGTACCTTGAGATGACCCAGGTTTCTATTCAGTCCTATTACCTATATTTCTAATTAACTTCTAACTAACTTATTCTCAAACAGCATAGAAATGGATAACCTAAAAATTAAAAATGTAAAGAACATGAGCCCCCAAACCAAGTAGAACAGGATTTGGATCTGAGCTCCAACACTTCTTGGACCCCTGAGATAGACAGTTTGCCTAAACCATGACTGTTTGCTTTTGCTTCGACCAAGCATCAAGTACCAGCCCTCAGCCCATTTGCCATTCTATCTTGATGTGAGTAAACACCTATGTCTTCAAAATAAGTTTTAAGTTTTGTAAATAACACTCTGGAATCCAAAGGATTAAAAAAGGAAACAACCAATCACTCATCAGAAGCAGATTAAACATATCCCTGATTGTCATCTAACACATCTGAGATACCTGGACTCTTAATTTGAATACCAGGGAAGAAAAAATACAAATTTGACAAAATTAGGGAATCAACATCACATTGGAAGCTACACAGAAATTCTTCAAGTTTAAAGCCTCTCATAAACAATTTCACTTGCCAAAAGTTTACTTCTAATGAAATTTGGATTTGGCCTTAATAGATTTGGTAGCATAGCTGCCCATAACATGACTTCAGTAAGGAACTGTAGAAAAACAAGTAACTACTGACAACTGAGAGAATTAGTCTTTTGGAGCTAATAGTTCATCAACTAATTAATGGATTGGAGCGGTCAAAGATAACCTCTCCATATTCATAGACTCCAGAATTCTCTATAGCTGGGCATAGGAAGCTTTTCCACAACAACACAATAACACATCTCATTATCTTTAAGACAAAGTGAAGATGTTTACTCCAATCCTTAGAGAAAATTCAAAACAAAATGGCTCTTCAGATTATAGATCCCTCAGACTGAACAGAGCCTACTCCATCTTCAAAAAGAACTTTCTATCACCTATCAAAGTTTACAGAGTCATTAACTAATTTGCTGGATTTATTCTCAGAATTCCATATTGCCTTTCTTCTCAGCAAACCTCTCAACCAATCATCTTGCGTGAAAAGCAAAAAGGTTTTAGGTATAAATATACATAAGTAAAAATCTACAGTCTGCTTCTTGCATATGATATATCTTCTTGGGGAGTTAGTTCTGAACAATGAAGACTTCATAACACATTTATTAGTCTATCATCAGACTTTGGTTCTGTGGACAGAGACTGTCTTTGCACTAAACTTGATGATCTTGGCAAAAATCCCGGATGATTAACATGGCCTAAAACCTATCATAATAGTATCATAATACTATTGCCAGAATCAGAATGGCTAGAAATTATCTTAGGCTAGACAAAATTCGATTTTTAGACAGACTAAAACAGGGCTTCCTGAGTTTTACTTTATTTTAACTTGTGTATGTGAGGCAACTTGATTTCTATTTCAGATGCATAGGATGCCTGCTCTCCCACCATAGTTAAAAGGAAGATGGAAAACGGAAGATGGTACATATATCTTTACATACGGTGGGCAAGACATGGAAACAAGCAAAGTGTCCTTCAATAGATAGTTGCATAAAGAAGATGTGGTACACATACACACTGGAATACTACCCAGCCATCAGAAAAGATGAAATGCTGCCATTTGTAACAACACAGGTGGATCTTGAGATGATGATGCTAAGCTAAATAAGTCAGACAGAAAATGTCAAGAACTGTATGACTTCACTCATATGTGGGAATATAAAACCTGAAAGCAACAAAGGAACAAGACAAATAAACAAAGAAACAAAAACTCATAGACACAGATAACAGTTTAGTGGTTACCAGAGGGTAAGGGGGAAGAAGAGATGGTAAAAGGAAGAAGAGGATCAAATGTATGGTGATGGAAGGAGAACTGACTCTGGCTGGTGCATGGACAATGCACTAGATAGATGACATATTACAGAATTGTACACCTGACCCCTATGTAATTTTACTAACCAATGTCACCCCAGTACATTTAATAAATAAAAGAAAGAAAGAAAGAAAGAAAGAAAGAAAGAAAGAAAGAAAGAAAGAAAGAAAGAAAAAAAGAAAAAAGAAAAAAAGAAAGAAAGACAATGGAAGATGGAAGACTAGGGTGATGCTTTACAATAGGAAGAGCCTTAAACCCAGCTCAAACTGTTGGCTAATCACTGTCAAAAAGAGCAGTTCAGATTCAAAAGAGTTTTGAATTTATGCCAAAGGAAATGATTGATTTGTAGGAACCTGTCAGTGTTCAAATGGACAAGACTACAGCGCTCCATCCATTAAGTTATCTCATGCTGTAATCTGAGGGTATGGTTTTTAGCTATTCCTTCTGGTGGGCCTATCAAGGGACTATGTTTCCAACGAGGCTTCAGCAGGGCCTTCCTGCAGGTCACTTCATTTCTGGGAAGCCAACTAGAACCATGGCTTAATTTTCCTTTTCAACATGCTCCCGTCCTGGTTCTATGATAAGAATGTCTCCAGGCATTCCAAGTATATTCCTAGCCTCATTTTGAGGAAACTATTCTCTTGTCTACATGTTCCCTTTCTCTTGTAGCCTACCACCATGCAAACTTGAGATAACCCCTGCTTCAAGACAAAAACACAGGGTTGCACAACCTGTACCCTGAAAGGCATCTTTGTTAACTGGGATCTAAAATACCTATCTATGGCTTCCCTGGATACAAATACAATAGACCCATCCTTGATAGCTCAGACACTGAAGCTGACTCTGCATGACTAATCAACAAGGAAAGACTTCCTACTTGTTTGTCTATTTGTTTGAGGACTTGTCTGTTACTTTATGGATATTGGATATCTCAGAGAATTGCCATGGAATGGGGAATAAGGTTTGAGGTTCAGCTTCCAGGAACAACACCCAAAATGACAGCACAGAACCAAGTTGATGAGGAAACCACTGACACTGGCCCTGAGCTCTGGACATTTCGTTAACCTCTGTGTCTCTTTAACCCCACGAATACCACTTTGCCACACTGCTCCTGCCTCCTGTACTGAGAAAGCTCCACATCCCTGCCTTCTGTAACTTAGGGAACACATTTAAAGTGTGACATGGATATAGCCCATTGCCAGAGCCTAAGTCCCATGCCTGAGCCCTGGTTTCAAGGGACATTAAGAAAACCAGTATAGAATAGTTTTAGGGTGTAAGTACGGTAGTTTTTACCCCAAACCAAATCTTGAAAAATGAGTTCTTTAAGTAAAGGAAAGGATTCTGTTACTGCCTTGCCAAGATGAATGACAAATATCTACTACAACTATCATTCAATGCCATACTTCCAAAAGTATCATTATAATAACTAGGATTTAAGAAAGAATTTATGCAAAGAACAACCAGCTGTTTCTTTAAGTAAATAATGCCAATGGTTCCAAAACCTAATTATTCATCAGAATGATTAGGAGACCTTTGTTTAGGTCCCACATGATTCTGATTCAGTAGGTTGGAGTCAGGGCCTTGAAATCTGTATTTTAAACAAATTCGTCAGATAATTCAAATATGATCAGTCTTTAATCATTTGGAAACGACTTGTTGAAACCTGCCATTTTACTCCTAGCCCACAGAAAGTAAACAGTAGCCTACATTAGTTTTGCTCCTAAAGTCAAGAAAGGCCCACATAAAGAATCTATCCTAGTATTCTATAAATTTACTATGAAAGGCACCAAAGTCAAGGTAAATTAGTAGGTAATGATTAATTTAAGTGTGGCTTTTCTGTGTGATGAGCCATTATGCAGAACTTTTAAATGGTCTTTATGAAGAGTTTTTAATGGCATGGAAAATACTTAATGTGCAATATCAAGAGAAAAAAACAATACTTAATATTGTGTGTGTATGAGTGTGTGTAACGTGCTCTCAACATAAGTGACAAAAGTAAGATTTAAAGTGTGTATTCTACACCTTCCCTTCTCCACCCAAGAATGGAAGAGAGGCTGGAAAACTAGGTGGAAATTTTAAGTAAAGAAGATAAGTCTGTCAACATAATAAAGAACTGGGGGAGAGGGAAATAAAGAGAAAATATTCCACTTCCAGAAAAGAGGAACTGTCTTTTGAGAAGTGGCTGGACTTATCAAAGTGGTCCAATCAGGACTTTTTCAGGGAATTCTGGCACAGATTCTCTCTTTCATACAAAGTATAGAAAAGAAAGCATAATGATAAGAAACAGGGTTTCTCAGCCTCAGCACAACTGACATTTTAGGCTGAATAATTCCTCATTGTGGGGAACTGCCCTGTATATTCCTGGCCTCTACTTACTAGATGCCAGTAGCACCCCACACCCCCTCCCTGGTCATAACAACCAAAAATGCCTCCTGACATTGCCAAATGTCCCTCAGGGGGCAAAACTACCCCCAGATGAGAACCACTGCCTCAACAACAGTAGTTGACTGTCAACCTGAGCCAGCAGAACTGAGACATGGAGGAGGGCATAATAGTTTAGGTCACTTTGTTTGTGCTCAGGAAAAGCCTCTTCTCCGAGACCAGACATAACTCAAACCTCTTCATGACCTTATAAATCCCTACATTTCGTTTTTTGATTAAGCTGTTACCATAGGCAGAAAGAATAGGGCCACAGGGTGAGAGAGAGGGGGAGGGAAGGAAGGAAGAGATAAGGGGAGACAAAAAAGCAAGCAGATGAGGTTATCCTTAAGAAAAAACGCAGATACCAGACCAGCCAGAACTAGATTTCAGTGGCCAGAGAACAGATCCAGAACACCATTTTGCCCCCAAGGTGAACTTCAGCTAATTATAATGGATTATAATATTATTAGCAGTAGTTAGGGAAAATCTCCACCCCCATGTGTCGCCATGACAGCTCTGACCAAGCCAAATAAGGACAAAAATCCCTCCTCCCAATGGGAAGTTGTGGTCAGTGAGGACCTGTCTAGGAACACCTATAACACCACCTCTGTCTTGAATACTTCATGCCTTCATGTTTAGTGAAATAAATTCCCAAGTCTCATTGTTCTTCAGGGCAGCTGCTCTTCTCTGGGCCTGCCCGCTTTCACCTTCTTGAGAGTGTACTGTCCTTCTTTAATAAAACCACTGATTGCCTGGCTTATTTGGTGCATGCTTGAATTCTTTCCTGCGACGGATACCAAAAACCTGTTTTCTAGCAACAAAGCAAGTTTAGATTGAATGTTTTGTTTTTTTGCATCAGAAATCACTCTCTCTCATGCCCTTAAAATTTTTCAAGAGAATCAAGGCTAGTGGAGAAATTGTATAAAAGAATTGAAAACCCTAAAAACATCTTCAGCTGGTTTGAAAAATGGCTTATCTACCTAGTATCAGGTGGTAAAACGGTTACCAGAGAGAAATCAAAATCCCAAGCTGGCATCATTTTCAGGAGTGGAGTCCAGTTTACTACCACTTGTTACTAACAGGTTATAGGAACTACATGCTGAGAGTTTAATATATACACTAACTTGAAAGTCATGAACCATCTGGTTGGGCACTTCTGAAACCCTAGGTCATGGGTCACAAAAGGGAGATCCATTTCCGCTCCAGATGGGCTCTCAGTAAAAAAATTATTTAACAGTTTGAGATCCTATTTTGATAGATAAGGATTCCAAAGTTAAGTTGTGAGGCAGGCTTCCATGCATAAATTTCAAAAGTGGTGGTCAAGAACAAGTTAGATGACTTTAAGTCCCTCATCCACTTCAAGGAGAGGACTTGGGTATTGGCAAACAATTTCTTTGGAGGAAATTGTTGGTATGCCAAGACCCACTTCACACAATGGGGAGAGAGAGAGAGAAAGAGAGAGAGGGAGGAAAAGGTAGACACCATGGACTAGGGCCTGACTCTCACCTAAGAAGTCTAATGTTCAAGAAGCATCCTGGTAGGTTGTGGACAGATGCTCTAGGATCAGCCCTTCCTCCAGAATATGTTGTGGCAAAAGATACATGTGTGTTTCCCATGGACTGGATGTGGGCCACATGGAAGACAGAGTTGATATGAGGTTCACCAAGAGGTATGGACAGGTGTCAGCAGAGAGAAACTGAAGGTACCACCAGATCCTAAGAGCTGTGAAAACAGTAGGAGACAGCCGAAGGCATGTGCATCACCCAGATGAAGGGAACATTAGGCAGATGGGAAAGGAAGCTGTGCAAGAATTCACAAACACACCCAAGGAAAACAAGTCAACTTTAAACATTTGCCAGACCTAAATATCACAGACCCATCTAATGATAATAACACTCAGTTAGTAATGTTCCCCTCCCCTCATTGTTTGTCCAGCCCCAGGGGGACTAGAAACCATTCTCACTGAGCTGGCAGTAAAGAACCGGGGAAAGAAAGAACCCAACCATGACCTCTTTCCAGGAAAACCTTCTGAGGAGAAGGGCAAGGATTTGGCCTTTTAATGAAAATTGAAGCGTTGGTTATTACACGGGACAAGATATATATTTGAGACTGTGTTTTCAATGTAAAGTGACTATAGAACTTTTTACTTCTTAAAGTATAAAAAAGGCATTAGACTTGCACAAGTTTACATCCAGAGTAGATGTAAACTCTAGGCTAAAAAAACTAGTCCAACTGAGAAAATTTGAAAAGGTGGCAGAAACAAAAGTAAAATTTCTTCCTGATTACATACTTGTCCAAAGTACCAATTATTTTTACAACTCATATGAGGACACTAAACCCATGAGAGAAGAGACAACAAAAGAAACAAATTTCAGAAATGTATACCCTTAACAAATTTAGATAGTGTGTCAATTTTTTTAAATCCTGAAAATAGCTGTTTTAATTTTTAAATATAAAGGAACAGAATTTATTAGATAAGACTGGACTTCATTTTAAAAGAACCAGAACACTTCAAAAAAAAAAACTAGCCAAATAGAAGTTTGAAAATCAAAAATATAGTCCATGAAACAAAAATGATCAGAGGGTAGGCTGTACAGCAGACTAGACAATGGGGCAAAGAAATTTAATGACTTGGAAGATAAATCTCAGGAAATCATCCAGAGCTTCCTTGAGCTTTTCAAAATGCTGGTGTTCCATTACCAGTGGGTTTTTCTTATGATCTGCTCCTCCACATGTTTCCCCCCAATTCCCACCAGTTCATATCAGCCAGGTTCTGCAATGTGGGGAAGTGGGGTGTTATTCCTCCCAGAGCAGTGACTGTATTTCCTCACTTGGACTGTTCTGTGACCTGATTGTAACTTGGTCAGGAGGCAATGAGTGGCAAGACCATAAGGAAGACAAGCATCATCTTGTGAGGCTTTGAAGGTTTCCAGGCAAAAGAAGGCTGCCTTCCCCAGCAAAGGAAAATTCTACTTCTACCCAGAGTTACAAAAGAATCTGGAGGGCCCAATATTCTCAGGCCTGTCTATTCAAATGTCCAAATGCCAGAACTCAGAGTCTTCTCCTATCAGGGCCCTGTTTTCAGCATAGGAGACATGGTGGGCTCATGCTTTCATTCTCCTTTATAGCATTACTATTCTTACATCTTGAAAATTATCATCCTTACAATTGGTTCCTGAGTTGGAATTCAGCACTGTCTGTCCTGTAGCTGCAGGAGATGAATCTCTTTAAAAACTGCCTTGGAGGCTTTCCAACATTCACAGTGTGCCTGAGTTGACAGCTGAACTGAGCCTGCATTTTCATTTTCAGGTCTTCTGTATCAGTCGGGGTTTGATCAGAAAACTAGAGCCACTAAATAAAGTAGGCCAGGCAGGCAGTCTGGCCCAGGAGTCGGAGAAACTGAAGGAACAGATCTAGTAAGAGCTGGAAGAGCTGTGAGATGGCAGCTGCTTCACACCTCCAAGGTGAGCCAGCAGATCAGCAGCAACATTTGTGAGCTGCAACAGCAGCTGGCACCCCTGCTCATCTTCTGCTATGATCTGAATATGTGTATCTTCCCCAAATTCATATGTTGAAATCCTAATAATCAATGTGATGGTATTAGGAGGTGGGGCCTTTGGGATGTGCTTAGGTCAGGAGGGTATAGCCCTCATGGATGGGATTAAGTCTCTTATGAAAGAATAAATGGGTCTCTTATAAAAAGAGCTCCTTAGCCCCTTCTACCACGTGAGGATACAAAAAGAAATCTTTGACCTGTGATAGGGCCCTCACCAGATCATTCTGGTGCCCTATTCTTGAACTTCGGGCTTCCAGAACTGTGAGAAATAAATTTCTGTTATGTATAAGCTACCTAGTCTGTGGTATTTTGTTACAGCAGCCTGAATGGACTAAGACATCTTCTGATTGTAAAATAAATATGGCTGCCTTCCAAATCTCACATAAGTTCACACAGCCCAAGCTAAACCAGACTGTGTAAAAAAGGGGAGTTCTGGGAAATACAGTTCCAGCTTAGCTTAGGGAACAGAGCATATTCACCACAGCTCCTAAAGCAGGTAAC
>NW_017731573.1:1330732-1333834 GCF_001890085.2 Hipposideros armiger
GACCCCACTAAGATATAGTCCTAATAATAGTTTAATGTTCTGTTGGACTTCCATAACAGTTTCTCAGCCTATTTAGTTTGAGCTTCATAGTACCCATGCTGGACTGAGACAGCTGTTATTTGTACGCCCTTTTGACTGAGGTAAAAACTGAGTCTTCCAGGGAGTCAGAACATCCAATACAATTCTAGTGGTGCCCAGAGCAGACATAACTAATTGCTCAAGGAACTCTTTCCCCAGGAGCTCAGACTAATTCTCAGAAACTGTCCCTCACAGACCTCCAGGCAGCCAAAATCTGTTGAGAGCAGATGACATGAAAGATAAAACTTATTTGCCATCTTGGACGCAAGTGATCTGCCCAAGTCCATAAGACTACTTCATTGTAAATCCAAGGCACATATCTCTTCTTTCAGTGCTTTCTTTATGACGTAGAAGGCTTTTCACCTTTATGAGGTAGGCTTGCCCTTGCCACCAGCTATGGTCATATGGGAATATTTTGCCTCTCTACCAAACCCCATTCACACTTACTCTCCAAGAAGCTTAAGGCCTAACAAAGAGCTCCTAGAAATTTTGCAAATATTACATATGTGGTTCACATTGTATTTCTATCTGATTGTATTGTTCTAGCTGTCAGAACTTTAAATGAAAGAATACCATGTGTATTCTTTAATTTAAATATTTATTGAGCCCAAACAGGTAATCAAATAAGTAACACAATTTCAGAGTGATAAATGCCGAGAGAGAGAGAGAGAGAGAGAGAGAGAATAGAAACAATTCATGCAACAAAGACCTGGTTCTTTGAAAATATTAGTAAAATTGACACACACCTGGCTAGACTCACAAAGTAAAAATGAGAAAAGACACAAAGAAACAAAATCTGAAATGAAGGAGGAGAAGTCATAACAGATACCACAGACATACAAATGATCAACCTTCTACACTGAATCATGAAGAACTAGAAAAATCTAAATAGACCAATCAAAAGTAATAAAATTGAAACAAGCATCCAAAACCTCCCCAAAGCAAAAGTCCAGGACCGAATAGCTTCACTGGTGAATTCTACAAAACGTTAAAAAATGATTTAATACCTGTCATCCTCAAACTCTTCCAAATAATTGAAGCAGAGAAAATACTTCCTAACTCATCTTATGAGGCCAATATTACCCTGATACCAAAACCTGGTAAGGATAATACAAAAAACAAAAATTACAGATCAATATCTCTAATGAATACAGACACAAAAACCCTAAACAAAATACTAGTAACTCGAATACAACAATACCAGTTAAAAAGATTATATATCATGACCAAGTGGGTTTTGTTCCAGGGACACAAGGATGTTTCAAATATGCAAACTGATCAATGTAGTACACCACATAAACAAAATAAAGGATAAAAATCATATGATCATATCAATAGATGCAAAAAAAAGCATTTGACAAAATACAACATTCATTTAAGATTAAAACACTTAATAAAATGGGTATAGAAGAAAAGTACCTCAACATAAAAAAGACCATATATGACAAACCCTCAGCTAATATCATACTTCATGGTGAAAAACTGAAAGCTTTTCCTCTAAGAGTGGGAACAAGACAGGGATGCCCCCTATCACCACTGTTATTCAACATAGTACTAGAAGTCCTAGCCAGAGCAATCAGGTAGGAGAAAGAAATAAAAAGTATCCAAATTGGAAATGAAGAAGTTAAATGGTCACTTGTTATAGATGACATGATTCTTTATATAGAAAATCCTAAAGACTCCACCAAAAACTATTGGAAACAATAAACAAATATAATAAAGTTGCAGGATACAAAATCAGTGTACAAAAATCCATTGTTTACTATATACTAACAATGAAATTTCAGAAAAAGAAGTGAAAAAAATTCCTCTTGCAATTGCAACAAAAAGAATAAAAACCTAGGAATAAACTTAACAAAAAATGTGAAGGACCTATACACAGAAAACTATAAGACATTATTAAAAGAAATTGAAGAAGACACAAAGAAATGGAAAGATAGTCCATGGTCATGGATTGGAAGATTCAAATAGTTAAAATGGCCATATTACCCAAAGCAATACACAAATTTAATGCAATCTCCATCAAAATCACAATGGCATTTTTTAAAGAAATGGAACTAGAAATCATCAGATTTGTATGGAATCAAAAAAGACCCCAAATAACCAAAGCAATCCTGACATAAAAAGAACAAGGTTGGTGGTTTCATACTTTCTGACTTCAATTTATACTACAAAGTGACCATAATCAAAACTGCATGGTATTGGCAAAAAAATAAATGAAATAAAATAAAAAATTTAAAAAAGCAAACACACAGACCAATGGAACAGAATTGAAAGCCCAGAAATAAACCCACATATATATGGGCAGATAATTTTTCACAAAGGAGCCAAAAACATACAATGGAGAAAAGAAAATCTCTTCAATAAATGGTGCTGGGAGAATTGGAAAGCCATGTACAAAAGAATGAAACTAGGCTGCTGTCTCTCACCATATACCAAAATTAACACGAAATGGATCAAAGACCAAAACATACATAAGACCTGAAACAATAAATTGCACAGAAGAAAGCATAGGTACTAAACTTATAAACCTTGGGTTCAGAGAGGATATTATGAATTTGACCTCAAAGGCAAGGGAAGTAAAAGCAAAAATAAATGAATGGGACTATATCAAACTAAAAAGCTTTTGTACAACAAAAGAAATCATCAACAAAACAAAGAGGCAACAAACTAAATAGGAGAAAATATTTGCAAACAATACCTCCAAAAAAGGGGTAATATCCAAAATATATAAAGAACTCATACAACTCAACAATAACAACTACAACAAAAAGCAATCCAATTAAAAATTGAGCAGAGGACCTAAACAGACACTTCTTCCAAGAAGACATACAAACAGCCAACAGATATACAAAGTCGGACAATTAAGTTCACAAGCTCATCCTAGAAAAGGTGCTAAATACCTCATTGTTGAATACCACAATGGTCCACTTTGAAGTACTCCCTTCCGGAAGCTATGCGCTGATGCCAGTGCCTAGTCCAACCTTCAAAGCAATTTTGGAACTCTTTTTCTGGAATGGCCAT
>NW_017731573.1:1335914-1339019 GCF_001890085.2 Hipposideros armiger
CTGTATGCCTCCTCCTTTTTATCCTTCACAGGCATTTCCGCCAATAAATCTCATGTATGTTTAATCCTGTCTTCTAGGAGGACCCAAACCTACAGAGCTACTGACATCCCAAATCAATCTGTATCTATGGAACTCTTCTGACAATCAGACTCGTCTTTGTAACTTCCAACTGGACAGCCTCAACTGGAACATTGCAGTGAGTGATCCCAGCTTATTTCCTCACCCTTATTCTTAACCCTTCTGAGTGCATTGCTCACGCTGCTATCAGAGTGATCTTTAAAAATAAACATGTGGTCATGTAATCTTTTAAAACTGAATTAGCTTCATTACTTACTTGCTTTGAATTCTACAGCGGCTTCCCATCATGCGTAAAATAAAACAGAAAATCATCATCACAGCCTCTCTGACATCTGGAGTATTCCCTGGGCTATTTCTCTATCATGCACAGTTTGTCCCTTCTTGAAAGCCTGTCCTTTTGCTGTTCCCTGGAACATTTTTTCTCCAGATTTTTAGATGGCGTGTCCCTCACTTCATTCAAGTTTCTGCTCCAATGCCACCTCCTCAGAGACTTTACATGATCCCATTATCTAAAATTGCATATCCCATCTCTACCCACTGTCATTCTTTATCCCTTTACTCTGCTTGCTTTATTTATTTATTAATTGATTGATTGATTTCTTTATTGATTTATATTAAATGTATTGGGGTGACATTGATTAAATAAAATTATATAGGTTTTAAGTGTACATTTCTATAATACATCATCTCTCTATGGCATTGTGTGTTCACCACTTAAAGTCAGTTCTCCTTCCATCACCATATATTTGATTTTTTTAAAAAGATTTTATTGGGGAATTGGGGGAGGGAACAGCGTTGAGGAATCAGGGAAGGGGAACAGACAAGTTGCTGTCCTTTTGTTCTTCAGTCTAGTTGTGGAGGACGTCGCTTCACTGGCCCATGTTNATAAGCCTCTCAGGCCACTGTCCTCCGGATGAAAGTCTAATAACTGTGTTGTTACTGGAGGTCAGGAGTTATCACCCCACTTACCACAAGCAGTGGGGTCCCCATTCTCTACTGATCAGAGAGTGATCCCAGTTCCAGAATCCATCCTGAAGTTCTGTGGTCTAGTCCAGGGGTCGGCAAACTTTTGAGACGGAATGTATCCAAAGAGCCGCATGTGGCTCGCAAACCGCAGTTTGCTGAACCCTGTTCTAGACCATTTGGCCTGGATTTCCCCTGGAAAGCAGAACGTGAAACAGAGACTTGTGTTCAGACAGCTAATTTGGGAGGCGATCCCAGGGATAGGAGTGGAGGACAAGGGAGAAGGAAAGCCAAAATTAAGGTGAATCCTTGAGTTCCTCACCACGGTGGGAAACTGTGGCGTGGCCCTGCCAGAATCTCTGAGAACCCAAGTAAAATGGATCTCAGAACCATTCACAGGAGAGATAAATAAGGGGATTATTCACAGATAAAGGAAGTATTTATCTAACTTATCCCAATCCACATTGGCCAAAGTTTGCACCCTATGGTGTTAACTTCCTCTCGCTTTCAGGAGGCAAGTGCATGAGTGCCACGGGGGTTCTGTAGGCACACTGCGACCCTATAGGAGCCCAGGAGGGAAAGTGAAAGCCAGGCAGTATAGCTGAGCCAGCAGCATCACATGCACCCACACAGAGCTGGCGGCTGCACAGTGGCCAGAGTGAAATGTGAAGAGCAAAGATGTGAAAATGGGGCAGAAGTGCTGACCAGGACAAGGAGGAAGAACAGAAGGAAAAGGAAGAGGCTACAGGGGAGAAACAGAAGTACCAAAAGTTTTCGTTCCTGGGATAATGCCTCACCAGGGGGAAATCAGAGATGCTGCAAGCAGAGGGTCCATTTAACAAGCCGTTACCGTGGACCTTCAAGCCATCCCAGCCATGGGTTGATGACACGTGGGAGATCGGTATTGGTCTCCACATACACCTCTAAAGGCCTCCCTAGTGTAGCTACTACCCTTGCTTTCCTAAATTATACTAAATTCATCTGCAGCCAAACTCCAGGTGAAAATGACCCATGTAAATGAAGGGACTTAACGATAAGAGCAAACATCAGATGTCTAAGTGACCCAGTTATATATATTTTATTGCCTAAGGACTAAGAGAGAGAAATAAAGAGAGAAAGAGGCTACTCCTCTTATGGTGCAAGGAGAAGGGGGCTGTGTCTATAGAATGGCTCAGAAGAATGAAGATCAAAATACCAGTGAATCATGTCAAGAACCCTTCGTCGCAGCTTGAATTCTTCCTTGACATGTTCCCATTTTCTATTTTGTCTCTAAAGAACAGCGTGGGTGAAAAGGGAGGGGGCTGAGAATGGTTTACTTGAGAATGCTGACCTATCACAGCCCACTCATAGAAAGACTCCCTTCTCTACTGCAGCCACCTTAAAAATGTTTCTAGAGAGGTCAACACCTCCTACAAGATGTGTAATCCTTATCAATGCAGCAAAGGGGCTACCAAAGCAACAAAGATCACATGGCTGTTAAGATAAAAGTTTGGCAATTCCAGGGTGAGCTTATCAAGGTTTAGCAGTAAGAGAGTTTTGTTGCTTCGACTGCATTTACAAAGTTCATTGATTTGTAGCTAATACCAAGTTGTCATAGTTTCATGAGTAACAGCTTGCAGTTTGCAGAATCAAAGACTTTTCCTGAATCAATAATAGCAGATTCACTGAGGTGGCCTCAGCATCTGCAGAGCGGGGAGAAGCCGAGAAAGACACCCGAGTAGAAAGAAGAGGTAAATTTGGTCAGACCATAAGTGGTCTATAAAAGAGGGAAAATGACACTCTCCTTTCCAAAGCAGCAAAAAATTAGCCATTTAAATTTTTTAAATGACTTGGAAAGAGACCATTGTTTTGAAAAAATATATAGATTAAATCTGTGTATATCATATACACATATAATAAATTGACTCTATGTCGGGGGAAGTCAAACTGAAGATTTTTAAAAGTTCCTCAATTGGTTTAATTTCTATCCGGACAGCTTTTCCACATCCTGAGCTTGGCACAACTGAGCATTTTTCTACACCCACCTTCTGGAAAATATTGACCTGTACTTGTATATTTTCTCTG
>NW_017731573.1:1348449-1361729 GCF_001890085.2 Hipposideros armiger
TGCCTCTAACATTCCTTGTAATACTGGTTTGGTGGTGATTACTTGAGCTTTTTCTTCTCTGGGAAAGTGTTATGTATTCTTCTATTCTAAATTATAGCTTTGCTGGGTAGAGTAATCTTGGCTGTAGGCTCTCAGTTTTTATCAAATTGAATATTTTGTGCCAATCCCTTCTGGCCTGCAGAGTGTCTGTTGAGAAATCAGTTGACAGTCTTATGGGAGCTCCCTTGTAGGAGCTCCCATGCTTTTAAGATTTTTAAGCTCCTGCTGCTTTAAAGGTTCTCTCTTTGTCTTTAAACTTTGGCATTTTAATTATGATGTGTCTTGGTGTGAGCCTCTCTGGGTTCATCTTGTTTGGGACTCTCTGTGCTTCCTAGGCTTGTATTTCTATTTCCTTTGCTACATTAGGGAAGTTTTCTGTCATTATTTTTCAAATAGATTTTCAACTCCTTGCTCTCCCTCTTCTCCTTCTGATACACCTATGATGCAAATGTTAGTACCCTTGATGTTGTCCCAGCGGTCCCTTAAACTATTTTCATTTTTTTGGATTCTTTTTTTTCTTTCTGCTGTTGTGATTGGGGGTGTTCTGCTACCTTACAAATTGCTGATTCAACCCTCTCTTTCATCTAATCTACTGTTGACTCCCTCTAATATAGTCTGTATTTTTGTTATTGTATTCTTAATTTCTAACTGATTTGTTTTCATGTTTTCTATCTTTACTTTTATGTTTCCTATCTCTTTGCTGAAACTCTCACTCAGATCACTGAGCATTCTTATAAGCAGTGTTTTAAACTCTGGGTCTGGAAGATAGTTTATCTCCATTTTGTTTAGTTCTTTTACTGGAACTTTGTTCTTTCATTTGGGGCATATTTCTTTGTTTCCCCATTTTGGCGGCCTCCCTATATTTGTTTCTATGTATTAGGTAGGGCTGCTATGTCTCCCAGTATTAGTAGAGTGGTCTTTCATAGTAGTTGTCCTATGGGAGCCAGTGGCACAGTCTCCCTGGTCACCTAAGCTGGGTATTCTAGGTGTGTCCCTTATGTGCATTGTGTGTGCTCTCCTCTTGTAGCTGAACCTTGGTTGCTGTTTTCACATCAATGAGAGAGATTGGCCCTTGGGTTGATTGGTTGTGAGGACTGGCTATGACTACAGTGGAAAAAGAGTTGTGCAAGGATTGGCCCTACAGAGCAGGATTCACTTAGTAGAGCTCTAGTACATGCCCATCCTGCCCTTTGGGTTTGTCATCCACAGAGGCAGCTGGTTGGTGCTCTGCTGTGGTCTGTGTGATGGCCCTGGGGCATCCTGGGAGGGACCCCACTGTGGGCCAACTTCAACCACAGCCTTCAACCACTGCCCTGCCCAGGGCCACCTGGTATGAGCCACAGAGCAATCCACAGATGGCAGCCACCTGCACTGGGCTTGGAACTACCTTGAGAGGCCAAGTTATGAATGGAGGCTGGCTGCCACTAGTGCCAGGCTTGGGACTGCTCAGCAAGAGGTATGTGGTACAACGAGGACAGATGCTGCTTGTTTGGGATTTATGAACCTTTAAGAGAATTTAGGAGAGTCCACAGCATGAGCCAATATAGGTCATTGCATGGAAAAGCCACTGGAAGTGGCCTGAAAGTTGACTGTGGCCAGGTCTCAGGAAATCACCATGGCAGGGCAAACAATGTCAGCCAGGTTGGAAGAAACTCAGATATGGTTGCTGCCTGCATCTGCACATTCGGAGGAGGGAGGGCTCAACAAAGAAATAACGGTTTCCACCAGCAATTCTGTCTGGCAGAAAGCCGCCCCTGCAGCCCTCACCCTGGAGCCAGATGATTCTGTTTCTCCCTGTATGTCCCTGGCACCTTTTGACCTACTACCCCAGTGCTGGAGTTCAGAGTGAGCAAATCCATCAGCAACTAAGTTCAAGAGTGGGCTCTTTAAGAGGAACGCCTTAGACTCCAGCTGCCTTCCACCTTATTCAGCCACAGTCTCTACTGGTTTTCACAGCCAGAAGTTGTGGGCACTTCTCTTCCCAGCACTGGAACCCTGGGCTGGGGAGCCAGGTGTGAGGCTGAAACCCCTGTCTCCACAGGGGATACTTCTGAAGCTGAGATATCCCTCCCAATTTTTAACCACCACATGTGGGTGTGGGACCACCTGTTCCGCATCTCCACCCATCCTACCAGTCTTGAGGTGGCTTCCTTTGTATGTCCTTAGCTATAGGACTCCTGTTCAGCTAGACTTCAGGTGATTTTGTGATGGTTGATCTGTAGTTTAGCTGTAATTTTGATGTGGTCATGAGAAGAGGCAAGCACAGCATTTACCTACCCCCATTATCTTAACTGGAAAATCCCTATACTTTTTAATTTTTTTTAAGTAACCTATTTTGAAAGCAAGGCTAATCCTGGACACATTTATTCTCAGCTATGTCTGTCCTCCCCTGAAGCAATGGGATGCCTCCCCTTCAATGACTGGAGAGTCCTGAGGCAAACCAAACTGTTGAGAATGAAATATCTCAGCACCAAATTGTCCCTCAGGCATGTCCACCTGTATGTCTCAGAAGCATAACAAAATGTTACTCGTGATTCTTCCCATATCCAAATTTGCATCATCTCCAATCTTCCTCAACCAGGAGAATGACTCCTCTGTCCATTCAACTGCTCAAGTCATGAATCTGGGAAACAAGTATACCAACTCCTTCCTTTCACCTACCACCTCCCAGGGGAAACCAGATCATGACCATTCCACTCCCCTCTCCCACTTTTCTCTCACCTGTGTCCATTTCTCTCCATCTCCCTTCTACTGCACAACTACTAGCTATCATTATCTCTTCTCTGATTATTTCAGTAACCTTCCAACTGGTCTCCTTGCTTCCACTCTTTCCTCTTTCCAATCTCTTCCCTACATAGCAACCTGAGTAATGTGACAAAACCCATCAGGACACATAGATATCCTACTCTATATCCTTGCAATTGTTTCCCATTGCATTTGCAATAAAATACAAAATGCTTAACATGGTCTACAAGGTTCTACATGTTCTGTTTGCTGCCTCCCTCTCTAGACTTACAGCAAGCTACTTTGCTCCCCAGATTCCAAGACTGGCCTTCCCATGGTCTTTGAATGCTCTGAGTATTTTCCTCCCTCTGAGTCTTCACATACGCTGATTCTCAATACCCATTCCTTTGCCATCTATTCAACTTTCTACCTCAGGTTCCTCAAAGGGATTTTTTTCTAAACTTTCAATCCAAATTAAGTCTCTGAGTTGCACTCATAGTACTCATTTCTTTTTCTTCATGGCAGTGATTGAGAATTACATTAAATGCTTGCATTCCCAATTAGACTTAAGGGCAGAAACCAGGTCTATTTTGCTCATCAGCAAGCACAATCCTTAGCACAGAGTAGGAATTCATCACTTGTTGACTGTAAAATTGAATGAATTGCCTAGTGTAATCAGAATAATAAAGGAAAAACATGCAACTTTAGGAAAAATATATCATGTAAAAAGAATGGGCAAAGGACAAGAGTCAGCAAAAGAAACAGAAGGATCAGGAAAGAAGTAAAATCAGAAAGAAAAATATTTTTTTATTTCGAAGGAGTTAAAATTTGGAAGACTGAGCACAGAATTTTACTATATTCCGCAGACAGAAAACACCAAGTGTTGGTGAGGAACAAGTGGAGCTATCACACACTGCTGCTACAAGTATAAAATGGTACACACACTGTTTGGCAATATGAAAGATGAACATATGCGTACCTATTGCACCAGCAATTCTACTCCTAGGTTTACGCCCAAAAGAAGTGTGCGCATATGTGCATCCACAAAAACATGTACAACAACATTTATTGCAGCACTATTTATTACAGTTAAAAACTGGAACAACTTAAATGCCCATCGACAGTAAAATGAACAAACTGTGATATAGTCAAACAATGAAATACCATGTAGCAATGAAAATGAATTACACGACACATAATGACTTAGACACATCTCACAAACTTATTGTTGTAAAAAATAGTTAGGCATAAAATATATACTGTATGATGCTATTTGCTTAAAGTTTAACATCAGGCAAAGCTACAGTGTGAGAACTCAGAATAGTGATTACCTTTGGGGAGAGTATGTAGTGACTGAGGTGGGGCTTTGGGAACCTTGCATGTTCTTTTTCTTGATCTGCCTTATGATTACCAGTGAGTTTAGTTTGTGAATATTCATTGAACTTTACTCTCATGATTTGTACATTCTATGTTTGTTATACTTCAATAAAAGTTTACTTAAAAGACAACTCTTTTATTTAAATTGCTTAGCAGTGCTTAAAATAGATCATCACTGAATCTTTTCAGGAAATGGAAGTGTTGCTGTGTACGCTTCTGAGTGTGTGTGTATGTGTGGGTGTTGAACATTGAATATTCTTCAGGAATGCAGTCAGGTGAAAGGATGCATCAAATTTATTATGCTCTCTTATGGCTTAGATGCTATAGTGTTTCCATAAAGATTCTCTATTCAATATGAGTCGATCTACTTGTATTGTTAGAAGGATCTTATGTAACCCTGACCCTATACCACATCTATCAAATCTCATTTTACTTTCTCCTTTTATTCATTAAGTCATTCAATCTCTGAACATTTTCTCTGTACCCATCCCTGTGAGGGGTTGTTGGGATTCAGAAAAAAACTCTCCACATCTTCCCTTCTTATCTCTATTCTTAGGGCCTGAGGAATTCAGCAGGGATACTCACCAAGAGCAGCTAGCCACAGGAACAGGATCTGGGGCGAGACTGTGAGGTGTTCACCTAGACTAGCTAGAAATGATCTAATCAAAGGGGCAAAGGAAGCCAAAGTCCAGTGTGAGAGAGAATTGGTACAAGGAATCAGAGATGGCAGGTGAGCTAACCTCAGGAAACAGACGTTGAAGCGATCAGGTGCCCGTCAGGAAATAGGTGTGAAGATGGCCCAAGAGAACAGTGGAAAATCGAGAATGGCAGTGGGTGGAACCCACATTGGGCACATCAATAAGGGATGCATTGTCTCTAGAAATTTAAAAACAATATGAGACTGACTAAAAGTCTGGTTGTTTTTTGTCCTTACCTCACACCTACAGTCACAAAACATGTTAAATCGCCCTGCCTAAGAACGCTTGCTGCAGTAGTGTTTGTAATCGTGAAAAAGTGGAAGCAGCCTAAATGTCCCTCTGATGAACAGATGAATGGGTTGTGCTCTATTTATACAGGGGAACATTAGACAGCAGTGAAAGCAGATGAACCAGCATGCCATCTCTCAACCTGGGCAACTCCAAAGCATAACGTTACTAGTTGCAGAGGTCTACAAGTTCTAATGTCATTTACACAAAGTTTTAAAACACATAAAATGAAGGCTGTGTGTGGATCCAGGTTGTAAAAGTACAAAAGCGTATGGACATGACCAAGCCCCAGGGAGAGGGGTGAACCCAGGAGGTGGGGAGGAAGAAAAGTAATCAGAAAGGGTACACAGGCCAACCTTATTTGTAATATTTTTAAGGCTAGAGGTGGAAACCACAAGTTCATTATTTTTATTAGCTGTTCACTTTTTACACGTCAGAAATATTTTATNTTGTCGCTTTGTTTCAGGGTCATATTGGCACACCCATGTTTCATCACCAGTGATGACACAGCCCAAAACATCATCTTGCCTCTCCAACAGGTCTTGGCAAATTTCGACTTGCCTTTGCATTTGTTCATCGGTGAGCTCCTTCGGGACCATTTTTGGACACAACTATTTCATGCCAAGATTTTCTATTAAGATTTTCCTAACTGTTTCTCTAACAATGTTTACTTGGTCTGCTATGCTTCTCACAGTCAGCTGAAGATTTTGATGCACAATTTGATGAATTTTGCAATGTTTTCATCAGTTCTGCTTGTTGCTGGCCGCCCTGGCCTGTCTTCATCAATGATGCATTCTCTCCCCTCAGAAAAATGTTTAATTCATTAGTACATTGCCGTTTTCTTCAGGGCATTTTCCCCATAAACTTGAACTAACATGTCCCTGATTTCACTTCCACTCTTGCCAAGTTTAACCAGAAATTTAATGTTTGTTCAGTACTCTTGTTCAAGCTCAGACATTCTCACAACGGCACACAAAAACATGCAACAACAATAATGAACGCCACTCAGCAAGACACCGCCACACGTTGACATGAACACAGCTGTGAGACACTGATATACAAAGGTTATGAAACATTTACGAGCTGTTTGTACAGTGCTACCAATGTAAGTGCACAGTGGCAAGTTCACAAACTTGTCAGACCTCGTATATACTGAGGGACACTCAGGTTACCTCTATCTCTCAGCTATTGTAAATAATGCTGCAATAAACATAGGGATGCTCATGTCCCTTTGAAGTAGTATTTTGGATTTCTTCAGATAAATACCCAGAAGTGGTATTACTAAGTCCTTCTTTGTCTCTTGTTATAGCCTTTTAAGGTCTATTTTGGCTGGTATAAGTATTGCTACTCCAGTTTTTTGTTTGTTTGTTTGTTTCCATTTTCATGGAATATCATTTTCCATCCCGTTACTTTCAGTCTGTTGTGTATCTTCCATCCTGAAGTGAGCCTCTTGTGGACAACATATGTAAGAGTCTTGTATTTTATCCATTTAGCCACCCTACCTTNTGAAGGTGTCAAAAGTCCATTGTTATTGGTGGCGTGAGATGGGCATACGTCCAGGTGGGGCAAAAACTCTGGCTTTTGGGGAAAGAGTCTTTGCAGTATGTTATCTGAAGACCCGGTGACATGTGTTTAACACTGATGTAGGGTGAAAAGGTTGACATCCATGTGGTAACCTGCCCCAAACACCGTGCACAGACCTATTTCCTGTAGGCAGGCAGGGATGAGTCATCTCCCAACAGTCCTAAATCTGGGAAACAGCGCACCCATTAGAGCCAGGCGCCGTGACATTTAGGAATGTGTGTTGGTAAGGTTCTCCATGTTAAGTAGCTTTACAAGTTGTTATTAGAATTACGTTAGTGCAGCGCTACAGCAAATGTCCCTCATCCACAGATGATTCTTTCGAAGGAACCTATTGGCTTGTTTTTCTTCTCTTTTCCTTCTGAATAGCAGCTGACAGACAAAGGGGAGCTGGCCCCGAGCCTTTGATGCCAATGCAAATTGAACAATAGCCCTGCTTGTGGCAATCACCCTCTTTGTTCAGCCAGGAGAATGCTGAGGCTGTTGTTCATTGGATGTCCTGCATGTGGGTGGCCAGAGCAAGGTGCATTTGGCAGCCAGATGTAGATTCTGGGTGGTATGAGCTGACTGTCCACATAGCTAATGCTGAGGACTTGGCTGGAACCACCCTGACCAGTGCAATCAGAGAGACCAGATGAACTCGCCTCCTTGTCCTTTGAAGATGGTGCCCTTTATTTAGCTAAAGGGAAGAGGCAGCCAACCATCTGACCTGGAAAGCATTCTCGGGCAGCCCGCTTCTTTTTGTGCACATCCAAGAGAAAGGGAAAGTACACTGCTGGAGAAAAACACAGGGAGAGCCTTTGCAAGCCACTGAGGAGCCTGCAAAATCATATGTACGAATGGGCACCAGAGGTTCTATTAACCAGTGGGAGCTTCCCACTTATTTTCTTGGGGCAGTTCTGTTTAGAAGGGAGGTGATGCTCAGGAGAGTTTGTCACCATTTCTAGGGGCTTCTGTACTGTTGCTGCTTCTGCTGTGGTGGTTACTGCTGCTGCCAGAGCCATTTCTGGCTGCTGGAACTGCTCACTCTAGACCCCCCCCCCCCGCCCCCATGCACGGCCAGCCTGACATGGCTGTGGGCTGGGACACAAGAGTTTTGTTTGTCATTCCTGTTTGTGCAGCTCTTAGGTGAATGTCCTGAGTTATTATCTCAGGTCCATGGGGACCTAGCTGTGACCGACATGGGCTGCAGCATAGAGAGTTCTGTCCCTATGCACACTGGGTCACAGATGCCTCTAAAACGCAGCTAGAGCTGGGCGCTCCCACTTAACAGTCCATCTGGACTTCACATACCACCTGATTTTTGAGCTCTGTCGCTGAGTCCAGCTTCTGCACTGTAGCTTCCTACTCTCTCTGCTAATCCCCTTCAGATCACCTGCCTTGTCAGATGGTATTCATGGTTAGGATTAGCGTGCCATCCCTAAATGCAAAGCCTTTGCCTATAGAGCCTGGTAGTCCTGCTCACCTGACACCTGTTGAGGCGAAGGTGGGGGTCTGGGAGCACAGGGCCACTATGCACAGTTGTACGCCCTGTTCATGCACAGGTCTTCCAGCCAAGATGGTGAATGTGCCCAAATGCACTTATCGGGTCCTGTAGACTTACACTGCCTCCATTTCATCAGTGTCTAATGGGTGCAGGTGTCAGTGTTTGACACCTCCTATTTCACCTGATCTGTACCCTAGTAGTCAGACACCTGGCCTCAGGGTGGATACATGGCATAAGCTGGAATAATCAGAGTTATTCCCAAATGTTTTCAGCTAAGCGAAAATTCTTTTGTCAGTGGAAGCCAAGGTGGGAGAATGTGAGACCAGAAGCATTTCCCACCCTGTGGAAGAAGCGGGGGTGGAGTAATGGATAATGACGCCAACATGTAAGGAGCCAGGAAGCAAGAAATGGAGAAGTCCTCTGGAGGCCTGACTCGGCATCATGAGGCCAGCCGCACAACCCTCCACCCCACTCCTCCAGCCTTTTTCCAATTGTCATTCATGAGACAAGAAAGCCTCTCTTAGCTTCATCTATTTTGTACTGTTTTATTTGCCTACAATCAAGAGCGCTCTGATAAACACAGTGCCCAGTAAAGATCTCAAATACCAATTTTGCTGGGAAAGAAACTGACATTTATTGAGGGTCTAACATGTACTCATCATGAGTGTGGTGATTTTACATATTACATAATTTTAATTCTCTTACAACCCAGCAGTAGGTAGTATGAACTTTTTTGCTTTTCAGATGAAGAAACTGAGGCACACAAAGCTTAAGGAGCTTTCCAGAACTCACATAACTTGTGCTAGAAATCTTCTGGAAAGTTAATTATTTTCTATAGAATGAAAAACAAGAAGCTTTGAAATGGTCGCTACTATCTTATGGAAGTGACTTCCCCATAGCCTGAGCATCAGTCATGCTAGAAATGGCAGACATACCGTATTTTATTTATTTATCAGGTGATGGACATTTGGGTTGTTTCCACATTTTTGACAGTTCTGAATAAAGCTGTGAACATTCATGGACAAGTTTTTGTGTGAACATAAGCTTTTGATTCTCTTAGGTATATACCTACGGGTAGAACAGAGGGGTTTATGGTAACTCTTCTGTTTAACTTTTTAATGACCTGCCAGACTGTTATCAAAGTGTCTGCACCATTTTATATGGCCACTAACAATGTATGAGGGTTCCAGTTTCTCCACATCCTCACCAAAACCTGTGATTATCTGTCTTTATTTATTATAACCATTCTAGTGGATGTGAAGTAGTTTTTCATTGGGGTTTTGACTTGCATTTCCCAGGTGGTTAGTGATGTTGGGCATTTTTTAAAATGTGCTTGTTGGTCATTTGTACATCTTCTTTGCAGAAATATCTTTTCAAGTCTTTGTGTTATTTGTCTTTATATTATTGAATTGTATGAGTTCTATATCTATTCTACATAAATAGAAGTCCCTTATAAAATACATGATTTGAAAATATTTTCTCCCATCTTTGGGTTGTCTTTTCACTTTTTATTTTTTTTAAAGATTTTATTGGGGAATTGGGGGAGGGGAATAAATAAGTTGCTGTCCTTTTGTTCTTCAGTCTAGTTGTGGAGGACATCACCTCACTGACCCATGTTGGTATTATCATTGTGCTCTTCCTGGGTGAGGAAGTTGCTCGCCAGCCATTAGACGGCCGCTCACGGCAGCTCACAAAATCTCACACCCGCTGCTGGGCAGCCCCACTGCAGCCAACGCCGTCACCGGCTCCAGGTCAAGTTGTTGTTCACCATCTTAGTTGTAGAAGGCGCAGTGTCACTGGCCCTCATGTGGGATCCAAACTGGGGCCCTGCTGCTCAGAGCTGGCGCCCCAAGCCAACTCCTAACCAACATGCCACTCAGCTGGCCCTCTTTTCACTTTTTTGATAGTGTCCTTTGATGTACAAAAGTTTTAAATTTTGAAGTCCAATTTATCTGTTTTTTTTCTTTTGTTACTTGTAGTGTCAGATCTAAGAAATGTTGCCTAACCAAAGATCACAAAGATTTACTCCTTTCTTTTCTTCTAAGAGTCTTGTAGTTTTTGCTGTTATATTTAGGTCTATGATCCTCTCTGAGTTAATTTTGGCATATGTGTGAAGAAGGGGTCCAACTTCATTTTTTTACATGTAGATATCCAGCTGACCCATCACCATTGTTGAAAAGACTATTCTTTCCCTACTAAATTATCTTGGCACCTTGTCAAAATCAATTGATTGGAAATGTAAGGGCTTACTTCTGGACTCAGTTTTATTCCATTGATCTACAGGTCTATTCTTATGTCAGTACCGCACTGTCTTGATTACTGTAGCTATTTAGTTAAGTTTCGAAATGGGGAAGTGTGAGTCCTCCAAATGTGTTCTTTTTCAAGACTGTTTGACCACTGTGGGCCTCTTACATTTCCATACTCTTGATCAGTTTTAGATTTACAGAAAAATTGGGAAGATAGTATAGATTTTCTGTATATGCTACACCCCATTTTACCTACTGTTAATATCTTACATTTAGTCTACAATTTACTTCTTGATGATCATGAAGCTAAATAGTTTGTAAGAATTGACTGAAGTCCTAGGTACCAGATGACCTTGACAGCCTTGGGCAGGCTTATTCTGGCCTACCATGTCAGTCACACTTACTGATCAGTCTAATCATGATTAAATACATAAAAAGGCAGTTAGCCTGGTCAATTTGACCACGGGATAGAGACTCAAACAAAAGTTACTGAAATTTGGTTCTACGTGGTGGAATGTTGGTCTAGACCAGTGGTTCTCACAGTGTGGTTCTGAGACCAGCAGAATCACTGGCTAGAGAAGTCAGATAGTAAGTGCTGATGTTAACATTCAGGTGTGGAAGTCAAAACCCTCAACCTTAAAAGCTGACATGCCTGGCCTCCCACCCAGCCCCACGTGCGTGTGTGCATCTTCTGCAAACATTTTACCTTTCCCCAACTGATAAGGTAAAGGACAAAGGAAGGATATAAGATTAGCTTCATGATAACCGTTTGCGATCGATCTGATACAGGAAAAAGAGGCAATAAATCACTAATGTTATAAAACCACTTTCTGGCATTCAGGCCAGGCATAGTGTGGCTGGAGGGTTGTAGCTAGGGCTCAGAGCACATAGCAGGAAGCGCAATACACTCTCTCAACTAGGATTTGAGAGCAAGGTTTTGGTACCTGCTTTTTCATCTCCTGCCACAAATAACCCCCATGGGGTAGAGTTCTGGCAGGTTAGAAGGCTCCTGAGACTCATTTCTTGAACTTGAAGGCTACAGAGGCTACCATGGCACCTGAGCAGCCATTGGCCAATAGCCCGCTATTAGTGACACTATGGCAGCAGGGAACAGTGGTCACACAGCCTCGGAGTCATCTTCACAGAGGGTATGAATGTTTCAGAGGCTCTGCAGCAAAGCTGCATCAACCTGCTTTCCCCCACCTACTCCAGTAGTGATGAGAATGGAAGTGTCGTAGTGTCAAAAACAGAGTATAGTTTCCATGCCCTGTGTTCACTTAAAATTCTTATAAATGCTGGTGTGTTATGAATGCATATAAATGCTAGCAGTTTCGGGGTTCCCCTAGAGTTCATGAGCTCTGATTTCTTCCTCACGCTGGTCCCTTTAGGGTGGGGATTGGTGGTTGGCTCTAGGGCAGCCTGATGAGGCTGAGGCGAACCAGCCCATGGAATGGCCCCAGGTCCTTCTCCCAGTCCTGAGTGCTGGAGGTTGAGGCAGAGAAGGTGGAAGGGAAGAGTAACAGAATTAACTGTGCCCAGGTCTAAAGGTAGGAAACCAGAGATAAAAAGGGACCTACCTCATCACCTGGAGGAAGACAAGCTCAGCCAGCACCAGAGAGGGGTTTAGTCCCCCTCTCTGAATTAAAATAGGGGTTCCCTGTCTGATCTATGACTGAGGGCCGAAGAGGGAAGAATGTGGGTCTCTAGCAGAGCTCAAGTGTGGGAAACCATGCCTGGGTGGGCAAAGAGCAAAAATTAGCTTTAAAAGGTATCGTTCCCTCTTCAGCTCCAAAACTTAATAATTATTAGGAACTACCCCTCAAAAGAGGGTTTCTTGCATTATTCATTATAACTTAAATGCTTCCCAGGTCTTACCAATGTGTAGTACAAATACTGTTGCATTAGCAAGTAATCCCAAATGTATCTAGTGCGAAATCCCACTGCATAATTGTCAGACTTCTGACCCCGCTGGCATTCCCCTCCTCACTGCGATCCCCCGGGACTGCTCAGAAAGTCTGCCAGGTGCTCCCGAGGGAGCCTGGCCTACTGCCCGAGCCCTGCTCCAAACCGTGACCTCAGCCTTCCCTCAGGCCAAGAGCTCTGGCAGCAAGAGCTCTGTTCGCTGCCCACAAAGAAAACTGTTCTGGGACACCCTGTTACTCCACCGAGAGGAGCAAATAGCTCATTTGTCACTTGTCTTGTTTGGTCTGG
Organism: Hipposideros armiger; assembly: GCF_001890085.2. Taxonomy (NCBI): domain Eukaryota; kingdom Metazoa; phylum Chordata; class Mammalia; order Chiroptera; family Hipposideridae; genus Hipposideros; species Hipposideros armiger. The sequence goes on from NW_017731573.1 coordinate 1,361,100, forward strand.
GGATTGGGAGAAATTAAGATATCCAGACAAAAGAGCAATCTGGGTTTCAGAGCCCAGACAGGTAAGTACATACTGAATTTTTATGGACACAACATGTACTATGCAAGCTGGCATTTCTAATAATTGCCTTCGATAAATAACAGTATGCTACATGCTCTGTGGGTTTCGTTGTGGCTTTACAATTAAGACACATAATATAACTTGCACATACAATTTTCCTATTTTTTTCCCTTAGAGCTAATCTTTGCAGATTGTCAGAGATGATAATGATTATTGTTCACTCGGGTGACTCTTGCCTGGCAGAAGACTGCAGAAGAAAACAGCCTAACAAGAACACTAGCCCTTTACAGCAGGTTCATCGCGTGTTGCTTGGAGCTGAAGCTGGGGGTGGGGGTGGCGGGGCATTATGGAGGGGCTGTTTCTGGGAAATGTGTCCACATTCCTAGGAGAGAAAATTTCATCCAAGAGATCGATCCATTTCCATGATGGCACTGGTTAACGTTTTTTACATATTAAAAATTTTTTTTTGCTTTTTAAAATTTTATTGAAAAGTTTTTGCTCAAAAAGTAATGCATAATTATTTAAGCAAATCAAATAATTGAGATACATCTAATATTCTCTTCCTTTTTC
>NW_017731573.1:1362929-1368399 GCF_001890085.2 Hipposideros armiger
TGTGCTGTGCCATTTGCACTGCTGCTAACACCAGCGGCTGCCTTTTTAGATCTCAATACCTAGAAGCTAGGACAGCATAAGAAGAAATTAAAGATGCATGTGTGAGTTGTTTCCCCAGTATGATTGAAAAAAAAAATCCCCTAAGAAAATGCCTGTTCGGTTTTTCGTTTTTGTTTTTTGGTAGAAAAAGCTTTGAAGAAAAACAAGACTGAAGTCAAATTGACCAATTGAAATCCAGGGAGAAGGAAGGGTCTGGCTGAATACAAGTGGTGGTGGTGGGGGGATGCTTTCTCAGGGGTCAGGGTAGAGTGGAAGAGCTTGTGACTTAGGACAAGAGGGAGGGAACTGAATTCTCATCCTAGCTGGGCAGGACGTTGAGGGAAGAGACAAAAACAACATCCAAATGGCCCTAGGTGGCTTGGGAAGTGGGATAGCAAGCAGGCCCTAGAGGCTGCACGCCCCAAGGGAGCTGACATTGGCCCAACAGGGGCAACATCACATTCAGAAAAGGCTAGCACCTGGGCTGAGAGGTGAAAGCTCTCTAGCAGTGCAGGTAGGCTCTCTGACAATTGCATCATGGGTTGGGGCTCAGCAGGCAGCCTCCTGAAGAGCCTGGACAGTTAGGAGCTCCTGCACCAAGGCTACGGAGAAGGCGGCCTCTCCTGAGACTAGCAGACAGCCACAGCCTTACCACTGTCACATCAGTTTATACCCAGCTGTGGCTGCAGTGTAAGAGGCTGGCAGAGAGGGAGGACACTGCAGTCACGGACCGCAACGTTTCGTCAACAAGGGACCGCATGTACGACAGTGGTTCCATAAGATTGTAATGGATTGTAAGCAGAGCGTTTATTTGCAATATTGAAAGAACAGGCTGGACCCAACTACGCTGTTGAATTTATTAGTAGCTCTGAGTGGGTTAAATTAACAAGGAGGCTCAGCACACTGTGTACCTACCATGAGGCTCTGGCTGGTGTCCACAGTTGGCAAGGAATAGAGAGGAGTGCACTGGTGGGGCCCAGAGGCCCTCACAAACCCACTCCCACCCTCCTCTGAGCACCCACACATGCACATATACTCACGTGCACAAACTCACTTCCCTTACCTCCCGTTTGTCTTTATCTCTCTTTCCTCCCATTCCCCATATCCATCTATCTCTCTTCTCTCTCTCACTCCCTTCCTTTCTCCTCTCTCCCTCCATTTTATTATTTCTCTCAAGCTTCATCTTTGGGTCTCTTTCTACCTCTGCTCTACCTTTGTCTCCCTTTCTCTTCCTTCCTTCTGTTCACGCCTCCCTCCCTCCCTCCTCCTGATGTCTGCTCTCCCTCTTCTGGCACCTCCCTCCACAGAACTCCCCCAGCCCCTCCAATGTTCACACTTTATCTTTTATACCAATTTTGACTGTGCCTTTTCTATGTTTAGATACAAAAATACTTACCATTGTGTTACAATTGCCTACAGTATTCAGTATAGCCACATGCTGTACAGGTTCAGGGCCTAGAGCCATAGGCTACACCATACAGCCTAGGTGTGTAGTAGGCTGTACCGTCTGGCATTCCATGATGTTCGTTCACACAATGACGAAATCACCTAACAATGCATTTCTCAGAACATATCCCCATCTTTAAGCAATAACGATAATTATATTTTTTTCCAATTGCCTGTACTGTCTCAAACTCATTCATTAAAAAAGATCAACATCGTAAAAGCTGGATTTGAATTGAGGGTCAAAAAGCACTTCTAGCTTTTGAGATGAGTTACTTTTTGAGGCTTATTGGTACATTTTTAGCCTGCTCCCTCACAGCTTCCCGTCCTGTTCTTCTGCCACCCTCCACAGCACACACACTCATAGCCCCACAGCTGGCACTTCTGCCCCTCCAGTTGCATTTTTTCATCTCCCTTCAACCAGCCTTGTTGGAATTAAGTAAAACCAACCAGTCCTAAAGATGCTCCTTTGCTGTTTCTCTACTTGACAGCTTGTTAATTCTGAAGAAGAGGATTACATTTGAAAGCAAGTATCGCCTGTATCTTATTATGATGCTGTTCTCTGATTCTCCTGCCACTGCTTTGAATAATCAGTATTTGGAAAAAAATGGTTAACCTCTTTATTGGCCTTCAGCATGGTGGCTCCAATGAGCTGTCACAAATAGCATTCCGTAACAAATGAGATTATACTTCTCTTCATTATCCATCCTTTTCATCCACATACAGTAGCAGTGCTGAGACCTTCAGGGATCCCATCAACCAAATTCCCAGTTAGAGATGTTTAACTTCAAAAATCCACTCAGTTGCACCTGTTCTTTCCAGGCTACTGTGGTAAATTGGGGGTTTGTATATAACTTCCTAAAGTTTTATTTTAAAGTAAATGGGGGTTTGTTTGAGACTGAAAAGTTATTTCAATGTGCATCTCAGACAGCACAACCACAAATGGAATATAAATGCAACAGGATCCCATCTTGAGATTTTCCTTTTAGCCTAGTTCATTCAAAGCAATAATCTACATTGTGCCAAGCCAAGTGGGAAGTGACTATGCTAGGAAGATTAAAGGATTATTTTTTTAATCCACTGGAACCCTCTATCAGTAACATTAATAACTATAATGGATTGAATTCACATACCTCTTTTCTGCAAGATTCACAAAATGATTTGCCAATGTAACTACCAAATCACAGATTATTTTTTAGAGCTAGAAAAGAGTCTTAGAGATCAACCAGACAGCTCTCTACGTAAAGATAAAGTTTGAGGCCCAGGGAACTTGGATGACTTGGTCCAGGTCTCTCATCCCCTTACTGATGAAGCAAAACTCAAACCCAGGCCCTCAGACTTTTAGCTTGGGTACTTTCCCCCACACCCTTGCTTCTCAAAGTGTAGTCTGTGGACTTGCCCTATTGGTGTCACCAAAGGACTTGCCAGAAAAACAGAACCTCAGACCCCACTTCAGCCCTAGAAACTCAGAATCTGCACTTTAACAAGAGCCCTCAGTGTCTGTGTGCATGTTAAAGTCTCAGAAACACAGCTCTATGTCTCACTGCCATTGTCCACAGCTCTTGGACCTTTTGCACTTGACATCAGACCATTTTCTGCATCTCCCAAGAAAGTCCAATAAAATAAGTACAATAATTGTATGAAAAGAATATCTTCTACTGAAAGAAAGTGTTATGGTGACATCTGACGTGGCAATGGGAGAAAAAGATCAGAAGAAGATCCCTTTGGAAGTTTTTTTTGTTTTTGTTGTTTTTTCATAAGAGTTTATTTGATTCAAATTGATGATATATGTTGGGGACCAAGATCTCAAATGCTCCCCGCTCTGGAGTTTTCATGGAGAACTTATGCTGTGCACCTGGAAAAACAGTGTCCCTTTCCTGAACAAGCTTATAATCAGGTAGGAGAGGAAATCTAGAGTCCTGGGAGCAAATAGAACCATCACATTCTAAACTGGGATGTAAAGTGCTTAGGGAAAACTTCCAGTGGGATATCCTAACTCATTCCCCTCTCTGTTGCCAGGGAGAAGTTTCTAAATGACAATTTTGACCACCGCTCATCCTTCAGTGACCCACCACCACTGGAGGGCAAAGTTCAAAGTCCCGTGAGCAAGTCCTAGAGCTCCTCTTCAGCCTCAGCACCCTCTTTCCGCATCACCCCTTTCCATACTCTTGTGCTCCAGGAACACTGGGCTGCTTGCAGTTCCCTAGTCTGCCGTCTGTTCTTTGTTTGTTTGTTTGTTTGTTTCTTTGTTTTTGTCCCTGGGCCTTTGCAACAAGCTTCTGCATGAATGTGTTCCCCCTTCCCCATCCCCTCTTCTGACTACTCTTTTCTCATCCTTATGGTCTCTGACTACATGCCACCAGGAAACAGCCTCCTAAATTTGGTTATGTGCCCCTCCTCTGTACTCCCATATGTACTGTATTATGAGCTGAATGTTTATGTTCCCCCCCAAATTCATATGTTGAAGCTCCAACTTCCAAAGTGATGGTTTGTTGAAGCAGGGCTTTGGGAAGGTAATTAGATGAGATCATGAGTGTTGGGCCCCATGATGGGATCAGTGCCTTAATAAGAAGAGGAAGTGATACCAGAGCTCTCTCTCTCTGTCATATGAGGACAAGCAAGAAAACGGCTGGTTGCAAGCCAGGAAGTGTGCCCTTATCAGGAACTGAATCTGCAGGCACCTTGATCTTGGACTTCCCAGCCTCCAGGTCTATAAGAAGTAACTGTCTGTTGTTTAAGTCCCCCAGTCTGTGGTATTTGTCACAGCAGCTTCAGCAGACTGGGATACACTATGTCCACCTCTATCATGGCTGGTTATTACTCATCTGTCTCGCCCACAAATGGCAGGCCTCTTGAGGGCAGGGAGCATGTCTCTCACTGTCCATCTCCAGAACATAAGGTTCAGCACATAAAACACACTCCATAAATGCTTGTTGAAAAAAGAAAAAAAAAACAGAAAGTGCAAATACATGCGTGCATGCAGGAGATGGCACATGAGCTGGGCCCTAAAAGATAAGTTTTAACAGCTATGGGGAGGAGGAAAGGTCTGAGTATTGGCCCAGAAACAAAGATGGTGATGAGTACAGGAGTGTGTGTGTGGAGAGAACTGAGGGAGGATGTATCTAAGATAGGGATGAGAGAAAGTGGGATTTGAGGTCAAGCAAATGAGGTTGATTTGGTTAATGTTATTGTTGTCAATTTTCAAAATATTATTTGAAAGTATAATGTAGATAACATACATATACCTTGAGAGTACTACTTGATTCAATTTTACATACATACACTGTTATGGAGTGAATTGTGCCCACCCCACCATCCCAATTCATATGCTAAAGTCCCAACCCCCAGTACCTCTGAATATGAATATTCAGAGATAGAGTCTTGAAAGAGGTGATTAAGTTAAAATGAGGTCATTAGGGTGGGCCTCAATCCAATATGACAGCTGTTTTTATAAGAAGAGAGATTAGGACACAGACACACACAAAGGGAAGACCATGTGAGGACACAAAGAAAAGACAGCCATCTATAAACAAGGAGAGAGGCCTGAATCTTGCAGGCACCTTGATCTTGGACTTCCAGCCTCCAGCACTCTGAGAATGTACACTTCTGTAGTTAAAGCCCCCCAGTCTGTGGTATTGGTTATGACAGTCAGAGCAGACTGATTCACACGTTATGGAAGCACTAAGCAGATCCAGACACAAAACACTTCCAGCAGCCCAGAAAGGAATTTGAATGTGACTATAGTGAGTTGGAAGTCATTTTTGGTTCCTAAGCAGGTGACTTGCCAAAGTCAAATGGAATTTTAAGATCAGCAAGGTGATTGGAGTGAGTAGACTAGGATGAGCTGGCACTGGGGGTGGTCAAGAGGAATGGGAGAGAAACAAGAGGCCGGGAGCAAGGTTCGCAATCTCAGGCTAAAGTCGGGGAATCAGTGAAAGCATAGTGGTGAAGACAACTAAACAGACATTTTAAAGGAATGGCCGAGTAG
>NW_017731573.1:1375052-1379453 GCF_001890085.2 Hipposideros armiger
TAATATTGTATGTCAACTGTAATTGAAGAATGAAAGATCATTAAAAAATAAAAATATATAATATAAACAAAAAAAAAGAATGGCCTAAAAGCCAGGAGGAACACAGAAGTATTGATTTAATGGTAGATAAACAGAGATATTTTCAGGAATGAAGGAATTATTAAGTGGTGCTAAGAGGTTACATAATATAAGGTTTTAAAAATACATACATTGATCAAATATATGGTGATGGAAGGAAAACTGACTCCTGGTGGTGAACACACAATGTGATATATAGATGATGTATTACAGACTTGTACACCTGAAACCTATGTAACTTTACTAAACATTGTCACCCCAATAAGCTTCAATTTTAAAAGAAAATACATACATTGAGTTTCAGGGCATGAAGTTTATTGGTGACCTTAAGAGTGGGAGCCAGAAGCCAGACTGCAATAGATTGAAGAGAGAGTGGGAGATGATTACATGGAGACAGTAAAATAGCAGTTTCAGTGTTTGGTTTTGCAGCACACTTAAGCTCCAAGGCACACGTAATCAAAGAATATAAATGTAAAAAATACTAGATAATAAAAGCCACTTTTTAGTTTGAGCGTGGAAATATGTAAGAAGTCAAGCATACTTTGCTTTGCAATTTATCTTACCTCCCTCTTCTGCCACTTCTTTAGGTACTCAGGCTGCTCTCAGGCTGCCCACTCCAGCCTGACTTTCCAGGCTGACCTCACGTCCCCTGGCCCATCGGCTGCCTGCCTCCACTACTTAGCGCCCCAAACCTCTTTTAGAGAGCTGTCATTGGAAAGAACCTGATAAACCAATTCTCACTGTGCTGAAAGTGAATGATAGCTACATGTGTTAACATTCTGGGCTATCCAAAAGCACACTGTCCAAGTTTGCTTTTTCGCTGGGGACAATTCCTTAACAAGTCTGAGGGTTTGGGGATACCGTTTAAGATGGGCAGGTGTGAGTGTGACGTAAGGGACTATAGTAAGGAGATAATATCATTGAGTGGGAATAGCACTAACTTGCTAGATGATCTCAAATATGTCACGCCATTACTCTGGGACCCCATTTTTCATTTGTCGAATCTGGGATTGGATGAAATCTCCAGGCCCTTCCAGCCCTGGCATTGTAGGTCTTTGTAACAAACCCAGACCCGGTCGGTGACATGGCTCCTTGGGAAGGGGAAGAAAACAGAGAAGGATGAAGAGGAAGAGAGAAACAGGCATTCCTCCTGCCTCTAGGAAGATGGTTTAAAGTTAGGTTGAGCTAGAATAGAATCAATTGAGGTGTATAAATCAGATTGCATTTTAAGCACTCAGGGAAGCGGCTATTTTTTAAGAAAGAACTCCTGAAGGCAATCTTCAGTAAAGTGAGGAGTCCTTTTGTAGAAGGCATAAATGCCTCTGGATTTATCCCTTTTTAATAGCCTAAATGTTCATCTATCAGGCTTCCATGAGGCACTAGGTACATTTGTGCCAATAACAACGTGTAGTAAAGAAATGGTTGAGATGCTCTGATAAAGATGAATGCCTGACTCCTTCTAATTCTTTCTTCTACTGCATTTGCCTTTGAACACCACTTTTCCCTTTGCACTCCACCTTTCAAAATATTCCTTACAAAGCAACTTCACGTGGTAGACAGTGAAGATGTGTTGTTGCAAGGAGTGGGGTATGACATGCATCCAAAATACCTCCTCTGATTAAGAAATACAGTCTGGAAATGGATGGATGGCATGTAAGACATGAGAAGCTCTGTGTCTGAGCTCTAGTTTGGGAAAAGGCATTCTAGAAAGCTTTGTGAGGCTGAGGTGTTTCTGTCCTTGCTGGCTTCTCCTTCCAAGGCTGGCTAGAATCAACCACTTCCTTCAGCTGGAGAAGACAAGCTGTCTTAGTCAATCCATTAGGTAACCTTCTGCACCAACACAAAACCCATGGTGATCCATGCTTCCTTAAGAAGGACAAGGTGTTCCGGTGACTGCATCCCTGCCGAGAGTGCTCTGTGGTGGCTGCTCCCACAAATGCCTCCAGGCTCTGCACCTTCCCTGACACACAGCCTCAGTCCACGCCCACTGTCCTCACTCAGCAAACCTGGGCACAGCCTTCTGATCTCACGCCAGCAGCCACTTCTGTGCTGATACTTCCGCCTCACTCTGTGGCCGTCCAAACCAAGCTGGGTTTGCCTCCTCTGGCGCTTGCTGCCCATCCAGAAGAGCAAGAGCTGTGCAGCTGGGCAGATCTCTTGGCTCAGGATCGGCACTGGAGACAAGATGATTAAGGAAGATAATGATGAATGAAGGACTCACAGGTGAAAAATGACTTCTTTGGAATCCTTATTGATCTACCAGCTGAGGTCTTTTTCATGTGGAACCTAAATTTGACATTTCAAATTGAACCTGACTCTTGAATAGCTTGTGAAATTTTAGATCTGGCAGTAATTGCAGGTAGAATCTAAGACATTACCTAGATGGGGAAACTGAGGCTCAAAGCATGGAAGCGATTTGTCCAATGAACGCAAAGGGTCAACAACAAAGCCAGGGCTAGGACTCAGGTCTGAAGCTCAGGCCACAGCCCCAGGCTACAGGGCCATTTCCTACTGCGGGACTCAGGTCTTGTCAATGAGCTAACATCATATCCCTGCAGATANCCTACTATGTGACAGGCACTGCAGTACATACTAGGGGTACAATGATAAGAAAAAGCAGATGCAATCCTGCCTCTTCTTGTTTACTGTCTAGTATGGGAAATAGACAAGCAAATTATCATACCAACAAATGTAAAACTTCAGCTGAATGTGATATACTCATCCACAAATTTCATCAGAACACTGTACAAGTCATGTTTTCTTTTTTTAAATGTCAGGATTTTAAAAACACGCCAAGATTTTTATGAAAAAGAGTAGAATATATTGCTCTGGGAACCTAGAATGCGGGGATTTGGCCTTGTCGAGGAGACTGAGCACAGCTCTTCTGGGGAAGTAAAGTGATCTGAGGAGACAGGAGGCAAGTAAATGCAAAAAGAAGTGATCAGTATTCCAGGCAGAGGGGAAAGCACATGAAAAGTACTGTGATGGGAAGGAGCCCAGCATGACCACTGGCGGTCAATATGATTGGATGTCATATCATGAAAGAATGCAGTTCAGAAGGAAGATTCTGCATGAAAGGATTTAAACTTTTATTCTAATAACAATGAGGATCCATAAAAGTTCTTTAAGCATGGGTAAAGAGGAACATAATTTGATCTGTGTATTGAAAGGATTATTCCAGATACAATGTAGAGAACACATTGAAGGAGGCCAAGATGGATGTGAGTTGAATAGTTAGATGACTACTGAGGATGTTCAAGTGAAAGAGGGCGAATTGTGGATGTGGAGATGGAGAACAGATGGATTTGAGAGAATTTTAGCAAGTAAACTTGATGGAACTGGATGATAGATTGAATGTGGGGATGAGCATGAAGTAAAGGGTAATTCCAACGTTCTAGGATTATGCAACTGGTTTCATGGTTGTACCATGCTGAGTCCTGTAAGAAGTCCAGATTTGTGAGACAGAGATCATGAGTTTGGTTCGAGATATGTTGAGTTTCAGATTCTAAACCCTCCCTCATCCCAGCATACAAATGCAGGCAGTCACCATATCTGAGTCTCCTTCAACCTGGCTAACACCATTCACCTCACCCTGGTGATTCCCAGAGAACCTGCCCTACCTAACTTGCAGGCCCACCCAAGTGCTTCCAGTGCCTTTTCCATACAAATAACCTGTCTTGGTTCATGCTTCAGATGTTCCTAAAAATCTCTCAAAGGTTCAGAAACCCCAAACAAGCAGTATCTGGCATCCACATGCCCTGTACCTCTTGCTGAGCAGCCCCAAGCTTAGTATTAGTGGCATCCAGCCTAGGTTCCCAGCTTGACACCTCAAGGCTCCTCAAAGCCCAGCACTGGTGGTGGCCATCTGTGGATTGCTTTATGGATCATTCCATGTGGCCCTGGGTAGGACACAGGTGTGGCTGAACCCCTCCCAGAAGGCCCCAGGTCGGGTATACCTGGTGTTCAGCTTTCATCAAACTGGAATACCACCCTGGGCAGACAGCAGAGCCCTGCTAAAGCAAATCCTGCTCCATAGGGTCAGCCCCTGAACAACAGCTCCTCCACTGTAGTCATGGCCCGTCTTCACAACCAATCAGCCTGAGGATCAATTTCTCCCATTGACATGCAAACAGCAAGCAAAGTTCAACTACAACAGAAGAGCACACACAACACACACAAGGGACACACCTGGAACACCTTGTTCAGGTAACAAGGGAGAATGTGCCACTGAGCCTCACAGAAAACCTACTACATAAGGCCACTCTACTAAGACCAGGAGACATAGCAGCCCTACTAATACATAGAAACCAACACAGAGAGGCA
>NW_017731573.1:1379910-1380983 GCF_001890085.2 Hipposideros armiger
AATAAAAATCTTAAAAAAAAAATGAAATGAAGAATACAATAACTGAAATAAAGAATATATTAAAGGGAGTCAATTAGGAGATTAAGTGAAGCACAGGATCAAATCAACAATTTGGAAGTTAAATTTGGGAGTCAGAACAGCAAAAAGAAAAAAGAATCCAAAAAAATAAGGATAGTTTAAAGGGCCTTTGGCACAACACCAAACATACCAACAATTGCATCATTGGGGTACCAGAAGGAGAAAGTAGAGAAAAAGGAATTGAAAACCTATTTAAATAAATAATGACAGGAAACTTCCCTAAGCTAGCAAAAGAAATAGACATGCAAGCCCCAGAAAAACAAAAAGTCTCAAATAAGATGAACACAAAGAGTCCCACACCAAGACACATCATAATTAAAATGCCAAAGGTTAAAGACAAAGACAAAATCTTAAAAACAGCAAGAGAAAAGCAGTTAGTTACATACATAGGAGCTCCCATAAGACTGTAAGCTAATTTCTCAATAGAAACTTTGCAGGCCAGAAGGCATTGGCATGAAATATTCAAAGTGATGAAAAGTAAGAGCCTACAACCAAGATTATTCTACCCAGCAAAGCTATTAGAATTGAAGTACAGACGAACAGCTTCCCAGACAAGAAAAAACTAAAGGAGGTCATCAACACCAAACCAATGTGATTAACAAAATGGCAATAACTACATATCTACCAACAATTACTTTAGATGTAAATGGATTAAATACACAAATCAAAAGATAGGGTAGCTAAATGGATAAGAAAATAAGACCTTTACATATGTTGCCTACAAGAGACTCACTTCAGATTGAAAGACACACATAGACTGAAAGTAAAGGAATAGAAAAAGATATTTCATGAAAATGGAAACAAAAACAAAGCTGGAGTAGCAATACTTATACCACACAAAATAGTTTAAAACAAAGACTATTACAGGAGACAAAGAAAGACCCAGTAATCCCACTTCTGGGTATTTATCCAAAAAAAACCCAAAACACTTCTTCAAAAGGACATGTGCATCCATATGCTCATTGCAGCATTATTTACAATAGCCAAGATATGAA
>NW_017731573.1:1384554-1431252 GCF_001890085.2 Hipposideros armiger
TAATGCAAATTGCCTGGAAGCATAGCAAGGCATGTCCCTCCCACAGAGTCTCAGTGGTCAATTAACACCTTGGCATGAGCTAGCACCAGAGGGGTCCTGACCTGCAAGTGAGTGGGCAGAGGAAGACGGCTTCCTGGTCAAGCCTGGCAAAGGCCCACTCTACCTGCTTTGCGTAGCCCAGACCACAGATTGCAGAGCTTTGGTCCATGGCAAAAAAAAAAGCATCACCTCATCTTCCCATTCTCAACAAAGGCTCTTGGATCCCATGTTAATGGGAAAGGACCCACCGAGGAAAATCCTCAGGGGCCCAGTTACACAGTGAAAGTCACATGACTCACACATGCCTCCAAAACAGCAAACACCGTGTTCCAAGTGCCACGCTAAGCACCCGGCTACAAGAGTGACTAGGGCTCAACCTACCTGAGTTGGGCACATTCAGCAGGGAAGGCAGATGTCACACAAGTAACTCTAATGACTTAGAGTAAGGGCTACAAAAGGAAGGAAAATGAACTAAAATTTCCTAACCTACAATCCAGTAACTTTAATCTATTCCTTCATTAATTCATTCAAAAGACATTTATTAAACGTCTGCTGGAGCTGTGCTAAGAATACAAAGATGAATAGAAAAGATCTTTTCCCTTGAAGGATTCACATACTTCAAGGCAAAGATAAATGGGCAAATAAGTTAAAAAAAATGTTACAGTTACTATTTCAAAAGTTGCGCATGCACAGAAGATATTCAAAGGAGTCAATTCTTAAGCATCAAAATGTCTTGAGTCTTACATAAAAGACTACATACTGTATGAGTCCATTTCTGTTAAGTTCTAGAATAAGCAAAACTAATCTTCTATGAAAGAAATCAGAACAGTGATTACCTTTGGCGGGGAGCAGTTGTAGCAAGTCTCTTGACTAGGAAGGGACATGAGAAAACTTCTTGGGATGATGGTAATATTCTATTTCTTGAGAAACATTTGGTTATACAGGTCAAAACTCATTGAAGGTTAAAACTCATGATTTGTGCATTTCATTGTTTGAAAATTTTACCTGAAAAACAACTCTAAACAAATATTGAACTCTAGATATAGATACACATGAAGTTTTGGGGGAGGTACTTACATCTGCAACTTACTTTGAATTGCATCCAATAAATAAGATAAATGGATGGATGGATAGAGGAATGCATGAATAAATAGAGATGTGTCCAAGCACATAGTAAAATGTCAACTGTAGAATCTAGGGAGTGGGTATGCAGATGCACACTGTACAATGTTTTCAATTTTTCTGAAAGTTTGAAAATTTTTCAAAATGAAATATTGGGGGAAAACGAGTGTTGAAAGTTAAATAGGTATTCCCTAGGCAAATGGGATTTCCATTTCCAACTTTCCAACCATCGTTCGCCTTTCCTGCCTCCTCTGTAACCTGAAATAGCCAATGTCTGCTTACCTCTAAGCTTCTGCTGGCAGCCATGTGGCACAGTTCTGGCCAATGAAACATTAAGAGCACTCGGCTGGTTCTTCTGGGAAAGCTTTCACTTAGCTGGTGCTGCCCTTTCCTGACTTGAACCCAAATGGGATACCTGGAGCTGCAGCAGCCCCTTGCAGCTATGAAGCCAAATGTAAAAGAATCAGACTCCCACTCCTACTGTACTGAGCACAGAATCAGGGTCAGTGCCCACCAGTCTTCAGTCTTTTTGCTGTGTTAGAAAAATGCATCTTATTTGTATTAGCCCTGTTGGTCAGGTTTTCTGTTACTTGCAGCCAAAACACTCTGAGCACAAGGCAAAAGTGTAACACAGCCTGGTGTTGCAGTGATTGCAAACAATCCGGTGGCTTGACCCAAAGTTCAGGGAGGAAAACATGTAGTAGATGTAGCAGTAGAAATAAGAATCCAGACCCTGGAGGGCTCTTTGTGCCATACTAGGTAGGGGCATTGGATTCCCCGAAGATGATAGAGCATGGGGCTAACCTGATTAGATTGCCTTCTAGAGTAGTGGCTTGCAAACTTTTATGAAGGTTAGAACCATCTGGCCTTAAAATGCCAATTCCTGAGCCCCATGTCTGGAGATTCTGATTGTAGATGTTATTGGTGCCTTACCCATAGCCCCTCCTTTATCTGCAGCTTCTGTGCCCAGTGCCATGCACACAGACAGCTTCCTGTCTCAGTACCTTTGTGGTTCTCTGCCTGATGGCTTTCTCTGGTCACAGAAGTATGCTGTGTGCACCCATGAGAGAGACCAGAAGTGTCAGGGAGTTGACGCTCCCGTGAGAAACTTTGGACCAATAAGGAATAGGAGTTGGTATATAAACTCTCCAGCTTCTTTGCTTATGGGTGTGAGAGTTCTGAAGTGTCCCTTGCAGTCTCTCAGATCCCCTTGGGCTGCGTCCCACTAGCGCACAGAGATAACCCTGTCGTTAGTGTACCTTTTACTGGTTTTTCCTTCTTTCCCTGTCTCCCTTCCTGAGACCCTCACCAGTGCACTGCTGGGATCACTACTCAGACTCCTGGCACCCAAATCCTTGTCTAAGGCTTTGCTTTTGGCAGGGCGCAAACTAGGACACTGATTCAGAAATGTGGGGTGGGGCCCGGGAATCTGCATTTTCACATTACCACTCTCAAAATATTCAGAGATGTGGATGCAATCTCAGTCCCTCTACCATAAGTAACTTTTCCTGTTGACACTGTCAGACGAATTTGTAGATTAATGTGAAATTCTTCAGGCAAGCAGATTTTCCAGTTAAGTTGAGACCAAGAGATTTAGCAAATTAGCTAATTCAGTTAATATATGAAAAGTTTCCAAACATAAGCATTTTCAAAGATAAGACCTACCGCATTTCCCCACATATAAAGACACACCCTTTTTCGAAAAATTTGGGGTCTAAAAGCTGGGTTTGTCTTATACAGTGGTTGTAGATTTTTTACTTGCATTTCCCGTTTTTTCTCGCTTGTTGTCTTTGCGCTCGTTGTTTCGCACTTGTTACCGGTATATTATGGTAGGTTATGTTTTGCCACATTCTGCCCAGAAATGGCTCAGAAAAGATTTTCGTTATCGTGCTGAATTCAAGTTAAAAGTGATCCAGTTTGCAAAAGTGAATGGAAATCGTGCTGCTGAACGTAAGTTTGGTCCTCCTCCAACTGAGAAAACAATCCAAGACTGGCTACGGGAAGAAGAAACCCTACTGAAAACGCCACGGCAGAAGAAGGCCATGAGAGGCAACATATGAAGACAGTGATTCGTCATCAGACACAAATGAGGACAAGCTAATGGTTGGGAGTTTTGACAGTGATGAGGAGATGTATGAATTTTATGATGAATAAAACTTAAGTTCAATAACTTTATGTAACACATTTTTTTTTCAAATTTCGAGCCCCAAAATTAAGGTGCATCTTATACATGGGAGCATCTTATACATGGGGAAATACGGTAACTACAATGGTTTGAAATCAGCTTATGACACTGAAAGTGATAATCAGGAGATTGTCAAAGCCCCACTATTAAATAAATAAGAAAAAATAAAGAATCCTGAATGGGTCTTACCTCCTAACACCCAGAATAATTTTGGTTTAAATTTATTATTTAACATCTATTCATTTAGCTGGTTTCAACTGAGGAATTTATCTTTTACTGAAAAAGAAAGGAAAACTAAGTCTTATCAACAAAAGCAGTAATTTAAATTGTGTTTCAGGGCCAGGTAAAAGCTGTCCCCCACTGCTTTAACATTCCCTTGCTAGAAGAAGAGATTGTCAAACGTTTTGATACCATTTGCCCTCAATTAGGACCCTGAGAGGAGTAGCTGGTGGGGAATCGGTGAACAAAAGAGGGGCCAGAGCGGGTTGTTTGGTTCCTCTGACGAGGCCAACTCAAGGGCCCTGGCCCTCCTCTTAAAATGCCCAGGTAAAGGGACCAAAACAAGAAAGATAATGGCCCCTTGTTGTAAGCTGTGGCTCATGAATTTTAAAAAGCATCATTTAAAGACATTTCCAACTGCAGTTCCTGAGGGTCACTTATTCCCAACAAAGAAGGCTTTTCGACTTGCCTGAAATACTGGCATCTCGCTAGTGATGGTGAGAAACGTGCCATTCCCTGTACCTCTGGGCTGCTCCAGCATCACACACGTCGACCGCTCAGCCTCTGTGCCTTTGTCAGGAAGAATAACAGCACATAACCCGATGTTTTATAAGGGGTTATACCTAATGCCACTGAAGACAGACAGAATGTTAGGGAGCCTTCCCCACCAAAATCTTCAAGCGTTAGATGGCTCTCTTCAACCCTTTCTGCTAATATCGTTTCCCTTGCTGTTCTGGGGGAAATGAAGACGCAAGCTGTCAGAAAGCAAGTGTGGGCTACCAGTAAAGCTGCTGACTGATAAAGGACAAAAGAAGAATGCGAAACTGCCACTGGATCAGCTTTTCTTTAATCCCAACAGAAGGGAGAAGGGAAGGTCTGCATCTCTACCCATGGATTAGTGTCCACTCGTGTGCTTTCTTGTAGCTGAAGACAGAGTTTTCACTCCCAGGAAGCATACAATGCTGCCTAAAAGTCTCAGGAAATGCTTAGAAAGAGGGGATTTTGGCAAAACAGGAAAATAAGGAACAAGTTTACTCTAATACCTTGAGTTATAAGGGAAAAAGTTACTTTATTCACTGAATCATTTTTATTGCTCATTAACTACAAACATTTCTTTGGGAGCCTACTAATTACTACGTGCCAGGTGTTTCTCAGGTAATATGGAGATTCCAAGAGGTAGAGGGCACAGGAAATTCACAGTATAGTTGAAGAGAAATGACAAGACCCTAAAAGATAAATAACAATCTGAGCATGCACATGCTATGTAATAAATGGCAGCAGTATGGGTCAATAATATTATTATAATGCTCAGATAAATATATCTTAATAATATGGTAGGCAAACCCCTTCTGTAGGATATGCTATTACTGGGGGAGTACAGGAAAAGTAGGAACTTAATTGCTTAGAGTAATTTTGATGTTTGCACATAAATGCATAATGATATTATTGATCTTGGATGCAAACTATCAGCAGAAGCAGTTGTGAAACCTGATGGGAGTTTGCACCTGGCAACCTCATTTCCCCATTCATCAAGGAGTCACAGGAAGAACCCAACAGAACCCCAGGATGTGGCCGTGACTTGGGGTGCTTACCAAATGGAATTAATGCTACTAGAAGATCAAGAGACTTTGAGTGGCAGTATATAGCAGCATCAAATAGGAAGGAGATTGCTCCTTTTATCTGCCGCCATCAAAGTGCTTCACGAATCAATACCAGAAGCTGCGTTTTATAAATTATACCATCATGGGAGATTGTGAATCGGCATGAGGGAAAAAAAAGTTTATCTTTCTTTTCTTTAAGAATTCTATTCATTTTGATATTCAGGCACTATTATTTTACCCCCAAATAATCGTGCACATTAAAGAAATGAATATCCTGTTTATTTACTGCAGTTATAAGAACAATGTCAGAATTCTTTAAAGTTTTGATTAAAGTGGTTTTGCAACAGTGAAAATACAATATGTCCCAGAAAATAATAAGTTTTTTCCTGTTAGCTGTCGAATTGTTTACTCCCATAACTGAGTAATAACAACACATCAAAGCTGGCAATGGTAATTAAATGATTTGTGAACATAGGTTAACGAATTAGTACCTCATGATGTGCAATTGTCTAATTAGGATAAAAATGCTAATCTTACCTAAAAGACTGGAAAGATAGTAAAACAAGAAGGAACAGGTAAAAAACATCACGCAAAAGATTAGAATACCTGCAATAATGTCATTTTTCTGCTTACCACCTGAGGGGCTAAAAGCTCATGTAGGAACTAAATTTAAAAAGAAGAAACAAAAACAACTCAGGGGAAGTAAGGAGTATTCATCTCTCACTCTTATTATTAAGCATTTAGTATTTATCATCCATTTATTCAATTACATATTTACTAGGCAACTACTATATGCCAAGCAAAGCATTAGGCTTTTTGAGAGACGTGAAGGTGTGTAAAACATAGACCTCTCAAAGAGTTTTCTTTTCAATTAAAGAAATAAGGCATACAGGCCACAAGGATATAAACTTCAGGTGGTGGAGACAAAGTACCACAGGATTTCAAGAGAGGGACTAACTTCCACCTGGAGAAGTCAAGCTGCAATGTCAAGAGCTTGGTCTTGACCCATGGGAAGTAATGGGGGTGAAAGGCTTTGCAGACAGAGGAAACGGCCTGCGCAAAGGCACATGTAATTTATTATTCATATTGCCACCAGTTGGTAAGTTTAATCCTAATTAGATCCTAGCAAAGAAGCCAATTTCGTGCTTATTTCCACTGGCAATGGAAGCATTAGGCAGCTGAAAAAATTTGCTCTCACAACAGCCAGTAACTTAGTGGCACAGCAGGGGTTTGGAGGCTCCAGAATTCTTTTAATCCTCAGTGATCATTTAAACAACTGGGCCCCCTAAATATATACAAATCTTGTATTTGAATGGATTTGGAAAAAAAAAGATACCCATGAAATGCACATGACACTCTCTCCTTTCAAGTCTCCAGGCGATGCTTGCAATATCAGAGGGCACCTTGGGTCCTAGTTAGGGCTCTTCGGAACAGGGAAAACCAGCTCTCACTGCCTACGTTCCCACTCCACTAACACACCCTCCTTGAAGCCTTGGGAAATGGGCTCAATTTGCTGGCTAAACACAAAGTAAGAATGTGTTGAAGGAAGTTTCCTGCTTTCCCTATTAGTTGCTAGAGTTGCCAACAGTTGTTGGGCCATGTGTATGTGTGTGTGTGTGTGTGTGTGTGTGTGTGTGTGTGTGTGTGTGTGTGCAAGTGTAAATGTTCTAGCAAAGATCAAATAAGAAACCATCAGCAAAGGAAAGTGATTTCTTTTTAGGCTTTTGCTTTGAAGGCTCAACTTTGTTTAATTAAATGAGACCTTCTGCCCTACTACAGGCACGAAGATCTTTTCACTTCATACCAGGGACTCCATGGCAAATGAGCCATTAACACTCAGTCTCAAAGCCCAAGCCTGCCATCATTTCAGTGACCCTGGTTTCATCATTCATTCCTTGCATTCTGGCCACTGTTGTTCATCTCTCCAGACTAATATCATTAGCCAGTTTTGTTTTTTAACCTTTCCATAAAAACTATTCAGGCAAATCTTTGGAAAAATGTATTTTCCAACATGAGTTACCTGAGCAAAGAGAGATGGGAAGAACTTGAAGGTGATTCAAATGGGGACCATGAAGTGGTTAAAAGTTTGTAAAATAAAAAAGTTTCTTTCATATGA
Organism: Hipposideros armiger; assembly: GCF_001890085.2. Lineage (NCBI taxonomy): Eukaryota > Metazoa > Chordata > Mammalia > Chiroptera > Hipposideridae > Hipposideros > Hipposideros armiger. The sequence goes on from NW_017731573.1 coordinate 1,391,837, forward strand.
AAGAAACTGGCTTAGAAAGACTGGAGGGGGGAAAAGGTATGCCATCATATTGCTCTTTACGGGTAAGGAGCATGACGTGAAAAGATGGCAGTTAGGTGCCATCGCCATAATCACTGCTAAGGTGGCCTGGATAACTTGCTGAGGCAATTTGGTTCATAGGACCTCACAAGCTGTCCCCCAGAAATCAAATGCCCATTTTAGAAGATGGGAGCCTGCTTGGCTGAAAGAATTACAGTCGTTATTACAGGCAGGACTTATGGGTACAGTCTGCTCAGTCACCAGCTTGCTGTGCGAGATTTTGTGAAAGTCATTCAATTTCTCTAGTCTGCAACTCTCGCCTCTGTGAGATGAGGATATTGGACTAAAGGGGATCTAAGAAGGTAGACCACGTAATTTGTTGTAAAAACCGGGACATTTTTGCCAGTACAAATGTTAAACTGGACAGGATATCTGCATGGCAAGCCAGAGCACATGGGCACACCATCTCAACGCCCCTTTATATACCAGAGCCTGTGATTCCCAAGGCCCTTCTCCTAAGAGTAACCCCCCAAACTTTCAATGACACTTTCAAACTTAAGGAGAAAACAGAGTAATGTAACAAAAATAGCTACTTTGAAAAGGGTATTTTAAATGGAATTTTACTGTTATTATAGAAGTGAGAGGCAGAAAAAAACTTATGTCAGAAATTAAGAATCACCCAAAATAGTTTGTTTAGGAAGGGGTATTGAATTATTTCCTGGAATACTTTGAGATTTTTTTTAATGTACATAGAGGAAGATATATCCTATCATTTATCAACACATCTATCTAATTTGTACATAAATTTACCTGTAATAAGCAAAATAAACCAAAATATTGTCAAAGAACACAGCAAGGCTAATTAGCCAAAACCGCAGTGAATTAGGGTATTTTAAGCCAATTTTCCAATAATGCTTTCTACTAAATTTGTAATCCATAATATAAATCCCATTACTATTAATTCTGACTTTTTAAAACTTTAACCTAAGACTTTGCCTAGACTGAGACTCTAGAACACACCACATGTCTATAACGCAGGTGCTTGGGTTAATGTGGGCTCTCAACCACTTTAATTTCCAGAGGTCAAATGTGGTGTAGTGATTGGTTTATGGTTGGTTTCTGAGGGTGCTTTTGGGAATTTGCAGTTTCCCCACCCATTGAACATTTAACATAGGAAGTTCAATGGCTCACCTTCTGCATAAATTGCTTTTGGACGATTATTATCATTTAAGTAAAAGGCCTCCTTTGAAACAAAAATCTGAGACCATTCTGAAAATCTCATCATCAGGAAGAACATTCTAAGGACCACAAGTTTCCAGCAGTGAAATAGCCCTACCTGTAAAAAGGGAGATCCCATTACCAAAAGTATTTCAGTGGGCACTGGGTGGCCATCCCTTAAGGTCACAATGGAGACAATTTTTTATTGGATGAGAGGCTAGATAAAGTGGTACTAGCCAGCTCTAAGACTTAGCAGTTTTGTGGTCCTAAGGCTTACAGGATTCTGACTCTGAGTAAGTAGCTAAAACGCCATCTAACTCTGTCCCATGGAGCAGTGTACTTGACACACTAACACCTTCCCACAGAATGCTGCTGCTCTACGTGTTTTCTGTACGCTGACGTTAGACTGCTTTCCTGATGCTTGGCCCTGAATGAATTCTGAGTTTTATTTTGAATGAAGCAATTTTAATGCATCTGGGAGAAACAAAATGCTCTAATAATGCACCTCAGGTCTATGAAAAAGAACACATTGCTCCATAGCCAATGCATAGTGAAAGAGGAGCACATTGGCACACATAATAAAATTCTATCTCAGTCATTTAATATTTAGTGAAAGGCCAGAAGAAGTAAAACCGGACTTGGATTCAGTTCAACACCCTGGTCAGTGATGCAACGTGGGCAAATGATGAGCGTCTCCGTTCATTGACATTGGCAGCTTTCCAAAGCTTCACACATCTGCACCGTTCAGCCTCGGTCAGCAGACAGCAGGGCAGAGAACATGCAGTGCTCTCCACAATGTTTGGTGACACCCCTGGGGTGAACAAGAAGGGCCCTGCTCACCTGGCCGAGTGCTGCCTGTCGCAAGTGCCACAACTCGAGGAGAGAGCCACCACACTTCTGGACTTCAGAGCTACACTTTACAGTGAAACTGAGCAGGAAGTGGAAGGCAGATGACACAGGAAGGTGAAGGGGTGAGCGAGAAAAGATTTGGCAGTGTTTGGGGACATTAGATGTGGTTTGCCAAAGAAATGAGCTTTACAAAGATAACTCAACCTTTCAAGAATACTTTCTTTTTCTTTACAGGACTGGACACCAGCAATTCATAATGTACATATGTAGTTTTAAAACAAGGCCTTATACGAATGGCAATTACCTTCCTCTTTGATCATAAAAAATGAATATATCTTTTTAAGCGACTTTTGACATCTCTAGGAATGTTCTTCCTACAAATGTTGAAAGTAAAGGAAAACAAGACTCTGGGCCGGCCGAGTGGCCCGATGGTTAAGAACTGGCTTGAGACACCAGAGGGCCCCAATTCGGATCCCACATATGAGGGCCAGTGACACTGCCCTCTACAGCTAAGATGCTGAACCACAGCTCAACCTGGAGCTGGGCTGCCGTGAGTCGCTGGTGACGGTGTAGGCTGCAGCCCCTGTGGCAGTGGGTTGCCATGGGCTACTGTGTGTAGCCAGCAGCCAGCGTGAGCGGCCAGCAGCCGCAGTGAGCGGCCGTCCAGAAGCCGGCAACTGATCTGCCTCGCCCGGGAAGAGCGCAATGATGGTGCCAACTTGGGCCAGTGAAGCGACGTCCTCCACAACTAGACTGAAGAACAAAATGACAGCAGCTTGTCTGTTCCCCTTCCCCCAATTCCCCAGCACTGTTCCCATCCTCCCAATTCCCCAGTAAAAATCTTTAAAAAAAAAAAAGAAAAAAAGGAAAACAAGACTCAACTGTTCTCTTTGAATCTTATCTCTGAAAGTGGCTAAATAAGTCAGTTTGTAATCACCTAAAATGTGCCTTTAAAAATGAACTAAATAAAAGGCAGGTAACAAATTAACTCTACAAGAATGAAATGTACTGAACAGATAGATTAAGTCCAAGTCAAGTACAAGTATTTATTCTGATTTGCAGGTTTTCGTGCGAGTAGGTTGGCAGAACATAAAGTAGCCATTATCAGAGGCACTTACTCACTGAGACTGTGTTTTTTATAGATATATGTAGGGCCATCACCCAAAGCATTTGACCTCAATAGAAGAGAGATGGAATCCAAAGGCCTAAATAAGCAACTGACTCTCGATGTGGCCTTGAGTAAATCATTTCACTTTCTAATTCTTGTGTATAAAATCAAGCTAATAAGACACCTGGAATCAGGATATCCAAAATGACAAGAGTAGATTAATGCTATGTTTGTCTTATCCTGTGAACACATCAAAATTATAACTAAATTATAGAACAATCAGCCTGGAGAACCATCTGAAGTCCAGCTGAACAGAAGTTTTATAACTAAGGATATAAAGAAACCACATTGAGACTCGTAGGAGGGATGGAGATGTGAAACAGCCTGGTCCAACACCTATATGTGGTAGTTGAAAATCAGGAGAGATGTCTCAGCCACAGAGGTTCCCCACGAAGTAGTGAGGGGCCTCTGGCCTCCACACCAGGCTTCCAAGCCCACAGTACTGGTGCTGGGAAGAGGAACCCCACAACATCTAGTTGTAAAAAACCATGGGGATTCAACCATCCAGGTAGGACAGAAGGCTGTGGGAAACCCAGACAGTCTCTTAAAGGGCCTGCACAGGCACTTATCCTGGACTCCGGCAAAGGGATGGTGACTCTGGGTGTGTCAGAGACATATGGAGAGACTGTAATTTCCAGATGGGAAGTTATCCCTGTGTGGGACCCTTCTCCTGTGCAGCTGGCAGGTAGGCTTCATTTTTCCTGTGTTGAGCCCACCCCAGAGGCAAAAATCTGAACCTAATTGCCTGGTGAGCTCTGCTGCTCCACCCGGCTGACTCACTGAGACCCCGCCTCCTCCAATTTGTGTACAGCAGGAGGCTTTATCATCAGCTGAACCTTACAGGAGCCAGGAGGTGGCAGCAGGCCTTGGAGTGTTCTGGCTTTATGTGGAGCTACGCCAGACCCAGTACTGGTGGCAGCTGTCCTCAGTTCACCCTGTGGCCTCCCCCACCTGCCTCCAGGTACCCCACAGGCAGCAACCAACTGTGGATCACTCTGTAGTTCCTACCAGGTACTCCTGAGCCAGTCACAAGCAGTAGGTGACTTGGATTTGCACCAGAGCCCCTCCCTAAGAGGCTCCAGACTCAACATACCTGGAGGTCAGCTTCAGACCACAGCAGAGCACAGCCCAAATAGGCCCACAAGCAGCACACAAAAAGGGTGGTCTGAACAGGCACCACTGGGGCTAATCTTACACCATGGGGTAAGTCTCCCCTCCCCCCACAGCAGCCTATAAGCTGTGAATGTGGCCAAACCCTACAACCAGTAAGCCTGAGGGTCAGCACCACCCACTGACATGCCAACAGCAATCAAGGTTCAACTATAATAGGCAGGTACACACAATCCATCCAAGGGACACTCCTGGAGCACCAGGGAGACAGTGCTGCTTGACCCCACAAGAACCCTACTACATAAGGCCATCCAGCAAGACTGTGAGACATAGCAGTCCTACCTAATACATACAAACACAGAGAGGCAGCCAAAATGATGAGACAAAGAAATATGTCTCAAATGAAAGAACAAGAGAAAACTCCAGAAACAGAACTAAACAAAATGGAGGCAAGGAAACTACCAGAGACAGAGTTCAAAACAATGCTTATAAGGATGCTCAAGGAACTTAGTGAGAACTTCAATAAAGCAAGCATTAAAAAAAAAGGACATAGAAACCATTATTCCCCCCACACACACCCCGAACAAAAACAGTCAGAAGTGAAGAATACAATAACTAAAATGAAGAATGCACTAGAAGGAATCATCAGCAAACTAGATGAAGCAGAGGATCAAATCAACAATTTGGAAGACAAGGTATCAGAAAACACCCAAGTGGAACAGCAAAATGAAAAAGGAATCCAAAAAAAGGAGGATAGTTAAAGAGACCTCTGGGACAACATCAAGTGTAACAGCATTCATATCATAGGGATACCAGAAGGAGAAGAGAGAAAGCAAGGGATGGAGAACCTATTTGAAGAAATAATGACTACAAGCTTTCCTAATCTGGTGAAGGAAATAGATATACAAGCCCAGGAAGTGTAGAGAGTCCCAAGCAAGATGAACCCAAACAGTCTCACACCAATAAAACTTTATAATTAAAATGGCAAAGGTTAAATACCAAAAGAGAATCCTAAAAGCAGCAAGAGGAAAACAGTTAGTTACCTATAAGGGGGCTCCCTTAAGACTGTCAGCTGATTCCTCAACAGAAACTTTGCAGGCAGAAGGGATTGGCACAAAATATTCAACGTGATAAAAAGCAAGGACCTACAATCAAGGGTACTCTACCCAGCAAGGTTATCACTTAAAATTACAGGACAGATAAAGAGCTTCCCAGACAAGAAAAAGCTAAAGGAGTTCATCACCACCAAACGAGTATTATAAGGAATATTAGAAAGACTTCTTTAAGATAAAAAAAATAAAAAATATGAATAATAAAATGGCAATAACTTTATATCTATCAACAGTTGCTTCCAATGTAAGTGTATTATATGCTCCCATCAAAAACATAGGGTGGCTTAATGGATAAGAAAACAAAACCCTTACATATGCTGCCTACAAGAGACTCACTTCAGATCGAAAGACACACAGTGATTGAAAATAAAGGGATGGAAAAAGTTATTTCATAAAAACAGAAACAAATAAAAAAAGCTGGTGTAGCAATACTTATACAAGACAAAATAGACTTTAAAACAAAAGCTATAACAAGAGACAAAGAAGGACCCAGTAATCCTACTTCCTGGTATTTATCTGAAGAAAGCCAAAATGCTACTTTGAGGGGACGTGAGCATCCATATGTTCATTGCAGCATTGTCTACAATGGCCAAGATGTGGAGGCAGCCTGGGTGTCCGTTGCTGGATCAATGGATAAAGAGGAGGTGGTACATATATACAGTGGAATATTGCTCTGCCATTGGAAGGGAATGGGGTTCTTGCTATCAGCGGGGACATGGATGGATGTGGAGGGTATTGTGCTGGGTGGAGTATGTCAGACAGTGAAAGACAGATGCAATGTGATTTCGCTTATATGTGGAATCTAAAGAACAAACAAAACATAAACAAACTCACAGATACAGAGAACATTTTGATGGTTGCCAGATGGGAGTGGGGTTGGGGTGGTTGGTGAAAAGCAGGAAGGGATTAAGAAGTACAAATTGGTTGTTACAAAGTAGTCGTGGGGATGGGGGGTACAGCGTAAGGATTATAGTCAATAATATTGTAATAATTATATATGGTGTCAGATGGGTACTAGAATTTATTAGGGTGATAGAAGGGAAGGGGGTTGGGGGACAGGGTGAAAAGGTGAAGGGATTAAGAAGTACAAATAGGTAGGCGCAAAATAATCATGGGGATGTAAAGTAAAGCATAGGGAATATAGTAAATAATATGGTAATAACTACAGAGGGTGCCCCAAAAAATGTATACACATTTAAGAAAGGAAAAAAGTGTATTAAAATTGTAATACTCAATATATATCGATAACTTCTGAAATTATAAGAGGTGCTCAAAGTGGTTACCATCAGCGTCCTGACACTTCTAATTACAGCAAACTAGTGTTTGAGCAACGTTGACCGAAGTATCCACTTGTATACATTTTTTTGGCACCCCAGTATGTTTAGTGCCAGGTGGGTACTAGACTAGTTGGGGGGAGGGGAGATCACTTCTTAAATTATACATATGTCTACCCACTATGCTGTACACCTGAAATTGACATAAAATAATATTGATTGTCAACTGTAATGAAAATTAAAAAGGGGAGAAAGGTGAAGGGCAATAAGTGGCCCAAATTTCCTGGTATAAACAAATAAGTCGTGGGGATGTAATGTACATCATAGGGAATATAGTCACTAATATGGTAATAACTATGTATAGTGCCAGGTAGGGGTACTAGACTAGTCAGGGAGATCACTTCTTTAGGTATATAAATGTTGAATAACTATTATGTACACCTAAAACTAATATAATATTGTATGCTAACTATATTTTTACTAAAAATATTTTTTAAAATCAAGCTAATAAAATATATTTATTTTAGGTATTATGGCGATTAAATTTTATAATTAATCTAATTATTTTAAAATTTTAGTGCATGTTTAAAAGGTACCAGGCTCAAAGAATGTAAGTAGACAGTTCTTCAAAGATATACAAATACCCAATAAGCACTTGAAAAGAAATACAATATCATCAGCCATCAAAGAAATGAAAATCAAAACTACAGATACCATTTACATCCACTCAATTGGCTTTCATCAAAAAGACAGATAATAAAAACTATTGGTGAGAATGTGAAGAAGCTGGAACTCTCATACATTGCTGGTGGGCATGTAAAATGATGCAGCCACTTCGGAAAACAGTCTGTAAGTTCCTCAAAAGTTTAAACAGAGTTATCATGTGACCCAGTAATTCCACTCTGAGGTACATACCCAAGAAAAATAAAAACATGTGCTCCCACTAAAACTTGTACATGAATGTTCATAGCAGCATTATACATAACAACCAAAAAGTAAAAACAACCCAAAATACATAGTGTCTCCCTATAATGAAATATTGTTCAGCCATAAAAAAGAATGAAGTACTGATACATGCTATAATATGAATGAACTTTGAAAACATTACACTAAGGGAAAGAAACCAGTCACAAAAGACCACATATTGTATGAAATGTCCATTTATATGAAATGTCCAAAATAGGCACATCAATAAAGACCAAAACTGGATTAGTGGTTGCCTGAGACTGAAAGGGGGATCGGAGAGAGTTTAGGAGGTGACAGATAAGGGATATGGGTTTCATTTTGGGGTAATAAAAATGTTCTAAAATTGATTATGGTGACGGTTGTACAACTCTATGAATATATGAAAAGCCATTGAATCATACACTTTAAATGGCTGAACTGTATATTATGTGAATTATATCTCAATAAAGCTATTTTTTAAAATGTGCCAGGCAATTTGCTAGGCACTCAATACATAATAAATGTGAAATGCACATGATATGTGCTTAATAAATACAAGGCAAACACAAAATGCCTCTTTTACTTTGAATAAAGGGGGGGGGGAAACTTTTAAAAGGAACCCAAGTGCATGTGAAATAGAAAAGGCTAAATTAATGTGCTAATTAGGAATAAAACAACCATAACTAAGGCAGATCAGCATGTAGTATTGTACTGGGATATCATTAAACTGTACTTGAGTGTACAGTAAGGCAAAGCCGTTAGTGGCAATAATCTTTGGTAATATGCTATTTAGTCATAGTGTTATTTAAACAGAAAGCGAAGGCCATTATAAACTACACCTGAGAATCAAAGACAAAGAGATAAGATGACGGTTTATTGTGAGCAAAGAGATCTGAAGAGGAAATGATGCCTTTATCTCTTTTCCATCTTAGCTGCTGCAGCCTGAATGTGCCTGATTTTCCTCCTTTCCCACTTCCAGCACGGTCACCCTTAATACAGGAAAATAGAAACCTTGCCTTTCCCCAGGCGTTAAAAAAACAAAACAAAACAAAACAAAAACCAATGCATACTTTCCTAGTCTGTGACCTTTTTTATTCTCTTGTTACCCCAGGAGGCTATTATTTTACAACCTAAAAGCTAATACAACCCTCAGAATTATTGATGGGCATGAATTTTGTGAAAGAAGTCACTATCCATACCCAGCAGAAGAAAGATGAGAACAGCCTGGGGAAAGACGCTAACACCTACCCAAACTTTCAGTGGTCCAGGATCTTAGCGTTCTTGTCTAGGCTTGACATTACAGATAGAGCAAGGCATCCTGGGGTAGCACATTAACACAAGCAAGGCAGTTTTGTGGAATGTTTCAGTAGCAGTCCTAGATTTAATACGTGTCTCTCTGCAGGAAAGAGCTGGTGTTGTCCCGACGCTAGTAATGACCAAAACTGGATAGAAATCATATGCGAATGCACGAAACACGTTCTTTGAAATGACAGGAGAAAAAGAGAGAGCGACTACTGTATGGAGGAGACAACAATAACAAAAAGAAGTTGAGGAAAGGAGGTAAGAGAGGAAAGGAGGGAGGAAAGTGAGGGTGGAGAAAGAGTAAGATGGAATGTGTTAGTGCATTTAAAAATAGCCAGAAAGAGAAATGCTAACTTTAACCACCAAAGAGAGAAAGATCCCTTTCGGGTACACTCTTTTCATAAAATGAAATGGTGGCAAGAGAAAGTGAGATATCTTAAAAATTAATATATGTTAAGAAAAAATAAGGTGGTTAGCAGATGACAGAGATGGCACTTCAAAGTGCTAACGAGATAATAAGTGAACATAAAGTGATTCATGTTGATATGACAAGGGAATTGGACTTGCATGTTCAGAAAAAGGCCATGACAAGGATTTATGTGCAGCAGTGGGAACAGAAGGAGGACAAAAGTGAACCGTGCAAAAAACTGAGGCCAAAATTGGCTACTCAAGGAATCTGGCCAAAGGAGAACAGTCCAGAAAGACAAAGTAAAATCAGATTCAATGACAAGTGTCTAAAGGAGAAGAGCCACTACAATACACCCCAAATGGAAACAGCTTTAATAAAATTTTAAAGCATTTACTGAAAGGCTTACATGATTTTGAAGAAACGTAAAGCATCAATATTTAGTTGGGAAGAGCAAGAACTTGATAATAGAATGCAACTTCTAAGCCTGAAAATAAAAAAGCCAGTTTGCAATTTGCATATAAATTTGTGTTCCTTGTTTTTATTTACTAATTGTTTTCTTTGTTTGGCCTTGTAACTGGGAAATACTTTCCCACAGCAGCAATGTGATAACTGGTGGCTGTTCCAAAAACAACCCACAAAACTCTATTTAACTATTAAAACTCTACCTTTGCAATAATTCTACTACAATCAGTCCAAATACCGAATCCTGGGAGAAAGAAGTGACAAATGCAAGAGAGAGAAGGAAGAGAAAGAAGGAAAGGAAAAGGATGAGGAAAAGAAAGAAGAGAAAAAGGAAAGGAAAAGAAAAATGAAAGAAGGTTTCCTCTTTTTCTCTCAAACTCACAGTTTCAAACCCTGATTCCAATATTGATGTCTCTGCTAGGTGTTTGGAAGCTGTCGAACTCGTGATCAACTCTAAGGCAACTGCAATTAATGCCCCGTAACCTTCCAAGGGAGAGGTCATCAGAGTTTCAAAAAGTGCGAAGGAGGTTTTTTGTAGTGAGGTTCTTCTAGGACAGACCTCCTAACCATTCCTACTTCTCACAGCCTCATCCCTCCTTTGCTTCTCAGAAGGGTGGGTCTTGGTGTACAAGGGAAGAGTAGTTATTTGTAACTTTTAAATTTATGAAATAGGAATTATCTACTTGTATGTAGAAAAAAATGGTTTCTTCAATTGTGTATAGAGCACTGACATTATAAAGTATAGATGGAGTATAAATACGGTTATTTAAGTCTTTTAACATGGGGAAGTACTCAAAATGTAATGCATTACAAACCACCAAACCAATGGGTGAAAATTGTGTGATTACTAAGAGATCTACAAAGGAACATAGATAAATGACAGATATTTAGGGAAAAAGAACCATACAGAGTCATCTTGGAAATTAAGTTATGGAAGGAATCAGATAAATGAAAATATATATTAATAAAACATAATAATGGTAAAAATTAAATATGACATGTGCGTAAGCAAGAAAAGAAGATTAGTCAAGCTATGAAGAAGAATTAGTCTTACAAAGAACAGAGAAAGAGGGTCGGCCGAGTGGCTCAGTTGATTAAGAGCTCACTCAAGAGTGCCAGCTCTGGGCTGGCCGAGTGGCGCGATGGTTAAGAACTGGCTTGGGATGCCAGAGGGCCCCGGTTCGGATCCCACATATGAGGGTCAGTGACACTGCCCTCCACAGCTAAGATGCTGAACAACAGCTTAACCTGGAGCTGGGCTGCCGTGAGAGTCGCCAGCGACGGCATAGGCTGCAGCCCCTGTGGCAGTGGGTTGCCATGGGCTACCATGTGTGGCCAGCAGGCAGCGTGAGCGGCCGTCCAGAAGCCGGTGACTGATCTGCCTCACCCGGGAAGAGCGCAATGATGGTGCCAACTTGGGCCAGTGAAGCGACGTCCTCCACAACTAGACTCAAGAACAAAAGGACAGCAACTTGTCTGTTCCCCTCCCCCCAATTCCCCAACAAAAATCTTAAAAAAAAAAAAAAGAGTGCCAGCTCTAAGCAACAGCAAGTGGTTCAAGTCCTGCCCCGAGCTGAGCTGCTGCTGAGCTGCCAACAGGTGGCAGGATGGCTCAGCTAAAAAAGACAACAAAAAACAAAGAACAGAGAAAGAAAATAAAAAGAGTGTACAAAACTCCCACTGATTAGATAATTTGAAAGACAACCATAAAAATCTAAAGTGAAAAGAACAAAAGAGGTCTGGTACAGAAGAAAACCTTCAACAGGACACAAAAAGTGTTTGAGTTGTAAAGATATGTATAATATTTTTTTAATATACTGCCTCCATCAGGGTCATTATGCCTCTAAATTGCACAAGAAAAGAAAGTAGATACCAAGAAAAATTTTGCTTTCTAATGTTGCTTATTTTTAGCTGCCCAGAAGTTATTTTTATTCACTTTATTTCCTAAGAAGCTCAGCAATATTCTTATCATCAACATTTAATTACCATTAATTTAACTTATTTAATAAACGAATACTTATCATGTGTAATTGCTAGATGCCTGCTCTTAGAAAACAGCTGAGAATGAAGAGTCAAGAAAACCTGTTGAAGCCCCAGTTCTGTCACCGACAAATAATGTTAAGCAAAGTAACTGAACCTCAATTCCTTCATCCCTTTATAAAATAAAGGTCTTGAACTAAGTTCCTTCTATAGGTGTGTTTATTATTCTAAAACACAAATTAATGTTTAGCATGATCTGTACAGGTTATTATTGCAATCTTGTCATCAGAATGGTTTTATAATGCATGATTTTTCACTAAGATTTATTGATAACCTAAAATAATCCAAATATAGATATAGTAGGTAAAAATAAAGAAATAAATGACTTCAAAGGCAATATTTCTGTCATTATATGGAGAAAATATTTGGATATCATTTAAAAATTTTTAACATGAAAATTACATAAATAATATGAAATTATTGTATTAATAATTAATATTAAGTACATGCCAGTATATTTATATATTAACAATAACTAATAAATTTTAATAAATTGGTATTAATCATAGCCAATAAAATGCATAAATATGTCAAATGTTATATCATCTTCACAATGATACTGTAATTTTTGATATTATCCTTATTTTACAGGTAAATGTAATATAACTTACTGTGTGATTAGGAGATATTAAATAACTTATCCAAGATCTCACAGATTGTAAATGGTAGAGCCCAGAAGCTTTTACTGCCCCAAACAGGATGTTATTGTATAAACTATTTGGCGATTTGCTTTTTTAAATGTAACATGTCCTGGAGATTTCTGGTCAAGATGGTGGAGTAGGTATATGCTGTGCTTGCCTCCACTCAGGACCACATCAAAATTACAAATTAACTACAGAACAGCCATCATTAAGAATTGCCTAAAGTCAGACTCTAGGGAAGGAGATTCAAGATGGCAGAGTAGATCAATACTATGCTTGCCTCATCCCAACAACACATTAAAATTTCAACTAAAATATAGAACAATCAACCTGGAAACCACAAGAAGTCTAGCTGAACAGAAATTTTATAACTACGGATATAAAAAAAGAAGCCACATTAAGACTAGTAGGAGGGGCAGAGACGGGAAATGGGCCAGCCCCAAAACTCCCTGTGGTGGTTGAAAATCAGGAGAGATATCTCACCCACAGAGGTTCCCCTGGAGGAGTGAGGGACTCCAGTCTCACACCAGGCTTCCTAGCCCAAAGCGCTGGCTCAAACATGGAAAGGAATGGGTTCATGCCATCTGCAGTGGTATGGATGGACCTGGAGGGTATTGTGTTGAGTTGAGTAAATCAGACAGAGAAAGAGAGTACTGGTGCTGGGAAGAGGAAACCCCACAACATCTGGCTGTGAAAAATAGTGTGGATTCCAACTGGATGGGATGGAAAGCTGAGGGAAAGCCAGATGTCTTCTTAAAGGGCCCAGTCACAGACTCACTCGCAAGCACTCACTCTGGACCCTAGCAGAGGAACAGTGACTTCAGGGGCATCAGGGACATACAGGAAAGACTGAGTTGTGTGCCTTCAGAGCAAGGACTGGAGAAACTTTCCCTGTTTGGGGTCTTTCTCCCATGCAGCCTGCAGGCAGGTGACATCTTTTCTGTGTTGAGCACCTCCATGCCCATGGCCAAATCGGAAAATGAATTGATTGGTCTGGTGAGCTTTGCTTGCTCCACTCTGGTGACTCACTAAGACCCTGCCACACCCAGCTCCCTACCACAGGAGGGTTTATCACTGGCTGAACCTAAAGGGAACCAGGCACTGGCAGCAGGCCTATGAGTGTCCTTGCTTTTTGCAGAGCTACTCCAGGCCCGGTACTGATGGCAGCTGTCCTTGGTTTACAGCATGGCCTCTCCCAAGTGCCTCCAGGTCCAGCACTGACAGCAACCAACCGTGGATCACACTGTACCTCCTATCAGGTGGTCCCTGGCCAGTCACAGGCAGTGGCTGACCTTGGTCTGAACCAGAGCCCCTCCCAAGAGGCCCACAAACCAACATACTTGGAAGTTGGCTTCAGACAGCAGAGCACCTCCCAATTAGGCCTGCAAATGGCACACACAAAGGGTGGTCTCAACAGGCACCAGAACTCACTGGGGCAAATCCTGCTCCATGGGGTAAGTCTCTGGCACAGCAGCCTGGGAGCTGTGTACGTGGCTAAACCCCACAGCCAATCAGCCTCAGGGGCAATCCCACTTACTGACCTGCCAACGAAATCAAGGCTCAAATATAACAGAATGGCACACACAACCCACACAAAGGACAGCCTGCGGGACCTGGCACAGGTGAACAGGGAGACTGTGCCATGGGCCCCACAGGGCACCTACTACATAAGGCCACTCTACTAAGACCAGGAGGCATAGCAGCCCTACATAATACCTAGAAACAAACACAGGAAGGCAGCCAAAATAGGGAGACAAGAAACATGTCCCAAATGAAAGAACAGAACAAAACTCCAGAAAAAGAACTAAACAAAATGGACACAAACAATCTACCAGACACATAGTTCAAAACACTGGTTGTAAGGATGCTCAGTGAACTTGGGGGAAGAGTAGATAAACTCTTCCAAATTGAAAAGGAAGAAGTAAAACTATCATTTGCAGATGACATGATACTATAGAGAGAGAACCCTAAAGAAAAGATATATGTGCCTCTATGTTCATTGTAGTGCTATTTACAATAGCCAAGATATGGAAGCAACCAAATAACTTTAAATGTCCAATTAATAGATGATTGGATAAAGAGGAAGTGGTATGTATATACAATGGAAAATTACTCTGCCATAAAAAGTAAAATGAAATCTTACTGTTTTTGACAACCTGGATGGACCTCAAGGGTATTACGCTGAGTGAAACAAGTCAAACAGAGAGAGATAAATATCATGTGGTCTCACTTATATGTGGCATCAAAATAAATAAACAAAAAACAAAACAGAAACGGACCCATAGATACATAGAACAAACTGATGGTTACTAGGTGAGGAGGGGTTGGCAGGCTGGGTGAGAAAAGTAAAGGGATTAAATACAAACTGGTAGTTACAAATAGTCTTGGGGATGTGAAGTACAGTATAGGGAATATATTCAGTAATTTTGTAATAACTATGTATAGTGGCCAGGTGGGTACTACTAGACTTATCAGGGTGATCTCTTCTTAAATTACATAAATGTCTAACCACTATGCTACACACCTGAAGCTAACATAAAATAATATTGAATGTCAACTATAATGGAAAATAAATTTAATATGTCCCGACTACGAGTTCTAACATTTAAGTTTGTGAACTTGTTGTAACTTTTTTGACATCAGAGGAATTGTTCATTATAAATTTGTACCAACTGGACAAACAGTTAACCAAATTTACTCTTTGGAAGTGCTGAAAAGGCTGTGTGAAAAAGTTAGACTACCTGAACTTTTTGCCAACAATTCATGGCTCTTGCATCACAACAATGCACCAGCTCACACAGCACTGTCTGTGAAGGAGTTTTTAGCCAGTAAACAAAGAACTGTATTGGGACACCCTCCCTACTCACTTGATCTGGCCCCCAGTGACTTCCTTCTTTACCTGAAGATAAAGGAAATATTGAAAGGAAGACATTTTGATGACATTCAGAACATCAAGGGTAATACGACAACAGCTCTGACAGCCATTCCAGAAAAAGAGTTCCAAAATTGTTTTGAAGGGTGGACTAGGCACTGGCATCGGTGCATAGCTTCCCAAGGGGAGTACTTCAAAGGTGACCATAGTGATATTCAGCAATAAGGTATGTAGCACTTTTTCTAGGATGAGTTTGCGAACTTAATGGTCAGACCTCATATGACTCCCTGTCTATAAATTTACTTCCATAGTTTCATTTCTAAAGACTACATGATATTCCATTATATGACTATATTATAATTTATTTAAACATCCTCTCCTTTGGGGAAATTTAGTTCATTTCCAATCTTTTACTCCTTATATGTGAATCTTTGCACACATCTTTAAATGTTTCTTGGAATAAGTTTTTAGATATAGCATTGCTGGGTTCAAAGCCATGAGTATTTTGGACACTTTTTGTATTACCAACCAGGTATTTTATTTTATTCTTTTAATCATAGTCTTCATGCCTTTGACGTCACCTAAGAGGTTGTTAATTAAACTCTTTGCTGTTATTGTTAGTAGTTTCTTTTGTGATTCTTACTCTGCCACTTAAAAGAAAAATTCAAGTAGGTAAAGAGATATTTCGGTAGTTCCAACAGATAAAAGGATAGGAGGACAAATTTTTGTGGACAGTTACAGAAACCGGCAGAGAAAGTGCCAGGAAAGAAATTGATTCCTTACGTGAGTGTAGTACTGGGACTGAACAATACAGAAGAAAAATGAAACATTAAGCCCAAGTACTTTGGTACCAAATATTTTTATAACTGGAGAAATTCGGCTGTTTCACCAATATTTTCAAAAGCCTTGGATAGTCAGTACAGAGCTCAGCTGTGGGTAGGAGCTGGGTTGGGATTTGACTGAGGAGAGGAATGGAAAAAGGAACCCTCCTTGGGTACTGGAAATATTGTATGTCTAGATGTAAATGGTGGTTACATGTATATGTATGTCCATGTGTAAAAATTCATCTAGTAGTACCCTGAAAATGAGTGTACTTTACAGTATGTATGTCATACCTCCAAGAGTTTCAGATTGCTGGCATCATGTAAGCCAGACAACTGGATTTTCATTTTACTTCCAGATATTTTCATATGCTTTTATTGTCATTTAAACTTATTACATATTTAGGCAGTAAACACATAAACACAATAAGTCAAACTCTGGCAAGCTGGCAGACTTTTTTCTTTTTCTTTTTCTAAGTTTGGATGATTCTCCCATTTCCAATCCCTAACAGCTGCACATTTATGTAGACTCCACTTTTCGGCTATTATCACTCTTTATACATAATTTTTTGTGTGTATCTTTAATTATTAACTAAAGATAAATTTCCAGGAGGCTGCCTCTCAGTGATCTAAAGAAAAGAAGACAAAACACAAACCCTGTGCCAAAAGTTATCTAGAAGTTAAAAGGGGATCAATATGTTAAAACAAGATTTGTTCAAACACTATTTAGACCACTTTGACCACCTTAGAATAAAATGCTCAGAATGTAGCATTAGCTCATCTTTAAAAAATATTGGAGTTTGGAGTGACCCAAATGAGAATAGTGAGCATCCAGAGATGCTGCTTTTCCTAAGCATGCGCATGTCAAATTTCCCTCTCTGGAAACTCAAGCTCAGTCTTTCCATTTTAAAGTACAAAAATTAAATTTGGGGACTTTTCCAAAATCTTAGATACTTAAAAAAATGATGATCTAACTTCTGATATGAATGCATCGCTCATTATCAGTTACATTCTAATACATAAATGAAGAACGGAGGTCTTTTTGATTTGGACTATATTATACATGCAGTATTTTTATGTTGCTGAACAATTAGTGGGTTGCAGGTGTGTTTACTTTAACATTAGACAGAACAGCTTTCTTTCTGCCCTTCACACACCCATTTCTTTTGTTTTCCAGAACATATATTTTGGTTGGCAGCAGCAAGTCAAACCTCAGAACCATGTGCATTTCTCTAACCTCTCAGTACAATGGTGCAGACATTTGTTTGTGAACACAATATTGTAATATATCTGCATTTTTGGTTGGAATCCAGTTCATCTGTTACAATTTAGTGATGTTCTAAGCTTTTACTTCCATCTCTGAGACCCTAAAATGACTTCATGTCTTGGCTGAGCTTCAGAGTTTCAACATATACAGCAGATCCAGGCTCTTATTCCCCGCACCATGATGGGCTGTCACCAGCAGTTTCTGGGACATGGAAAACACCCAAACTGGCCAAGTTCAGAAAGAGCAGGCATTTTTTTTCAGGAATATTTTGCTTCATTGTGACAAAAGGCCAACCTGTTCCCCTTTTTAAAATATACAGTGGAGGAATTTTAGCTTCTGAAATTTTCTATCCTGAGTATGAATCTATATTGAAAAAAAAAAGAAAGAAAAGAAAGAATCTTATTAACTCTCCTAAGCTTCGTAATTGTGCGGTTCTCTGAAGCTATGACATTGGTCTGGAATCTTGGAACCTTCATCTAGATAAGTGCTTACGATGCCAGTAGTCAAGCTTACACCTCTGTTCTCCTCACAATTAGCCTGACAGGAAAGGATTCTTCCCTGTAGAAACTAAAACAAAACAAACAAACAAACAAAAAATAAGAACAATAAAACAAAAAAAAAGACCTAGAGACATCAGCTTTTATAGGTCCTATCAGTGACAAAGCCACCTTGAAGCCTCATGATCCTGTGATGATGCTCTCCAGGCACCAAGCTTCCCTGGAGTCTGGTATTTCCAATTAGCTCGTTATTGTCATATTCTTTAATAGGAACAGATAGCCACAGTTCCAGACATTGGAGGAAAGTCTCCAACATGAAAGGCAGAGAACGAAGTGAACAATGCAGGTGGGGGTGTGAGGATGAGCGGATAAGAAAAGAGAGAAATAAAATAATTCATAGAGTAGAAAGGAAAGTTAACAGCAACTAAGAATAGGCTTAGAGAAAAGAACCAATGCAATACCGGCACAAAGCAAGAATGAGGTGCCTTAAAAATGGAACAATCAGAGATAAAAAAAAATAGTTCTTTGAAATTAAAAGTTGGGAAACAAATTTAGTGGAAAGGTTTGAAGATAGAGTTGAAGAAATCCCCCCAAAAGACTAAAAAGACAAAGAGAAGGAAAATATGATAGCAAAGATAATAAGAGTATCAGTTCAGGAGGGTCAACATAGAATAACAGTTCCAGAAAATGAAGAGGAAGAAATTATAAAAAGCAAAAACAAAACATCCTAGTCTAAAATGTTCCACTAAGTGCCGCATACAACAAATGAAAAAAACATTCCATACCAAATTAAATCATCATGAAATTTCAGAAGACAAGATATAAGGAGAACATCCTAAAAGCTTACAGAAATTAAAATGACAACAAGGTACCACTACATAACCTATTACAACAGTCCAAATCCAGAACAATGACAACACCAAGTGCTGACAAGGGTATGGAGCAGCAAGAACTCTCATTCACTGCTGGTGGGAATGCAAATTGGTACAGGAAGACAATTTGGTAGTGTCTCACAAAATTAAACATACTCTTCTCATACAATCCAGCAATCGCTCTCTTTGATATTTACCCAAAGGAATTAAAAACCTATGTCCACACAAAAACCTGCACATGGATGTTTATAGCAGCTTTATTCATAATTGCCAAAACTTGGAAGCAACCAAGATGTCCTTCAGTACATGAATGGATAAAGACACTGGGGTAAATTCAGACAATGGAATAAAATTAAGTGCTAAAAAGAGATGAGCTAATAAGTCATGTAAAGACATGGAGGAAACTTAAATGCATATTACTTAGTGAAAGAAGACAATCTGAGAAGGCTACATACTATATGATTCCAATTATATAACATTCTGGAAAAGGCAAAGCTATGGAGAGAGTAAAAATCAGTGGTTGCCAGGGGTTGGTAGGGGTGGCAAGGAGGGCTATATAGGCGGAGCACAGAGGATTTTTAGGGCAGTGAAAGTACTCTGTATGATACCATAATGATGGATACATGTCATTATACATTTGTCCAAGCCATAGAATGTACAACACCAAGAATGAACCCTAATGTAACCTATGGACTCTGGATGATGATGACATGTCAATGTAGGTTTATCAGCTGTAACTAATGTCCCACTCTGGTGGGGATGTTGATAATGGAGAAGGCTATGCACCTGTGGGGGCAGGGCGTGTATGGGAAATCTTGTTGCTTTACCCTTAAATTTTCTCTAAACCTAAAACCGCTCTTAAAAAACAAAAAAAGCATTTAAAAAAGTCTTACAAAGAGAAAAACAGATCCCATATAATGGCTTGGAAATCCCATGGCATCAGATTTCCCCACAGTGAAATCTGAAGTGCAAAGCAACTGAAGCAATGCATCAATATCCTGAAGGGAAATTACTTTCAACCCAGAATTTTGTTCCCAGGTAAACCAGCAATCAAATGTGAGGATAGGATAGACACTTTTAGCCATTCGAGAATTTAAGTTGTTCCCACTAATGTTCCCTACTGAAAGGTATATTGTATAAGACAAGGGAAAAAAAAAAACAAGAAAAAGAGAGAATTTTGGATGCAGAAAACATGGGGTAAACTCAGAAGAGTGGCCTAGATAAGTTTTGTGATGATGGTCTTTAAAAACCCAAGAATGGCAATGATGTAGCAAACTGAGGGACCTCCTAGGACAGAGTGGGGGGCTTTGGGAGAGAAGTCCCAGAAAATATGGAACTGACATGTGTCTCGTATATATGTTGATAGGCATATAGCAGGGATGTTAGGATGTTTGAAAAATTAGGTAAAAGGAAAAGAGGCTCCTCGACTCATAATGGGGTCATGTGCCAGTAAACCCATCATTCCTTAGTTGAAACTATCCTAAGCTAAAAATGCATTTAATACACCTAACCTACTGAACATCACAGTGTAGCCTAGCTTACCTTAAATATGCTCAGAACACAATATCCAAAAAAACTCTGGCAACCCAGTACACTGTAGAGTATCGGATGTGTGACTTGCTAATTGCATGGCAGACTGGGCCTGTGGCTCACTGCCGCTACCCAGCATCACAGGGCGTATCGTATGGCATATCACAAGGCCAGGAAAAGATCCAAATTCAAAACATGGTCTCCACTGAATGTGTCTTGCTCTCGCACCATCATAAAGTCAAAAAATCCTAGGTGGAGCCATTGTTAAGTTGGGAACTGTCTGCATATATTAGTTCTCTGATTGGTCCTGTTTCTCTGGAGAACTTTCATACACTACCCTTGCAGTAAGAAGCCCTCAAAGTTGCCCATGCACGTCCAAGTCAGTGCCCTGGAATCAGGAAGTTGGACCTCAGCATCACCCTGGTTCCTCCTGTAGGAGGGTCATATTGCCCGTAAGTATGGCAATCCTAGGCCATGGCCACTCATGCTGTTAGTACAGGAGTCATTCTTCTGCCCTATAACAGATAACTCCAGCAAGTCATTCAAATTAGCTTCCCCAGAGAGCAGCAAATGCAATTTTGTGTCCAGAGCGAGAGGATTCAGAAGTTTAGCAAAGTCCCGGGAACTTAAATTGTAGGAAGGGATAATATTGCTGTTCATCACTGTCTACTTATTTTCTATTTAAAGAGTTTTATCTTCCTAGTAGAGGGGGTTGGTTTAATAGCATGTCAGGGGAAATGTCTAGTGAACGTATTGATTGAATGTATGATGATAAATGTGGGCAACTTATCTCCTAATCTTCCTCTAGGTTTGCCCAGCTGAGGGTGAATAAAATTATTTTTAATATAGCCAAGAAGGTTTTTTTCAATGCCTTGGGATTCTGGTACCATACATGTGCCTAAATGACTTGTTGTTTTCTAAAAAGAGTAAGAATTTGTACATTAGCACCAGGTAGAAGACATTTCCATACATGGTGCTTTAGCTAGAAATATTTAAGTTATGCTAGGACAGTGCTTAAGGGAGGGACCACACAAATATATGTTCACATATCAAATATGTCCACATTTGACAAAGAAGATGGTCATAATTCTTCAGGGGGAAAAGCAAGAATCTTCATTACCAAGGGCAAGAAAAGCCACACATTGTATGCAAAATACAAGCAACCTGAAGGGATGGCAAGAATGAGACTGTTTAACAAAGCAACTTAATTTTATGTCAGATTCTATTTTCCCATGGAATATAAAATATTTCTGAGAAAAAGTTGAACAGACAACAGCGTTCTTATCATTGTCATCTCCTCCCTATTGCTTACTTGAGACAAATGCAATGCTGAAAAGGGTTTTATTTTGATGCTCTAACGAGAAGAGTACTTCTGTCCCATCCGGAGTGACTGATAATGTTCAGGCCTATCCATTACTCCATTCAAATAATAGGGTTTACTTGCTTTTAAGGTCACTTGGGCTATAATGTTGTTACTGTCCTTTCTTCTGCTCTATAGTCTTTTTTTCACAGAGGATGGTAGAAAAAGAGAGAGGGACTGGGCAGCACTCGCTTACACACATGCACACGCACAAAAACCAAATTTCTACTAACATGAAATAGTTTTGGAAATTCTAAATTATTATTGTTGCTGTTGTTTTGTTGAAATAACTAAGTGTGGATATAACTAAGTGAAATAACTAAATGAGTTAATAAAACAGAGAACTCCTGGGTTGTAAGTCCAGCTGTATCAGTATGTAAGTGTGTGACGTTGGGCGAGGCACCACACCTCTCTGGGCCTCTGTTTGCTTATTTGTAAAATGGATTTCTTTGACTACAGCATTACTAATTATATATAAATATATATAATATATGTAATTATATATATAATTGAATATGTGTGCATGTATATACATTTCTTGAAACAAATATACATAGCAGTGTCCTCTACAGAGCATTGTCCTGCTGTCCTGCTGGTGCTAGTCCTGCTTTATTTTAAAGTAACACTTGGACACGCACATTTGGAGCCTATTACATTCTCCTGTAGGCCTGAAGAAAAGCATTTTGATTTAATGTATTAAGCTCTGGACTGCTTTTCCTGAGAAATGCAAAGGTTTGGCTTAATATGTTCTCTCCAGCTTTTTATTTTGTAATATTTCAAACCTATAGAAAAGCAGGAAACTACAATGAAAACCATATACCCTTCTCTAAGATTTACCAGTTGTTACCATTTTGCCGCGTTGACTTCCTCTCTATTTCTCTTTCTTTACTTCCTTACTGGATATATAGGCATTGCTGAACCTTCTGAGAAATTATTGCAGACATCGTGACCCTTCATCCCTAAATACTTCAGCATCTATCTCCTAAGAAAAAGAACATTCTCAGTTTCTCTTACATCGACCACTTAAGAGGTGCCCTGTATGAAGCAACAACCTCTTCTTCTCAGCCATCCGGCCGGCAGTGACCATGAGTGAGTACATCTCCGTCCATGTGGACCAGGCTGGTGTCCAGATGGGCAATGCCTGCTGGGAGATCTACGCCTAGAACACAACATCCAGCCCAAGGGCTAGATGCCAAGTGACAAGACCACTGGGAGAGGAGGTGACGCCATCATCAGTTTCTTCAATGACACAGGCGTCGGCAAGCATGTGCCCGGGCCACTGTTTGTGAACCTGGAACCCACAGTCATTGATGAAGTTCACCCTGGCACCTACTGTCAGCTCTTCCAC
Organism: Hipposideros armiger; assembly: GCF_001890085.2. Lineage (NCBI taxonomy): Eukaryota > Metazoa > Chordata > Mammalia > Chiroptera > Hipposideridae > Hipposideros > Hipposideros armiger. The sequence goes on from NW_017731573.1 coordinate 1,414,952, forward strand.
CCTGAGTAGCTCATTACAGGCCAGGAAGATGCTGTCAATAACTACGCCCGGGGACACTACACCATTGGCAAGGAGATCATTGACCTTGTCTTGGACCAAATCCGGACACTGGCCGACCAGTGCACAGGTCTTCAGGGCTTCCTGGCTTTCAACAGCTTTGCTGGGGGAACGGGTTCTGGGTTCACCTCCATTTTCCCAGTCCCCCAGATTTCCACAGCTGTGGTTGAGCCCTACAACTCCCTCCTCGCCACCCCAGAGCACTCTGATTGTGCCTTCATGGTCCTCTACAACATCTGCCGTAGACACCTCGATATGGAGCCCCCAGCCTGTACTAACCTGAACAGACTGACAGGTCACATTGTGTCCTCCATCACTATTTCCCTCAGATTGAATGCAGCCTTCAATGTGGACCCCACTGAATTCCAGACCAGCCTGGGGCCCTTCCCTCTGGCCACGTATGCCCCTGTCATCTCTGCTGAGAAAGCCTATCAATGCACACTCTGAGCCAGTAAACCAGGTGGGGAAATGGGACCCTCGCCACGGGAAATACATGACTTGCTGCCTGTTGTACCATGGTGACGTGGTCTCCAAAGACGTAGACACTGCCATTACCATGATCAAGACCAAGCATAGAATCCAGTGTGTGGACTGGTGCCCCACTGCCTTCGAAGTTGGCATTCATTCCCAGCCTCCCACTTGGTACCTGGTGGGGAGACCTGACCGAAGCATAGCAAGCTGTGTGTACGCTGAGCAGCGTCACAGCTGGTGCTGAGGCCTGGGCACGCCTGGACCATGTGTCTGACCTGATGGATGCCAGGCAGGCCTTTGTTCACTGGCATATGGGTGAGGGCATGAAGGACAGAGGGTATTCTGAGGCCCAAAAAGACGGAGCTGCCCTTGACAAGGGTTATGAGGAGGGTGGTATGGATTCTGTTGAAGGAGACGGTGAGGAAGAAGGAGAGGAATACTAAAATAAATATGTCACAAAGGTGCTGCTTTCACAGGGAAGCTTATTCTGTTTTAAACATCGAAAAGCTGTGGTCTGATCAGTTATATTGTAGGTAGCAGTGTATATATACTCTCATATACAATTACTGGCTTATGCTATAAAAACCGATACTTTGTTACAGATCCAACCTGTCCATTTCTCTGATGGGTTTGAATAAAGTATCCCTTGTTTTAAGTGAATAAAAAAAAAAAAAGAAAAAGGACAAGAGGAGAGCCAAGATGGCAGAGTAGATAAACAATGTGCCTGCTTACTTCCGTGAACACATTACAATTACAACTGAATTATAGAGCGATCAACCTGGAGAATCATCTGAAGTCTAGCTGAACAGAAGCTTTATAACTAAGGATATAAAGAAGAGGCCACAACCAGACTTGTGGAAGGAGCGGAGACACAAAACGGGCTGGCCCCAAACCTCCGTGTTGCAATTGAGAATGAATATCTTGGCCACAGAGGTTCCCCCTGGAGGAGTGAAAAACCACAGCCTCACACCGGACCCCAGCCCCAAGTGCTGGTGCCCGGAAGAGGAGCCCCCACAACATCTGGCTATGAAAAACAGTGGGGATTCTGACCATGCAGGTAAAACAGAAGGCTGTGGGAAACCCAGACACCCTCTTCAGGGGCCTGTACACAGTCTCACTCATTCAAAGAACTCAAATCACCCTGAGTTCTGGAAGTGCCAGGACAGTGACTTGAGAGGTGTCAGAGGCATATGGCGGGGGGGGGGGGGAAGACTAAGGTGTGTGATGAAGATTGGAGGATAGTCACCATTTTCCCCGTGAGGGGGCCTTCTCCCATGCAGCCTGCAGGTGTGGCCATCTTTTCTGTGTTGAACCCTCCCCTATATGGCCAAATCTGAATCTAATTGGTCTGGTGAGCTCCATAGCTCTGCCCTGATGACTGCTGGGACCCCACAGCCACCCAACTTCCCCAATGCCAGAGGCACTTTCTCTCAGAACAGCCAGCCCTGCCCATATTACACTATTTCTTGGAAAACTATCTGAGTCCATGGGTTCCAGGCAGGTGACTACTGGCCTCGGTGTGCGCTGAGATTTTTGCTGAGTAGCTCCATGCTCAGCACTGGCACCAAACCAGAATCTACATTAACCTGGTGACAAAAGTTCTTCCCATTCTAGTGACTCTCTAAAACCCTGACTCACCCAACTTGTGTACTGCACAAGGCTTTATCAGTGGTTGAACCTTAAGGGAGCTGGCAAGTGGCAGCAAGCCTCAGGGTGTCCTGCCTTTTTGCAGAGCTACCCCAGACCCTGTACTCATGGCAGACGTCCTCAGTTTACCTCCTCTAGGTTTATCACAGGCAGTGAACAACTAGGGATAACTTTGTAGCTCCTGACAGGTAGTCCCAAGCCTGTCTCAGGCAGTGGCACCAGGACTAACATACTTGGAGGTTGGCCTCAGACCACAGCAGAGCACTGCCCAATTAGCCCCAAAAGCCACACATCCAAAGGGCAGTCTCAAGAGGCACCAGAGCCTCCTGGGGGTGAATCCCACTCAGACAGTAAGTCCCTCATACAGCAGTCTGTAAGCTGTGGACATAACCAAACCCCACAGCTAATCAGACTGAAGGTCAATCCCACCCACTGATATGTCAATAGCAATCAAGGCTCAACTATAACAGGAAGGCACATACAAGACAAATAAAGGAAACTCCTGGAACACCTGGAGAAGGTGACCAGGGAGACTGTACCAGGGCCCCACAAGGCACCTACTACATAAGGCCACCTGGCCAAGACTGGGACACACAATAGATCTACCTGATAAATAGAAAAAAAACAACAACAATGGAGAGAGCCAGCCACAATGAGGAAACAAAGAAATACATCCCAAATAAAAGCACAGAAGAGAACTCAAAAAAAAGAACTAACAAATTGGAGGCAATCAAACTACCAGATATAAAGTTCAAAACTCTGGTTATAAGGATGCTCAAGGAACTTAGTGAAAACTTCAACAATGAGACAGCAAGCATAAAAAAAGGACATAGAAACCATAAAAAAGAACTAGTCAAAAGTGAAGAACACAATAACTGAAATGAAGAATGCACTGGAAGGAATCACCAGCAGACTAGATGAAGCAAAGGATCGAATCAGCGATTTGGAAGACAAGGTACCAGAAAACACCCAATCAGAACAGCAAAAAGAAAAAAGAATTAAAAAACAGAGGATAGTTTAAGAGACCTCTGGGGCAACATCAAGCATACCAACATTTGCATCATACGGGTGCCAGAAGGAGAAGAGAGAGAGCAAGAGATTGAGAACCTATTTGAAGAAATAATGACTGAAAACTTTCCTAACCTGGGGAAGAACATAGACATAGAATCCCAGGAAATGCAGAGTCGCAAACAAGGTAAACCCACACAGGACCACACCAAGACATATTTTAATTAGAATGACAAAGGTTAAAGACAAAGAGAGAATCCTAAAAGCAGCAAGAGAAAGGCAACTAGTAACTCATAAGGGAGCTCCCATAAGGTTGTCAACTAATTGCTTAACAGAATCTTTGAAGGCCAGAAGGGATTGGCACAGAATATTTGACATGATGCAAAGTCTTAGTTGACAATCAAGACTATTCTACCCAGCAAAGCTATCATTTAGAATTAAAGGACATATGAAGAGTTTCCCATCCTAGACAAGAAAAATCTAAAGGAGTTCATCACCACCAAACTAGTATTGCAAGGAATGTTAGAGGGACTTCTTTAAGATGGAAAAAACAAAAAAAACAAACAAACAAAAAGATCAAAATTATGAATAATCAAGTGGCCATAGCTACATATCTATCGACAATTACTTTCAATGTGAATGGACTAAATGCTCCAATCCAAAGACATGGGGGGCTGAATGGATAAAAAAACAAAACCCTTACATATGCTGCCTATAGGAGACTCACTTCAGATTCAAAGACACATACATATGGAAAGTAAAGGGATGGAAAATATTATTTCATGAAAATGGAAATGACAAAAACAACAAAAAAAGCTGGAGTAGCAATACTTATACCAGACAAAATAAACTTTAAAACAAAGGCTATAAATATGAGACAAAGAATAACCCAGTAATCCCACTTCTAGGTATTTATCCAAAAAAATCCAAAACACTACTTTGAGGAGATGTGTGCATCCATATATTCATTGCAGCATTGTTTACCATGGCCAAGATGTGGATGCAGCCTGGTGTCATTGAAAGAATGGATAAAGAGAAGAAGGTGGTACATATATACAATGGAATATTACAAAGCCAGGGAAAAAAATGGGTTCTTGCCATCTGTGGAGGCATAGGTGGACCTGGAGGGTATTGTGCTGAGTGGAGTGTCAGACAGAGAAAGGCAGAAGCAATGTGATTTCGCTTTCATGTGGAATCTAAAAAACAAAATAAACAAAAAACCAAAAAAACCCCCAAACTTATAGATACAGAAAACATTTTGATGGTTGCCAGATGGAAGGGGGTTAGGGGGATGGGAGAAGGGACTAAGAAGCACAAATTTGTTGTTACAAAGTAGCTATGGGGATATGGGATATAGCACAAGGAATATTGTCAATAATATCGTAATAACTACATATGGTATCAAATGGGTACTGGATTTATTGGGGTGATAGATGGGAGGGGTTTGGGGGGCAGGGAGAAAAAGGTGAAGGGATTAAGAATTACAAATTGGCAGTTACAAAACAGTCATGCAGATGTAAAGTAAAGCACAAGCAATACAGTCAATGATATGTAATAACTATGTATAGTGCTAGGTGGCTACCAGGCTAGTCAGGGGGATCACTTCTTAAATTATAGAAATGTCTAACCACTATACTGCACACTTGAAATTAATATAAAATAATATTGAATGTCAACTGTAATTGATAAATTTAAAAAGGGGGGAAAGGGGAAGGGAAGTAAGAGGTCTAAATTTCCAGATATAAAACAAGTAAGTTATGGGGATGTAATATACAGCATAAGGAATATAGTCAATAATATTGTGATAGCGTGGTATGATGTAAAATGGTTGCTGGACTTATTATGATGATCACTGCTTTAAGTATATAAACATTGAATAACTATGGTGTACACCTGAAACTAATATAATACAAGGTCGGACAATGAAATTTGTGAACTCATCCTAGAAAAAGTGCCTTATACCTCATTGCTGAATATCACTATGGTCACCTTTGAAGTACTCTCCTTGGGAAGCAATATACAGATGCCAGCACCTAGTCCACCCTTCAGAGCAATTTTGGAACTCTTTTTCTGTAATGGCCATCAGAGCCTTCATCGTATTACCCTTGATGTCCTGAATGTCGTCAAAATGTCTTCTTTTCAATATTTCCTTTATCTTTGGGTAAAGAGAGAAGTCATTGGGGTCAGATCAGGTGAGTAGGGAGGGTGTTCCAATACAGTTATTTGTTAACTGGCTAAAAGCTCCCTCACAGACAGTGCTGTGTGAGCTGGTGCATTGTCATGATGCAAGAGCCGTGAATTGTTGGCGAAAAGTTCAGGTAGTCTAACTTTTTCACACAGCCGTTTCAGCACTTCCAAAGAGTAAAGTTGGTTAACTGTTTGTCCAGTTGGTACAAATTCATAATGAATAATCCCTCTGATATCAAAAAAAGGTTAGCAACATCATTGAAACAAGTTTGCTAACTTAATTGTTAGACCTTGTATTGTATGTTAGCTACATTTTTATATTTTTATTTTATTTTATTTATTTATATTTTTCAAAGACTTCACTGGAGAATTGGGGGAGAGGATCAGCACTGGGGAATCGGGGAAGGGGAACAGACAAGTTGATGTCCTTTTGTTCTTCAGTCTAGTTGTGGAGTATGTCGCTTCACTGGCCCATGTTGGTATGATCATTGCGCTCTTCCTGGGTGAGGCAGTCGCTCGCCGTCCATTGGACAGCGGCTCATGCAGCTCATGGCAGCTAACAAAAGCTCACACCAGCTGCCGGCCAGCCCCACTGCAGCCTATGCCGTCGCCGGCTACTTACAGCAGCCCAGCTCCAGGTCGAGCTGTTGTTCACCATCTTAGCTGTAGAGGCCGCTGCGTCGCTGGCCCTCATGTGTGATCCGAACTGGGGGTCTGCTGCTCAGAGCCGGCGTCCCAAGCCAACTCTTACCCAATGTGCCACTCGGCTGGCCCCTGTTAGTTACATTTTTAATAAATAAAAATCTTTTTAAAAAGAAAATAACTAAAGGACATTGTTCTACATAATCACAAGACAGTTCCTGGAGAAACTTAACATTGATTCGATACTATTATCTAAAAATATTCTCTATATTCACGTTTCCCCAATTGTCCCAATAATGTCCTATGTAGATTGATTGATTGATTGAATTTGTATCCTAGGATCCAATCAAAGATTATCTGTTGCATTCAGTTGTCCTCCCTCTTTACCTCTCTGTTGTTCTATAATTTCCCAGGCTTTTTTGTTCGTTTGCTTTTTATATTACATGTTTTAAGAGTTCAGGCCAGTTGTTTTACAGACTGTCCCTCACTTTAGATTTGCCTAGCTGTGTCCCAATGATTAGATTCAGGTTAAAAATTTTTCAAATGAACATTATATAGATATTGTGTTCTGATCACATCACATCAGAGGTATGTGATGTCATAATTGGTGATTCAGGGTTTGATTATTTGGTTAAGGTGATAGTCACCAAAAGTCTGCAATGTTAAAATTCCATTTCCCCTTACAATTAATGAGGAAACTTGGGAGTGACACTGAGACTTTGTGACTATCGGGCTTCCCAAAGGTTTTGGCATCCATCAACAATGGTGGCTGTAAGATTACAATGTTTTGGTTGTCCTCTACAAAGGTGAATCGGGATAATAAACACATCTCTGACAGATGGAAGAATGAATTGGTTAGTGTGGACTTGACCACAAATAAACATTGGTGATGTGTGTGCGTGTGTGTGTGTGTGTGTGTACACACATGTGATGGATGTGCTGAGGTAGAGAAACTTTGACATGTGTTAGCATTTTAAGCAGTTTTAAGTGAAGTCTAAAGTTGGGGTGCCTAATGTGCGGAATCTAAGAAAAGTAAACTTTTGTTAAGTGTTGAACAGAACAGACACACTGTACTGTTTCTGTTTGCAATTTCTCCACAGTATGAGACAAGACCTAGAGCTTAAGAATAATGGGCACATAAAATACAGTGCATAAAACTCATTCTATTTTTATGGTGAGTTACAGCTTCCCTTCTCTTTTTTTTTCCCCATTATATTTTTGGTTATATTACTATATTTCTGTTAGATAAAGTTAAAGTATTGTTAATAGGAAATAATTAGAAATTAATATATGTAAGAGAAGCAGAAGTTTGTAATAGGTTTTACAGGTTATGAAATGTTTGATTCCATGTGATCACGTGAGAGTAACAATGAATCTGAACATGCCTCGTTTTATCTTGAAGACATGAACCATAGTGTCTACATTTGTTTTCTTCATGTTTCTCTGATTTATCAGAGTTAATTTTCAACAAAAGCAGAATTGCATACTAATGTGTGGGACTAGTTATTAATTGCAGGGAGACCAAACCGAATGTCGCAATAAAGAGAAAACATCCTACATAGAAGAACAAAAATAAATAATAATAGCAATAATCATGAAGATAATAAAGAATGCTAATGAGCTTTGATAAAAGATCCTGGAAAGCAAAGGTATTCTAATAATAGTACAGTAGCTGGAACAGAGAGCATGGAATGTGAATTGTATAAGAGATTACTTTTTAAGTGACAAGAACAATCTGGTGTAGCAAATGAAGAAGTAAGATCATGAAACAATAGATTCCACGTATTCAAGCAATACAAATGAGGAAGTCCTAGCAAAGACTATTTTGCCTTATGGAATTATCCTAATGTGTGTCTTTCTTTGTTATTCTTGTGTTTCTCTAATTTCTCAGACAAATCTATAGCAGGAAGAACAATGTTTGACTGTGATGTCAGTGTTTTAGGAAAAAGAGCCAGGAATTTGAAAAGTAAGCTTTTTGCACATACAAAGATGTTATTGTTGCTGCTGTTGTGTTTCTAGAATAACTGTAGGATTGTTAATTATGAAAAGAGATAACAGTAGCAGATACAATTTGTCTTCCAATAGGAGTGCTACACCACCAAAACATCCATGATGGAAATCACAGGAGCAATCAACAAAGTGCAAGATATTAGAAAGACTTACTTTTAAGCTGCAATATAGCCAAAATATACTGTTAAGAGCCCAGAATTGTCTCATGAATGAACAATGAAATAGCCATGTTTTACTAGCTTTATTTCAAACTATCTACAAGTTGAACAACCTTTTCAAGTCTCCCCCCCTTTTTTTTAAACTTTCACAGTTTGTTGGAGCAATGGTTTCTTTTCTTTTTTTCTTACAGCTACAGTAGTTAATCTGATTTTGGTGTTTCAGTAATTATGTCAATTAATTTGTGCGGAAAGTAATTTCATTTGTTGAAATAGATACCAGGTGAATATGCAATGAGTAAAAGGTTGACTCTTTAAGACGTTTTGTGCAGTTTTCCAAGATTAGCCACATATGGAAGAGTAGTTTTAAACATAAATAACTTCTGGTTAGTGACCAAACTGGTATCTAGTTTATTTCATGACTATTGAAATAAAATTATAATTTCTTCCCACCCTCTCCTACTAATCAAAGACATATTATAGGGTGACCAACTATCCCATTTTCCCCAGGATGGCCTTAGTTTTAGCTCTGAGTGTCCTCTGTCTTGGGAAACCCTTCTGTTCCAAGCAAACTAGGATAGTTAGTCACCCTAAAACGCACATCTCACTTGAAAAGGAATGTTGTGCTTACAAAGCTTTATTTATTATTAAATCAGTTTAACAGAAAAGCAATTTAAAAATCAATTTCCATTCATATTACCACTACAATAAAGCAACTATATAATATGTAGTTTTGTTCCTTCTAAACTTTATACAATGTGTAATTTAACAATTATAAAAGCAATTGTATGACAACTCAAAACTACTGAAAATTAAATAATAAAGCTTCTATGCCTTTAAAAGTAAAAAAAAGCAATTGTAGTCACAAGCTATGTACAATTCTATGTTCATTAGTTAACAAATATATATCTTCACAAAATTATATGTATAATTTTAATGACTCCATAAAATGCTAACATATTTCCATGTTTGAAGTTCCTTAATTACCCTCCACTGTAGTACATTTATGTTGTTCTTGTTTTTTCTCTATTATAAATGATAATGTTGTAGGTATCTTTGTATATACTATTTCTCTTTTAAATTTAAGAAATAAAACACTGGGGCCGGCCTAGTGGCACGTTGGTTAAGAGTTGGCTTGGGACGCCAGCTCTGAGCAATAGGGGTCCGGTTCAGATCCCACTTGAGGGCCACTGACGCTGCGCCCTCTACAGCTAAGATGGTGAACAACAGCTCAACCTGGAGCTGGGCTGCCGTGAGTCACCAGTGACTGTGTAGGCTCCAGTGGGGCTGGCCGGCAGCGGGTGAGAGCTTTCGTGAGCTGCCATCCAATGGCCGGCGAGCGACTGCCTCACCTGGGAAGAGCACAATGATCATACCAGCATGGGCCAGTGAAGCGACGTCCCCCACAGCTAGACTGAAGAACAAAAGGACAGCAACTTGTCTGTTCCCCTTCCCCAATTCCCCAACGCTATTCCCCTCCCCCAATTTTCCAATAAAATCTTAAAAAAAAGAAAAATAGAACTTTGGAGAAAACATATATGCCGTAGAATTGTATTGACAACATATAAACAGTTTAAATGATCAGTATTTTCTCCTGATAGCTAGTTTCTTATCAATTACCCTGCCATTTAAATAGCTATTTCATGAAAATTCCTGTTAATATGAGCTAATTCTAGAAACTGAGCAATATTTTTTATTTAGATAGTTGAAACAACAATGTGTATATTTGTTCTGAATATTGAGAAATTGTCATCACAGATGAAGTTAATTTCTTTTTTTTAAGGATCTTTCAAAAGAATAATGGCACTTGAAGAAAAATGAGATCACTGGATAATCATAATTTTGTAGACAAACATCTACTGTGTTCCAAAGCTGACGGAGGCATTGAGGAACTCAGAAAAGCTACAAACTCATTGTTCAGGACAGGTGCTTGGTAGGAGCTCATTTTAATACTAAGCCTGACCAAATCAACTGTCCTTCAGGTTTCCTTTTAGGATTTCTGAAATAGAAGTATGAAACTCTGAAAAATTCAAGTCTTCATCTGTACTATAATTAAAATGCAACAGTTTGAGTCTACAAAATCTAAGCTCGAATACAGAAAGGATAAGTCATCAAATCAGTTAACATTTATTGAGCACCTGTCATTGCCTACCCAGTTCCTATCCTCTAGAACTTACCAAATGATAGGAAAATGTCATGGGACATGCATGTAATAAAATAATAGAAGAGTACAATAAGTTCCACTACAGCAGTGTATAAGGGGGGCATGTCTCCTTGTGCACCTGTATTATTTATAATGACAAATAAATTGTAAAGAACGTAAATGGATATCAACAAGATATAAATAAATTTGTTATGGAATCGTCATACACTGGAACACTAGGCAACAGTGAAAATCAACACCACCAACTCTCACAAATAAAACACTGAATATAAAAGATGAGTTTTAGCAGATTACATATAGTTGATATTATCTATATGAAGACATACAAAAGAATATTACGTATTGTTTATGGATACTGCCAATGAAGTGAAAATATAGAGAAAAGCATGCAATAATAAGTATGGAATTCAGGATAATGATCTCCTGGGGGCCGGAGGGAGGAAGGGAGGACATAGTCCCAGAGAAGGTATGTTCGTATTTTGGAAATGTTTTATTTCTTAAGCTACTGGGGGAGTACATGATTGTGCATGATATTATTTTGAAATATATAGTAATACATTAAAATGTACATAAATTAAAGGGCCACATAAGCAGAAAAGAGGCTGTTAATTCTGAATTTAAGTAGCAATCTGAGTAAGCTTTTCAGTTCAGTTGGCCTTCATGGATAAATTGGTCCTGATGGATGAGCAGACATTCGGTAAGTCCAGATGGCAGGAAAGGAGATTCTGGAGTGATGGACCAGCATGGGCAAAGGCATGGCAGTGTTCTGGACAGAAGCTAGCGGAGGATGCATGGAAATATTTATGCTGGAATAAAAGCGGTTGATAACGTAACTGGGACCAGACTGCAAATGGCCTTGAACACAGCAGAAATGTAAAATAATTACTAGGTTTTGTAAATAGGAGCTTGCAATTAGGTCTGGGCTATAATTTATTACATTCTTCATGTAATTCCAAAGGATTGATCATTTCTTCAACCAGGGTGTTACCTTACCTCAATCTGATCCTTCTAGATCTCCACTGTTCTTCAAATAAAAAAAATAAAATAAAAATTCATCACAAGTCATCTATCAAATCCAATAGAGAAATAGATCCTCGGGGTTATAATCAGTAATAAATATGAAGATCTCCCATTGGTAGCTTTCAAGAGTCATTTACAGTTTTTTTCTTATGATTACCCATCAATTTTCCCACCTGGTTATTTTATGTCTAGTGAATCTTTAAGCAGAAAGCATTGCCATGAGACGGGATAGGAAGACTAGTTAGTTTTTGTAAAAAATCTACAGCTTATGAAATTTGCCAGAAGTGTCTTCTTACATGATCATCATTTGGTCACCAGCAGGTATCTTTTGTTGGTTTCATATGGCAGAGTCTGAAGAATGCTGGTTAATCAATGTGTCATTCATTAGAGATACCTGCGGAGATGATGAAAGTTTATGTTACAATATTATGGAAAATGGCACAACATTTTGCAAACTGAACCACACATTTCCTCCCCCTCCTTTTTTTTTTTGAACGTTAATACTGCAGTTTAACAAAACAACTTCCACTGCAGAAAAAAATTAAAACAGCAGGTGATAATTAAGGCAAAGTTACTACAATGTTATTGCTAATGGGCTACCTGTCAGTTAGTGCAAGCTATCACTTCTTCCCAGGAATAGTTATTATTAAAAATAATCTATGAGGGTTAAAGAAGGGACGTAAAATGTGTCTCCTTATTTGCTCATTTGGAAATAGCATAGAGATCTATTAACCACCTCACTCTACCTTGGTCTCAGGGCAGACAACACACACAAAATAACTGCAAGTTATAAACGACCAAAACATAAACCTTAGCTGCCTTGAGTTAAAAATCAATTTTCCTAATAAATTAAATTCAAACACTATATACCAGTATGTAATATCAAGAAGGATGTATTAATAATTGCCGTGTTGGCAGAGTGCAAAGTGCAAGACTTATAGGGATACAAAAATTTAGTAATTTAGAAAATCTGATACCAAAAATAGAGTGGAAGCCTGAGTTCAGTTCAGTCATTGAGCTATAATAGTATTCTCTAACTAGTCAAGGTTGAATGTTCAAGATGTAGTTTGAGTATTAATCATCAATTCAAATAAAAGACTGCACAACTGGAGAGGCTCTCCTGGGTTAAGTAGCTTATTCCTGAGCACAGATGTAAGTTTTTTCCTTTGTGTATTCCAGAACCACTTGAGTGTTTTCCGTACTACACAAGCAACCTCTTTTGGAGTTATTTCTTTAGCTTTACTCTTTAACAATGACAATCTTTTGGCAAAGAATTCACCTAAGCTTTTGCTGATGTGAATTATGAGCTCATTCAAACCGCCTATTTCATGTTTAAGCTTTATCCTTCATTCTGCCCAATAAAAAATCTGGTGATATGCTATGCTTTATATTGGTTTACCATACAGTATTCCATTGTATAGTCCTGTAAGAATAAACCATAGCTTAATTATCCATCTTACTGTTGACAAGCATGTGGGTAGTGTTATTAATACATGAAAAAATAAAGTATTATATAGGTACTCATATGTACACAAAGACTACTACCCTTGCACACTTGTATATTGCATTACATTTTTTGTTGAAGTATGATACACATACAGATAAGTGCATGCATTGTAATAGTACAGCTTGATGACTTTTCAAAAACTGGTTACACATGGGCCACCAGTGCCAAATCCTAAGAAAAATGACCATCTCCCCCAAATCCCTATTTATGTCCCCTCCCCATCATTAGCTCTCATTAAGGGTAACCATTATCATGACTTCTGATAGCATAAATGAGTTTTGCCTGTTTGTGTCTTGCTTTTTTCACTTAGCATTATATTTATGAGGTTTGTATATGTTATTGCATTTCAAAGCAGATTGTTCATTCTTAGTGTTGTATATTATTGTTATATGAATATAATAACAGAATAATAAATAATCACCAATAATTTATCCATTTTACTGTTAATGAACATTCGGGTTGTTTCCAGTTTGGGGTTTTTTATAAACAGAGTTACTCTGAGCTGTTTAATAGGTACCTTTTGGTATACATTTGACATTGGTATATTTTTAGGAGGTGATTTGCTGGGCCATAGGGTTTTCATATGCTTAAATTTAGTAGATATTGCCAAATTTCCAAAGTTGTTGTATTATATACATAGCATTTGATTTCTTGAGGAATCAGTCAGCGTAAAGAATTTCAGCATAACCATTAAGAGAACAAGTTTTAGAGTCACTCAGACCAAATTCAGTTTACCACTAAACAGCTATGCCACCTATGTATAAACTTCTCAAGCCTCAGTTTACCCAACTTTAAAATAGGTATAATAAAATGAGATTTCAATACAGCATAGAACAGTGTCTGGCACATAATCAGTGCTTTGCTTAAGATGGTTATTAATCATCAGCTCTTACAACATCGACAATATGGAGAATTAGAAACAAATATGGACAATGTAATCCACAAACAATTTTCATTCTCTGATGGAAGGATATTGAAACTCTGACCCAAAAGACCTTACCCATTCTAGTGAGCATTATAGTTGGACCCTGAAAGAATACATTTAACATTATCCCCAAATGCATTTGCAAATTACTCTTGCCAGAGGCAATGTTCTTGGATGCAGTGCATTGCCATCCTTTCCCCCCCACCAGACATTACTCTTTAAAGACAAGACTACCAAGGGCTACTCTGGAAAGTCACTATTATACTTTTTATTATATTTGTCAATTTCACACCTTCCTCAACCCAACTCCCAAAGTTGTTGAAAAGTGACTATAATTGCAATGTTCCTTTTGAGTTTTCCTTGATACTTACCAGTATCCACAATACAACATCTTCCACATTCCTAAAAACCCTAAAAATGAGCACAGTTCCTTGCTTTAAATTGCAAAGAACTTGGCTTTTTTGGTAGGCATGAGCTTGATAGCTTCAGTCTGGATTTCAGCAGCTGCTGGGACAGCATCCTAGAAATTAACACAGAAGTTACACTCTATACAGAGTCTGGGAGCAGCAGTCTAAGTTATCTTAGGTTGTTAATTTTAGAAGATGGCTTTGTGTTCCTAATAAATTGAATCAGATCCAATGTATCCATCACTATTCTCAAGAAATAAAGCACACAATCTACTGGAAAAGGTGTCATCTTTTGAGGCTTGAGAGGGAACTTTCTGAACATTTCATTGAATCTCTTTGGATGAGAAAACTAGTCTTTGGAGAGAGAGTCTTGCCTAAGGTCAAATGGTTTGTTCCCTGGAACCGCAGGAAGCTCAAGTCTTATTCACAGGTCAGCTGTTGCTCCTCTTTGCTCTTGAGTCTTGGCTCCCACCATCTTCCCATCCCATCCTCTATCTCCATTTCATAAAGATCCAGACCTGGGATCCAGAAATGGGGATGCTGACGCAGCGTGACTTAAGGGGATGAACAACTATTAAATTGTCACCAGAAGTGCCAGGTAAGTGAGGCTTGCCTGCTAGAATACAAGATCCAAGTGGGACGACCTTCTCCGTTTTATGTACCACTGTATTCCCAGCACCTAGAACTGTGCCTGGTGAATAGTACACCCTAATAATTGTTAAACGAAGGAATGAATAAATGAATGAATGAATCAGTAAATCTTGGGTATGTCATATTGTCCTTACTGTTTCTCTGCCATTTCCTTCCAATAATACAAAAATAAATAAAATAAAAGTGCACACTTAGATTTAAAGAGAAGTCACATAAAAGCCTCTGGTAGGTGCCTGGCCCACTGTGAGCAATTAACAAATGTCAGTTCATTTTCTTTTTCTTGCTCCCCAAATGTAGGTTACTTGGGGCAAGGTGTGATGTGCTTCGGTGTTTACGTGCCTGAATAGAAAGTGAAGCGGGTATCTCACGGGCTGGTAAGAAAAGGGCTATCGGCGTCTTTTTGATCCGAGTAGATCAATTCCAGTGCCCCGAAAAACGCACAGCTATTTTACCCAGAAAGGCTGGTCGCTTTTGTTGATCGATTCTGGGCTGCAGTCAGCTTTTTAGTACAACTTTTTATAAGCATCGGCTACATTGCGGCGAGAGGAGGGGCATTGATTAGAAAAGCCGGAAAGACCCCCTTCCTCCCCCTAAACAAAATGTAGGGACTGAGTAAGGGCTGCGGTAGGGACTGAGTTTTGCAGGTCTAACTGGTCCTCGGGCTGGGGCGGTCCCGGCCCCTCCAACCCCGCCCTCTCGCCCGCTGCAGCTGCGAAGGTTCAAGTTCGGCCCCCGGCCTCGCTCAGCCTGCTGAGAAGCCGCCCGAGCGTCCCTAAGGACTCTCGTTTGAAGGCGAGGAGGACCCCAGGGTCATCAGGGTGCGGGGTCACTCAGCCACGCGTTGTGCTACCACGTGGGAAAAAAGTTTCCAACTCTGCCGGTGGGGCTTCCCAACGTCTCCCAGTGGAGTAGAGGCCCGCGGTTTGGCACCCGCTCCCTTCCTGTCGCCTCCAGTCGCGCCCCCCTCCCAGGAAAGCCCCCTTGTGTCCCTTCTCTGAAATCCCTCCTTCCCTCGCTGTGCAGGTCGCCCACGGAGAATACCGTTGGAGGCCTCCTCAGAAAGTGGCCCAGGCGCCTCCGGAGGGCCAGGGGCAGGGGGTCGAGGGACAAGTGTCCCGAGGAGGGTGCTGGTGGGAGTGGGGGGGCGCGGAGCTGGGCGCGCGCAGTAGACAGGATAGTGGCACGCACGCATCCCCGGTGCGACCCGAGGGACCATTTCGCGGCTTCCACACCGTAGCACGTCAACTCTCCCCGGCCGCAGTCGACCCCACGCGGACTGCACGGTCCACACCCCCACCCCCCCTCGCTGCCCACTCCCCACTCCCCTCCGCCCCCAGTGCGCAGGCCCGACCGCCCCAGCGCGCATGCCCTAGGCTCGTGAGCGCGGCCAGCCCCCAGCCTTTTGCTTTCTACACACTCTACAACTGGGGAGGGGGCAGGGGAGGAGGGA
>NW_017731573.1:1431387-1461879 GCF_001890085.2 Hipposideros armiger
CGGCGGCAGTGGGCTGGCCGCGGAGGGGGAGGAGCGGGAGCTGAGCGAGGCGGGCGGGCGGAGGATGGGGCTGTGCCCGGGCTCCCGCTGCAGCCGCCCGGGGACACGCCGTGCACCCTCCGGCTCGGGGCTCTCGCGGCGGCGGCGGCGGCAGCGTTAGCGGCGGCGGCGAGAGCGGCGTTCCCTGCGCTTCTTCCTCGGGCTGGACGTAGCGAAGAGGCAGCGGTGGCGGCAGGAGGCGGCGGCGGCAGCACACCGGTGTCTCTCCCGCTGGAGATTTCTTTCTGCTTTCCTCGTCGACTGACTCACCCCCTCCCTTTTTTGAGGAAGGGTGACCTCTTCCCTGGGACTGGAAAAAATATTTTTTCGAGGAGGGGGTGGTTGGCAGCCTCAGGGTCTGCTGCTTCTCTTCTTTCAGCTCCTCCTCCTCCCCCCTCCAAGACCAAAAAGCAAACCCCACAACTGCTCCAGCATCCTCCTTCCCTTCCTCCACCCCCCTACTCCACCGCTCCCAGTTTCGCCCTCTCCCCTCCTAATTATTTCATTATTATGCTTCCCTCTCTGGGGGGTCTGGTCCCTCTCAGATCGCGCGGAAGCCCTGGCCTCCCCTGGATGCCTTTCTTAAAAATTTGGGAGCCTGGGAGTGAGTTTTCTCCGAGGCGTGTGTGAGAGGCGGCGGGGGTGTTTTCCTGCGCGAGGGGCGGGTGAAGTTCATTGCCCCCACTTTCCCGCGACCTTTTCGGACCGGGTTTTGACTCGAGGGGCAGGCGTTTTCGGGGGCCGGGGGACGCGGCGGAGAATGGCTGCGGGGAGGGCTCCCCGGAGCCTCCCAGTTTCTTGATCAAAGCATTCCGCTATTCTGATTTATTGCCTGCTTGGTGAGTTATTTTTTTTTTCCCTCTAAAGGAGACCTGTGTGTTCAGCCATTACTTTGCTCGGCGCCCCTCACAGGAATCTCCGACCCTCGGTGCGGTGGGCAGCCCCGCACTTGGGCTCCTTGCCTCTAGCCCTCGCTCCCGGCCCTCCTCCCTCTCTCCGCCCCTTCCCCCTTTTCTTTCTCCTCTCTTTCTTCCCCTCTCTCCCTTCTTTCGGCCGCCGTCTCCCCCGCGCCCTCCTCGGGGCGGAGGGAAGCCGAGAAGGGGGAGGGAGGGGTTGGTGTCAATTTTTTTGTGTGGCCGCGGCCGGAGCCTTTGGCGGGCAGGCAGCGAGCGGGGAGACCCCGGCGCGGCAGAGCCATGGATGGCCCGACGCGGGGCCATGGACTCCGCAAAAAGCGGCGGTCGCGATCGCAGCGAGACCGGGAGAGGCGCTCCCGGGGCGGGCTGGGGGCCGGCGCGGCCGGTGGCGGAGGGGCCGGCAGGACCCGGGCGCCCTCGCTCGCCTCGTCGTCGGGCTCCGACAAGGAAGACAATGGGAAGCCCCCGTCCTCCGCCCCGTCCCGGCCCAGACCCCCGCGGAGGAAGCGGAGAGAGTCCACCTCAGCCGAAGAGGACATCATTGATGGATTTGCCATGACCAGCTTTGTCACTTTTGAAGCGCTGGAGGTAAGGGGAACCCCCCTCCCCCCGGTTTCCCTTTATGCACGACCCCACTCGGCTGCGCCCGGCTCTGCTGCTTCCCCCGCCGCGCTCTGACGGGTCTGGCTGTCTGTCTGTCTGTCTAGGCTGAGGTCTTATTGTTGGGGGTAGCTGGGGGCGCGGGCAGACAGGCAGCAGGAGGGAATCGCAAAGCCTTGCCTGGTCTCCTCGTTTCCTCATTCGCCTTTCCCCTGCGCCCCCTCCCTGCGCCCCCTCCACAGCAGATGGGCAGAGAGAAAGGGGTTCAGGCATCACAACAATGCGCCCCCCTCCATGGATAGCTGTGCCCCTACTCCTTCCTCTCCCTCCCCAATCATGGCTTCTTGGCTGGTGGAAGTCTCTTTGCGGGGTTTGGGGCTTCTGTGGACGGTTCGCTGTGTGCTTTCTAGAGAGCCATATGTCCGTGTGTGTGTGTGTGTGTGTGTGTGTGTGTGTGTGTGTGTGTGTGTCCCCTATATACCTTTCCTGGGTGTCCTCGGGACTGGAGACTGATGGGGTTTTGTGGTTTCTCTGTCCCCCTCCCCTGCCTTTTTTATTATTTATTTATTTATTTATTTTTTTGGTGAAGCTGGGGAAGGGGGCGTTTTCTCCTGGTTGGGAGAAAGGAGGGAGGAGGGGAGCAAGAGAGGAAAGGATGGAATATCTTTCTGCATTCTGTATGGGGCTCTATTACAGAAAGGGTTAATTATAGTATTATCTGTGCACGTACATATAGATATATACACGTGTGTGTGTGTGTACATGAGCAATTTGGTTAAAGGACAGAAAAAGGTACACCAGGGAGCACTGGTGGAAGGAAAGAAAAAAATCCTAGCTGGTATCCAAAGGGCTTGTCACCCAATTGTCCATCTTCCTTTCCTTTTTTGAGCGTTTCTTCTTTTTTTCTCTCTGATTGGCTTTGTGTGTGTATATATACTATATGTGTGTGTGTCTTTCTTTATTCCTTGGGCACCTGCAGTGCTGATTTCCAAGTGCACATTTTCCTGCCAGCTAACCGCTCCTGGAGGGGTGGGGGGAGTTAGAAAGAGACTGTTCAGGGGTCAGGGGAAAACTGTCTTTACCTGGAAGATCAGACTTGGTGCTGGCATAGGTCATTGGCCTCTATAAATGTAATGCCCCTTTTTTCCTCCCTATACCTTCCTGTTCCCACCCTCAACACCACACAGACAGACACACACACACACACACACACACACACACACACACACACACACACAGGGCTTTGAGATTCTGCAGTTGGCCCAGGTTTCTTAAGCACAAAACCAAGATAAGAGTTGGTTTCTAGCCTTTCATGCACCTGATACGGTGGTTTGGTGTTCCTGAAGGAAACTTTTCCCTTTCCCTTTGGTTTTTTCCTGTTATTATGGTATTATTGTTTGAGATGATCTAATGCAAGCTTTGTTAATGACAGCTTAAATCTCACATGCAGTAGCTGTACAGGTTTTGATTGCTGTGTGTGTGTGTGTGTGTGTGTGTGTCAGGTTTAAATATCTTTTAAAAGGAAGCCTTCCCCTGTCAAGGTTTTTCTTTTCTGTTTGAACTGTTTTTTGGTTGGGCTACTGGTGGTGATGGTGGTGGATGGCAGCCAGTGAGTGGTTGAAGAGGAAGGGAGGGTGGTTGGTTGTATTGGTGGCCATAGATTTTGATGTTAGTGATTGAATCAAGTTACCCTTTGGTTCTAGAACTGGTGCTTTCTTGGCTAAAATGGATCTAACACAATCGTTTTGAGTGTTGAGGCTCAACACTTATTGGGATAATTCAAACTGTGACTTCAACTTTGCCAAAGTGGGAGGGTACTGAACAGTGTGACCTCTTTCTCTGTCTCTCTCTCTCTTGATTTAAAATAGGAATCCAAATGACAGCATTGTATGCTAATAGAAAACATTACCTAGAATTTGGTTCACCATTGCTCTCTGTGTTAGTTTAGGACAGTATTTGTAACAGCTACTTACAAGTGGTTCTGCCTTCTGTAGGGTTACCCTGGGCTGCCCTGTGGCCCCTCAGCAAGTAAGCAAGAAAGGCCAGCAGAGCCCCATGAGTATTTTTGAAGGCCAAGTGGAGATAGATTTAACTTACACAGTTGTTTTTGATCATTTTTATTTCGAATAACTAGATATTTGACTGGGTGTGTGATGTATTATATATATATCTATTTGTTTGCCTTTTGTAAGAAAATGTGCCCATTCTAGTTTCTTTGGGCTTAACAAAACTTAATTTTAAAAGAAGACCAAGTTCATAGTTTACCATTAATACCATTCCTTTTCTTGCTGTGATTATTTTTTCTGCCACGTTTCTAGATTCAAAACCCACTTTACTTTGGTTAACTGAATACTACGCTACCATCATGTCTAAATATCACTTATGTATCTGTGTGTGGGTCTAAAGGTCTAACTTTTAAAAAAGTTTCCTTAATACTTTATAGAAAAAATTAATCATATACAAAAGTAGAGAACATTTCATAAACTCCAGTGTACCCTACACGCAGGTTCAGCAACTACCAACTCATGCCTTACCTTGTTTCACTTATATCCCATCTACTCACGCCTCACTCCCAGATGTGATATGAGAAATATGTCAATATTTTTGTATGCATCTCTAAATGGTAATGACTTAAAAAAAAACACCCAAAACCCCATTATCACACCCAAGTAAACAGTAGTTCCCTAATATCATCAAATATCCTGTCAGTGTTCACATTTGAGACCCAGCTTTTGTATGAAAGCTGTAAATAAACTTTTCAGATTAAAAACACAGTAGAGAATAAAAATCATCATGTGTATCTGGTTCTGTGGGCAAAGGTGGATCTCTTTGCTGCATACTTGTGTCCATGTTGGATGGTCAAACGTGTGTAGTGATCATTAAAATAAAACGTGTGGTGCCCTACTGTACTTTTTTTCGAAGCTTTATTCAACTATCACCATGAAATATGAGGGCTTATTAGGAAACAGGCAACTTAACTATGAACTTGGACAGAAATGTATGTTACAGGAGTGCTTGTAAATGTTAAGAATTATTATAGATGCTAAGTTACCCTAAATACATACTAAGTTTTTGTGCCTGGTGTTTAGAAATGAAAACACTTGTCACCACGTATTATCGAGGCTGCTGCTAGTATGATGTTTTGATAAGAAACCAGAAATGTTGGCTTGCACAACTAGGCTTATACCTTATGCCAGTTCAGAGCAATAGCTAGCAGACTGGGGAGCACTATACATTGGGTGTTAGTGGACACATTATTTGACTCCATGATTTTGTCTTGAGTAGCTGATTTTGACTTCCCTTTTAAGAGTCTCCTAACTCATAATGAATGTACTGATGATATAAATAGTTCCAGTCCAACTATGGTTTTACTAATGCTGGAACAAAAGTAAGAAACTGGCCTAATGAGAACCAGCATTTTTATGTTGATTGTTTTTTCACTGTTGTTTGATTCTTATTTAAGATGATGAAAGCTTTGGGGGTGGTTTGAGAAGTCCCACACTTTATGGGCAGCGAGACTGGCTGAGGTAGTTTCATATTCTGCAGGGACACTTCTCTTGAGTAATTGTGCCCTGAAGTTCAAGTATGTGATTGTGAAGAGTCTTATGATAGAAGATAAGAGGGTAGGTGAGGAGGCTAAAGTTGAATGCGGTGTTCTTTTCATCAGGCATTTGAGAAGCAGAATTACCATTCGTATATGGTATTGTTTATTTGGACATTCTTTGAATAATAGGTTGAGAGTGAATATCCCCAGTTGTCATGCCTCCTTAAAAAAAAAAAGTGGCTTCTAGCAGAAAGTGTAAATGGAAATGCTGAGGTTCTAGTCCCGTCAGTGTATCCTAGTACTGTCAGATACTGTCTTTCTGTTCTTATTTGGGTTTCTTTCTGTGTAGAATCAATTAGTAAGCCATGTGGGCACTGTAGCTGAAAAATTTGGCTTTGCAAATCCATTATTTTCCCCCTCACTCCTCTGTTGTGCCCTGGGTTCTTAGTGCAGCCTCCTTTTGTACAGCTGACCAAGGGAAGCAATGATGAAACTGGTGGGATTAGCAGACAGGAGGCCAGTTGGAGCTCTGCAGGCTTGTGAAAATTAAGGAAGACTTATTTCTGGTGGATAGAGGATCAAACTGAGACTTTCACGTGGTCTTCATTGCCTAGCTACACATCAGTCGTGTACATAGACTACAGAATTTGTTTTACTTATTATATGCCTTGTTAATAGGCTCTAATAATTTATTGTGGTCAAATCTCACATATTCAGTTATTTAAAAACAGCATTAATCATAATCCTTGTATCAGTCAGCAAATATTTATGGAATGCTTGATATGTGCAAAGCACTAGAAAGACTACAAAGAAACGTAAAATATATGTAGCATCTTGATGGAGTGTGTCGTTTAGTTGATAAATTAAGTTCTGCACCTGCAAAACAGTATTGAAACAGGCTGTCCTCGAATGCCTTATACCAGCTAAGTGCAGCAGGCTTTCAGAGAAGGGGTGGTGCCATTGGCTGAAGTGTTTGAGAAGGCTTGATGGGGAAGGTGGGGCCTAGAAGGCTGAAGTGATTTGCAGAGACAGGGAAGGAATGCGGGATGGGGAGAACATTCTAAGAAGAAGGAATAGTGAAGAATGCA
The DNA here is from genome assembly GCF_001890085.2 of Hipposideros armiger. NCBI lineage: Eukaryota > Metazoa > Chordata > Mammalia > Chiroptera > Hipposideridae > Hipposideros > Hipposideros armiger. The sequence continues at coordinate 1,437,576 of NW_017731573.1, forward strand.
CAGAAAAAAGATGAGTTAAGAAGGTGTTATTTGATTAGGACTTGGGGGCAAGGAAGGGCTGGAAGAAATGAGTACAAAATCATGGAAGTAACCAGTGCTTGTTAGGGAGTCAGGAGACCAGTGAGTCAGGCTTGGCTGTCCTAACTAGGTGAGTGACCTTGGGAAGTTACTTTCTAAAGGTATCATTTCCTTAATCCATTGGTTGAGAGATCGCTAGTTTTAGAGGAAAGGTACCCACGTTGGATGGGAACACAGCTCCGCCAGATGTTGATGGGTTGTGTTCTAGACCAAAAAAAATGTGATCTACCCTCAAATAGTTTTGTAACTTGATGAGCTGGCAACATTAAAGGAGTGACTTGTTCTGCCAGAATCAAGTCTTTTATTATGAAAATATGAGTTTTGAATATCAGAGAAGGATGTGTGATGTGTCTCATTTCCTAAATTGATTTGACCACAGGACACTTTAATTCTTGGCATTGGAACCCATGAACCATAATCTGGTGTGGGAGATGCTGGAAAATATCTCAAAGGCCCCTTCCAGGAACTTGGTGATTTCTGAGTTTAGGGTGAGTGGGCTGATTGATGATGGACGACTTGGAAAACTTGGCACAGAAATTTGAAGTTGGAGTGGAGGCTGCTGCTTAAGTGGGAGTGGCAAGGGGTGTGCAAGTTGTAAATAATGATGATTAGTTCACTTCTCCTGCTCCCCTTTCCTGCCTGGTGTCAGCCCTTTCATTGATTGTTAGCCACCCCTGCGTGAGATAAGAATTAGTGAGTGATTCTCATTAATAGTTCTTGCAGTTGTCATGCCACCAAGCTGCCTCCAGCCAACATGTTATGTCCTCTGGGTCCCTTCTGGTGTCCTGTATTGTTGCTTCTTAGCAAGCTGGGAAAGGAGGTTGGCTGAGAAAGGAGGTTGACATTGCTGTTAAAATAAAGGTTTCAAATTATCTGCCTTTGTGCTCGCTTATGTATGAAGTGCTAGTTTAAGGAAGGCCAGAACCTTTCTGTTGTTCTGCAGACAGGGAGAGCTGTGGTGATAGGCTTTTTAGCATTTTGTACTTTTTATCTTCGGAAGTTTGGGATGGGACTGAAGGGTAAATAGGTCAGGTCAGTTCCAGCATTTCCCTTCTGAAAGTGTGCATAGCTTTAGGATCTGAGGAGTTCTTAAGTGGTGAGAAAGTTTGCAGAAAAGGAAGAGTGAGTAATGTGTTGGCTATGAATTCAAGTATTTTACTGTATGTACTGAATTTCAGTATTTTACTGTACAAGGAAGGCAGAGATCACTTCAGGAGTATTTATGTGAGAAGAGGTCAAAGATTGTGATATGATGATTCCATGAGGCTTGTGTTAACTGTTGAGATTAACTACCTCAGCTCCTTTTTGGAAGTAGACAGGACATAAATGAACCAGTAAATTTAAAAAACGAATCATGAAATTAGTGATTAGCCTTAGCCTTTCATCCTTCCTGAGAGTGTTGTTCCTTAGCTTTCAGAGTTGAAAAAAGGTTAGAAAAAACAGCATTCAGCAGGATTCAAGGAGCATTGAGAGTGCTAAAGAGATCCGAGACTGTCCCATACAACATTTCTATATACTGTCAAAAATAAATGGCAATTATTTATTTTGAGAGACTGTTAGGAGTAAAAATAAGGTCCCTATGCTGAGAAAATAATAGTTGAGGCCAGCAGTAAGGAATACTTTAGGTCCCAATGCCTATAAGGTTTGGTAGCCTTTTGGACAGAACATCTGTAGCACTTCTTGATGGAGAGAGAGAGAGAGAGAGAGAGAGAGAGAGAGAGAGAGAGAACGAATACATGCCCACATGCAGAGGGTGGAGGACGGTGGTGGGTTGGTGGCTTTACATTTTATTTTATCCCTATGCTGTATGTAGAGTCTAATATAGAAAGCTCTGAAAAAATCAGGGAGATTTGAAAACGCAGATAATTGAAGTTTGGAAGAGCAAAGTGGAAATTAATTTGGTGAAACCCAAAACAGGAGAGGATCAAAAACAATTTAGGGACAATGTTAGCTGGGTCAGAATTGTTTTTCTTACGTAATCTGTGCCTGTTCCATAGATGAATGCAGTTTTGTTTTGTTTTTCCCTAGAAGAGGGGCATAGAATTTAAGGCTGGTGAGACCCTAAATTTGTCTTTGTTCTTTCAAATCTTAGCTTTGTTCTTCATTTCTTCTCCCAAGCCTGGAGGGTGAGGCGTATGCACTCAGTAGGTGTCATTATAAGGTCACAGAGAATAGGTGTTCTTTATGCTGGCAGTAACTGAGGAGGGGAGGAGTGGATTTCACATCACCTGGTTTCCTTTGCCTGCTTAGAAAAACACTAGGCAAGTACAGGCTTCAGTGTCTCACTTCCCTTCAGGTCTCAGGTTCTATCCTTTGCAAGGGCACCTGTAGCCTGAAATCGTGTATATTGCTGCCTTCTTTGCAGATGCTTGTTTCACATAGTCATGTATATGGCAGTCTCATCTTAGGATCCAGTTAGTTTCCCCACCCATCCACCCACCCACCCACTGTCCTTCCTTCCCTTCCTCCCTCCCTCCCAACTGCCCTCCTTTTCCCCCTCTTCCTTTACTGAGGTAGAGCTATCAAAATTATTAATGCAATTAATAAAAGGTAATGGATTTAGGAGGTTGTGAATGAAATGTGGAAACTTGAATATTCCAAACTTCCAGTATTTGAGCTTTGACAGTCTGTTTGAGGGACTCTGACATTGGCACTGTGAGGGTAGATTGCTTGCCGTGGTTTTCTGGGCTGTTACAGCTCATCATTCTGATTTCTCATTTATATCTGAACCTCTAGTTAGAGTTTGCCTGACAAACGCCACAAATTACCAACTACTACACGTAAATACTTTTTACTTTACTGTCGTTTTGGCTTCCCACTATACCTCATGGTACCTTCAGAACCCTGGAAAAACCAAGTGCAGTAAAATGGAGTCACAATAGGAGCGGGGAAAACCCACAGTTTGTAAGTAATGGGAAATGGCTAATGTCGAGTCGGTTGGGATTCATTTTTGATAGGAAGCCTTCAAGTTGCAGGTACTTTGCGATTGCTGTTAACTGAGGCATTTTGAAATGACCTGGGCTGGATTCAGAAGCACAGCCTGTGAAGACAGATTGTGACTTGTCGTTATAGGGCTGAAATCTGATACTTACAGACTGCAGCAACATTCTGAATCTGGGACAGGGTTTAAGTCAATGCCAGGGTCAAGTTGTGATGGTACCTGAGGGATGTCATTTTCCTTTTTGTCCCCACACCTACCCTCCCTTGTTGCACAGCACCCTCCTACCAACCTCATTTTAGGCTTCTGTAAAGTTTCTGATGGCAGCGTTATTTTAGAGCTTGAAAAAAGAGGCAGAAGAACTTAAAAAGAGAGTCCAATATTGCAGTAATCCCTGCTTTCTGGCTACAGGTGGTTCAGTGAATAGTTTTCCATAGTGAAAAACTAAGTTAGAAAACTAAAAGAGAATGAAGATGTAGATGAAACAATAGTTGGACATTAGATTATCACTTATTTTCCAGCCACATACTAGAAATTCCAGTGTTCCACCCATTCTCTCTGTACATGTTCAGTTGGCAAAAATAATGAAGGTCCTGGATTGTGCTGTTCTAAGAAATGATTTTGTTTAATTCAAGTTAAATTATACTTTCACTGGGGCAAAAGGAGAAAGAAGCATTTGTTATCATTTTTCTGTTATTTGTTATTATTGCATTGCTGTGTCTTGTAAAGTTTCCTCCTTCCTCATTTATCAGGTAATCAGTTTGATTATTCGTGAAAATCACAGATTTGAGCTTAATGTGTTGGACATCTTTCAGAGGTGTTTCTTAAAGTTAGGATCTCAGCTTTTTCAGAGCAGTCTTTTGATCCATTTCACTCCAGCCATTGTTGGCAGCTGTGCTTTGCAAGCCAGGAGTGCATTAGAGGCACAGATGTTGTCTTTAGTGATGTAGGTCTACCTCCCATTTTGCAAATGAAAACACAGCCCAGAGGGGTTAATTGACAGCTCAGGATCACACTGGGAATTAGAGACTCTCACTGTTATCCAAGGAAAGTAGGAGACTGTCTGCTTCTTCTTAATACTAGGATTCCCAACCTTGGAAGGAGGTTTTTTAAAAACAAAAAGAATACTACAAATGAGAATGAACACCCATGATTTCAAAGCTTTCAATTTTTCTAGGAAATTTTCTGATTATTCCCCAGTGTACCATTGGCCTTGCTCTGTGGGTGCGTTAGTCTTAGTCTTTTTTTTTTTTTAAACACCCCCCACCCCCACTTCCCATAATGAGGATGTAGAAGAAAAAAAAATGTTAGGGTGATGATATGAGGGTTTCTCATCCTTGAATGTCCAGTGGAAAGATAAAATAACTATTTGGGTATAAAATGACCTTAATGTGGCCCACTTAAAATTTGAACATACCTTTTTTTTTGATAAAATATTTTCTTTAGCGTGGCAATTCAGAGAAACTCAGAGCAACTTAACAAGGTTGGTAGCAGAACATTTGAAACAAGTGAAGTTTGGAGTATGGTGGAGTTGAAGACCCAACCAAACTTTTTTCTGAAGAAGAAAGCCTCAAAATATTAGGCCCACGTGACATGTTGGCTAAGCCATCTTGCCTCTCTATTGCTGAACCAGAAAATTTATAACAACTGTTTGTCACGTGTATATAGTATTTATAGCCATTCATATAATGAAAAGAAGTTTTCATGAGATTGTAATGACATATCAAGATGGATGTAATTAAAACAGAAGCAGATTGACACCCTGAATTAAATGCAAACCGTAAACCATGATACCTGAGCATTGGGCCTTACACATTTGCTGCAGGGGGCAGTCAGCCAAATACGAAAATAAAAAGACATTGATGAATTTCCCTGGGTGTGTATGTGGTTGCAGAGAATCCAACGATTTTATTAATCTTTTATCAAGCATTGTTTAGATTTGCAACAGCAATGGAATGTATTAATTTGGCAGACCAAATAGCTTAGGACCAGAAAGTACGAAATAATAAAGGGAGGACACGATAGATATACTGTCCTATAAATAACCCATGCGACTGACAAAGGGACTGAGTAATCTTTAGAACTGTGCTTGATGTCATTAATGGAGTTGTTAATCCGGGATGTTTGAGTTGAACTTCAATCAGAGAGGCTGTCTCCCATTTAAAGTGCAGGCCTATCTTTCCTTACACCCTGGACTGATTCATTGACAAAATTAGTATAAATCGAAATTTTGTAGATTAGATCGAATGCACCAGGGGAATCGTACTATGACAAACTGAATCCTTTTTTTTGTTTTGTTTTTTAAATCGAGTACAGCACTCCTCTCTGTAGCGGAGCTGGGATTTCAGTAGAGTGGGTCTTTAGATGGGCATGGTTTTCCCAGAACCCCTTTTCTGCATGTGTTCCCCGTGCTCCTGGAAGGAAGTGACTGTGAGATTGACATTTCTGTACAGGTTTCATACCTCACTTGATCCGTGCTTCCAGGAATAATTGGTGGTGATTTGAATAAGCCCGCATCACTCAGATTTCAGAGGTTGGTTTTCAAGTGCATGTTGAAGGAGGGCTTGCGGCTATGAATATGGAATATGATTTTCATATCTGTTCCATTGGGGAGTCCAAGCATGTCACAACCACTTCCGAATCCTGATTGTACAGAGACACCCTAGCTATAATTTCTCTATATGACAGTTCAGTTTTAAAATTGTAAAGATGCCAAATGCAGGGCTGTATTGTTATTAGGGAAGTCAGTGACATCTGTTATATCTTGTTAACCAGGGGAGGAAAATGCTTTAATCAAAACATCTAATTATGTCCTTTCAACTGATGAAAGATCCTTTGCTAAATTTTTGGAGTTGGCCTTAATGGAAGAAGCTGACCTCTACAGGAACTGTAAAGTAAATTTACTCTTTATTTGAAAAATACTTATTGTTAACCATGGTGTCATAAGGGTGTTTTAATTTTATCAAATTGCTTTTACACTGTGTGTTGAAAATAAATATTTTCAGAAGTTGTCTACGCCAACATGAAGTTTTTGTTTTTGTTCTCCCTTTCACCCCCACAGCAGATGAGGCCCCAGAGGGTGTTTGTGTTTTCAGATGTGAGCCTAAGAGGATATGTGGTGGCTGAGAGCCACCTGAGGAGGGAGCAAATGATAATTACAGGTGAGAGGCAGGGGGATAATTCAGCCTGTGCGCTGGGAGGTGTGATTTCACACCTGAATGTTGAAACCTGCTGTGTCAGACAGTTGTGTTGTTTTAAAATTGGTTTCGTTAGTCGAATATAGAAATGGACCTGATTGTCCCAGGTCATCTTCAGGTTAAGGAATATAAGTGAAAATATTAAGCATAATGTGATTCCTGAAATACTTCCTGTGTTTCAAAGTTTCATGTGATACCTGAAAATATAAAAAACTGTGCTTGACACATATCTATCTACACAGCTTCTAGATGCCTTTGTCAGTTTTTTAAATTCGTTAAATATTTTGGCAGTGAGGATTTCCACTTTGAATCAGACTTCAGAACCCATCCAGTGAAGCCATCCTTTTATTTACATTTCAACCCAGAATTAATTTTATCTCCAGCTGTTCTGTATCCAGAATCACTGATAATAATAAATAGATATGACAAAATTTATTGGTAGTCTTAATGCTGGGATATGGGTTAAAACAGAGAAATGCTTTATTTCTTAGCTTTCATTATATTTTATCTTTCTGAAATGATTTTCCCATGGATTGAGATCTTGGGGCCAGCCTAAAGGAGTTTTTGAAGCGTTGACCATGACACAATGTACTCTGTGTGTTTTGGGGATCTGGTGGGAAGTTCAAGTGCTATTATATGCTCTGTAATGGCTTGTTGTGCGTCTGTTATATGCTCTTGGTCTGTTATATGCTCTGTAATGGCTTATTGTGTGCCACTTGGGAGTATGACTGGAACTTTGGAAAAGAGACAGCCAGAGTTTTCTCCCTGTATTTCTAATGTATTATTTATTTCCCTGTGTTCTCTACCTTTAGACTCTCCCTGCATATATCCTTTTGGGATACTTGAGGCTCTGAGAATTGTTGCCTCATTTACTCAGTAATCCATGCATAGTAGGTACTCTGTTAATGCTTATTTAGAATTGACCTATTTCCACAAAAATTCCAGGAAAATATGTTTTTAAAAAGGGAGCTACTATTTATTGACTGCTTACTGTGTGCCAGGCATTGTGCTCAGAATTTTGCATTTGTCTCATTAGAGCTGCCTGGTACAAGAAATGAAAGACATCCTGTTTTACAGTTGAAGACACTGAAGCTCAAGAGAGGTTAAGTCAGCTTGTCCAAGGTCAGCACGAGAAAGCCAGGAAATGCAGTGGTTTCTGCCTGAAAGCTTGTGCTGCTTCCTCACCCCTTGCCACTCTTCTTTTCAATATAGATTCATTTTGGGAGAGTCCCGGATGGGTCTCTGCTTGACCATATTTGTTCCTTGTTGTAGCTGGTGATTGTCTTGGTTGCAAAAGGTTTTCTAGGTGTAATAGGCTTTCGGGAGGGTACCACATCATCTCTTGGGCAGTTCTTTATTTTCTTTTGAAAAGGTGGAGCTCATAGTAGGCGGCTGCCACTCGTACAGCATATCTGTAGTGCATTTGGTGTTGGTTTTTCCTTTTCTCTGTTTCTTTCACTGTGTTCCCCTGTGTTAAAATCTGACCTTTTCTCAGGTCACATTGCTCGGGTAGATTTTAAGCCATTGTCAAAGATAAAGGGTTCAGGCTCCCAATATTGAGGATTACTGTATGCCAGTTACTGTACTAAAGCCTTTCATGTGCTTATTTCACTGAGTTCTTCCACTAGCCCCCTGACACAGAGGTGCCAAATTGGAGAAGGGACTGGCACCTTCTAAACAGGTCACTGTGGGTACTAGCTTATTTTCTACTATGGATTCCTAAGTGCTGGTTGGTTTTAAACTATTCCAGGAAGTGGCGTTTCTCTTGGCAACCTGTTCACATAAAACAGACCTTATTGCTAGGTTTTTGTTATTTAACTCAGAGTCTCCATTCTTTCTGGTCAAACACCATACGAAATAGTGCCTTGCTTTTCTTGATATCTATATCTTGAAGATGCCTGGTGACAAATGGTGCATTATTTTTTCTGTCATTGTTTGCTTTCATTATTCTAAGCAGATTTGCAAATTGTTCTCCCCCATTCTCTACTCCACCATGTAGAGGTTTGTTTATGCTACAGAGAGCACACTAATGAATGAATGTGGCTGTTCCATTTGCTTCTTATGGAAATCCCAACTGTGGTTGGAGTACTGTCCATTCTTGAGATGCTCCCTGTCGTCTCTTCTGGCCCAGGGGCCTCCACACTGTTCATCCTCTAGGACCTCAGGATTCAGCCCCGGCTGATGACTACCCTTTGAGGAATAGTACCACACACATCCCCACACACACCCACATACCCACACACATACCCTCATTGGGCCTGACATTTCAAAAGATTTCTGGGTGAGTATGAAGATCAGTCAAATTAAACACTTCTATGGAAAATCGCTCTCTTTTTGAAGAGAGGAGACTGTGTCTTGTTGGAGCCTTTGTGCTCTGAGGCCTGCAGTCTTGCTCTGCTCTACTTCAGTGAGCAGTTATCCTGTTGCTCATCCAAAATGGTAAGATAGTAGATTTCAGTTTTTACCCAAGTTTCTGATTGTAGGGGAGACCCAAGTCAAAGCATGTCCTTTGAAATTTAGCCATCATTACAAAACTCTAGTGTAATAAGAACCACACCTTTCAGTCCAGGGTTTTAAAAGTGATCTCTTAGAGCTGAATTTTATATATTTGTAAAATATGAGCTTTGTATGAGCTCTTGGGCCTGTCTCAGGTTGTAAATAAATATTTAAGTAGGAACTATGTATTTTTATCTTTTCCTTTTGTTGTTCCTCACCCCTAGGTGGTTTGTAATACTCACCCCCCACTGTGATGTTTTCAATTAAGAAACAGTGTGAAGAGGACTGACTGGTAGAGATGGGTGTCACTTTCACTTCAGGGCAGTGGGTACCCTCTGTTTACTGTTTACAGATGAAGGTTACTTGAATGTTTTTGTAGATTTCTACATCTGCTACCCATATTTCATCAGTGCTCTTATTTCATTTAGCATGGTGTACTTGGGATTAAGGACAGGGAATTATGTATGCTCAGGCTGATTTGGAAATTACATTGTTGAAATACAGCCCATATGGTCATTGTAAAATGGTTAGTACTGCATATAATTGCCTTCCCAATGATGTGCTTTGTCATTACTTCCATCTTCCAAGAAGCACTCCTGTAGCCTGCTGACAGCAGTGGCGTCATTAGAAAACATACGGACATGCAAAGGCATTACAGTGCCTTCAGTTTAAGGATTAGATTACAGCGTGAGAGGATAGGTCACCCCGCTTTTAATCGATAACTGTTGCTTAGTTGAACACAGCTAGACTGGAGGTAAAGGTCCTATTTACTTGTTTGCTGAGTATATTTCAAATCTTCTCTGCATTTCGGAGGAGGCCTTTGAGCTCTGCATAAGCCCTCATCAGAGGATTGCAGCCAGTTGGCTTCTCTGAGGTGTTTCTTCCAACTGTGCATGCCTTGGGCAGAGTTCTCTAGGATACTCCCCCAACCTCTGTCTTCCAGAATGTGAACCCAGCAGGCTAAACCAGGAGGTCATTAAGATATAAAAAGAGACTTCGGTGTTGGAGTCAGATAGCCACCAGCTGGCTGCTGTGTTGTCCAAATTTATATCCTCTGTTGTAAAACATCTGTCTCCACATGGATCCTGAGCGCACCATCCTTCTTTCTTACCCCTTAGAAGCAGTGAGATTTCTGGGACCCAGGTGTAGGTCCCAGAGGCCCCGGGACCATGTGACAAAGCATGGAGAGTCACCCTCACTCTGCCCCATGGAATTGGAGACACACACACACACACACACACACACACACACACACTTCTGGGACATGGTATGGTTTGGATTTTCAGGTTACTTATGCAGCTGCCAGTGAATAGTAAGGGAAACCACAGAATGGAAAGTCATTCATCAAATTTAAGGTTTCTCTTTGGAGTCTAACAGAAATAACGTGGATTTGGAGACTTTCTGAGCGATAAATGACTTTGGAGATCATTTGGGCTGTGATTTTGGGGCACCTCAGGGACACCGCGTCAGCTGAGGGGAGGCCCTGGCCTCATTCAACCAGAGACCAACTTTACCTGCTTCATATGTTAGGGTAAGATTCTCTTTGGGAAGAAAAATTATCTGGATTCTTTTGTTTATTTTCTCATTCAGTAAATACTTACGAATCACTCCTGTGTGCCAGACAGGCACAGTTCTGGGCACAGGGGGTGGTAGTGAATAGAGAATGAGATAGCTGCTCTAATGGGGTTCATAATCCAGTAGGAGTGGGGAACATCTGTAAAGCGCGTGTGTGCGCGCGCGCGCACACACACGCAGTATGTTGGGTGGTGACAGCTTTTATGAAAACAGGTACAGATGTGATGGTGGAAACATGGTATGTTTAGCATGTGTGCAGTTTTATAAGGCGGTTTAGGTGGGGCCTCTTGGAGGAGGTGATACTTGAGCAGAGACCTGAAGGAGGTGAGGGATCAAGAAATGTGGGTAGCCAGGGGCAGAGCGCCCAAGGTAGGGAGGGCCAGCAGGAAGGCCTGGAGGGAGGAGTGGCGGAGTGGGAGGAATTGTAGGAGGCTTCGGTGGCTGGAATAGGGTGACCCAGTGAGGAGGAGAGGGGACGATGGGGGATGGACCTGTAGGAACTATGACTTAAACCCCAGTGATTTGAGAACCTTAACAGCTGAAAACAATTTCCAAAGCCTTTACTTCCCGACCAAAAATGTCTTTGAACTTGCCCAAGATCGCCCAGCTGGGGTTAAAATAAGACTGAATCAGAACTCACATGTTGTGTTCCTTGGTGGGAACTTCCCATTGTACCTCGACTTCAGGCCTTAGGAGATGAGGTTTGTGTCTCCTCTCCTGCTAGGGGTGTGGTTCCCCCAAAAGACATGTTTCAGGAATGTGCAGAATTCCAGTGCTGAGTCACCACAGATGGGGAACTAGCTCTGTTCTGCAGTGCTGCAGTCCACTGCCATTGGGGTAATGATTGTAATGATAAAAGCAACAACAGTGGTAATAGTGGCTAACATTTATCAAGGACTCATTACATGTGAGAATCATTGTACCTTGAGCAGTCTCACATTTAACCCTCAAAGCACCTCTGTGAAGTAGGTGATGTCATTATCCTCATTTTAGAGATGAGGAAACTGAGGTTCAGAGAAATAAAATAATTTCATATAGCTAGAAAGTTGTTGAGCCAGGATTTGAGTCCACACTGCCTGCACTTGCCCCCTGATGAAGAGGTGGAGGGGAGGGAGCTTGTCTCTGGTCAACATTCATTGGAATATGCTCTCCCCACCCTCATTTTAAGATGGTTCGAGAGCCGAGCCTTGGGAGTAATACTGTCTTGTCACAACCTACTTCTGTGTCTGCAAATATTTGATTATATAAAGGGTTTCACAGCAGCCAGTCTGGCTTAGCCCTGGCACCTCTGCTGGTTTCAGGGGGATTGCTGGTTTAGCAGATACCTTTTGGTCTTTCTGAACTAAATTTGACTGGAGCCTTTTTCAAGACCCATCCTGTGAAGTGGACTACAGAATTCAGGCCAGTGTTTTCAAGGCAGCAGACCTAACTGAATTCATCTTGATTTATGTCCCCCTCCCCCCCCTTCCCCCCAGTGCAGTAGAAGTCCCGGACACCAGCAGTACTCTACACTCCTTCCTCAGGAACGTGAAATTATCTTTTTAATACTTGTGCTTTTGGGGACCGGTATGTGGTGAGCTTGCATTAAAATACCTTTGTGTGTGTATGTGTATATAGGACTATGAAATATTTTGTAAATACGGAATAGTATAAAACGTAACGTAATCAACACCCATGGACCCAACACCAGCTTAAACAAACCTTAGCGCTTTACCATACTTTTCTTAAAACGGGCGGTTATTTTTAGTGTGTGCTATCTGAAGAGGAAGCAAGGCAACTGTAAGGTTTAGAGCAGGGGTTCTCAGCCCTGGATGTACAACAGAATCCCCTGGGAAACTTTGAAAAAGTTTCCCTACCTGTGGGAGGGTTGAGGAAGCCCCCAGCCCCTGTCAGAACTTGCAGCCCCCAGGGGATTCTGTGCGGAGGAGGTGTGACTGTTCTTTCAGATACACAGGCCCCACCGTGTGGTAAGTGAGCAGTCCTATTAGCTGCTAGTCTTCACCTTCTCCATCAGTGTTTTATGTGGTCTGCTCCCCAAGATTTCCGAGGATGACACCTGGGCTGCACCTGTTCTGATGCTATCTTTCTCTGCCTCAGAGTCACACAAGCTAGGGACACTGTTACCTGTTTGTTTGTCACAAAGCATTTTAGAGACTGGGGATGAGGCAATAGAGAGGGGACTGGGAAACTCAGAAATGGTGGCAGCTGCTGTTGAAAGTGTTTGGGATGAGCTGGAAGTTATACGATTACCTAAGACATCAGTGGGGACACAGCATTTCATTTTGAAAACCTGGAGTCACAGGCATCTTTGCAGGAAGGCTCTGAGCTGTGAGATGGCAGTTGAGGGCCTTTTGGTCAGAGTCACAGCTTTATCAGTAAGATGTGGGATAAGATGTACAGTGAGATGTGACCTGCTACCACAGTGGCCAGTTCTCTGTGAATACATCTGAAGCCATGACATCTTTCAGAAGTGCTGTCAAGGGCTGGACGAGTGGCGCATTGGTTAGGAGTTGGCTTGGGATGCCAGCTCTGAGCAGGAGGGCTGTGGTTTGGATCCCACGTTAGGGCCAGTGATAATGCACCCTCTACAGCTAAGATATTGAACAACAGCTCGACCTGGAGCTGGGCTGCTGTGAGTTGCCGGCGACGGTGTAGGCTGTAGTGGTGCCAGCCAGCAGCTGGCGTGAGCTTTTGTGAGCTGCCGTGAGTGGCCGTCCAATGGCCAGCGAGCGACTGCCTCAGCCAGGAAGAGCGCAATGATAATACCAACGTGGGCCAGTGAAGCAACGTCCTCCACAACTAGACTGAAAAACAAAAGGACAGCAACTTGTCTGTTCCCCTTCCCCGGTTCCCCAATGCTGTTCCCCTCCCCCAATTCCCCAATAAAATCTTTAAAAACAAACAAACAAAAGAGCTGTCAACTTGGGCGTATGCAGGGACGATTATCTCCTGTGGGCTGTAGTTGCCCGTAGTTGCCCGGGGCACCACACCCCTTCCACCCACTCATTTGTCCATTCAGTAAATAGTTTCTGTGTTTCTTCTGTGTGCCAGACACTGTTCTAGGCACAGGGGTAAACAGAGCTCCTGGCTCTTAAGGAATGGCATTGGTGGGGGAGGGGGACAGTCACATTGTTCTTTGGTGTGTCTAACAGAGAAAACTGGGTGCTGGCACTGCAATCCTACTCTAGAAAAGCTCTAGGGAACCATTTGGCAGGTAGCAAGTGGTTTTGCCTTATTTGGCTTAAATCAAGTTTTTGATTCTGAGGATATTAATTATAGATGCTTTCACGAGTACATTTCCTCAAGAGGTTAAATACTGGGACATGAAAGTTTGCAGGGATTTTTGGAATCAGTTCAATTTTATTTTATTAGTGATATATTCATGATGAGAATGAAATAGGTGTGTAGCTTAAGGTTCCAGTTTAGGGAAGATGCTGAAGAAGTAATGATACTAGGTGCTTTTTCTGCTTCCTGTGGAATCCCCTAATCCACCTGTGTGCTCATAAATTTGAGGGGAAGGATGGCAGAAGGGGATGCTTATTTCTAGGTCTTTCCGTTGGGCCAGGCTATCAGGTGACTCACTTTCACTGGGAAGACTTAATCAGAAATGCAGCTTAAATCTGTCACCCTCCTCCCCAGCAGTCAGAGTTGGGCACCAAAGAATACCACTGGATCCCTGAGTAGAGGGAATGCATTAGAGACACGTTTGCAGTCAGTCAATAAAATGGATTGTGAGGAGAACATGGAGAGTTGAAGGGGAAAACAATACAGAAAAAGAAATCTTAAAGCTTTTGGGTTAAGTGGAGGAAGAAAACAGTAGTTGATAAGATCTCCCTGCTGGGTGGTCATCTTCATCAGACATGTTTGTTGACCAAAGAGGGGAAAATAAATCCTGTCATGTAAAACATCCTGTATATCTGTGAGCTCTTTACATCTAAAGTAAAGCAAGTATATGTTGTTTTATCAGCTTTTGGATTGCTAAAGTGGACTTTGATGTCAGGTGTCAAAGGGTGGGTGGGAATTGAGATTTTTTTGTTATTGTTCAATGGATGAGAGAATGCTTTCTTTTTCTAGTTTAGGTTTTCCCGGTGGATTTTGAAATTTCTGGGTCCTCGGACTGTGTGCAGGTGAATGGAGCCCAGTACTTGTGTATCTGCCCAGATGGACAGGTTTAGGGATAAGGACAGGGACTTTTGAGGGTTCATAGAAGTAAAGATTGCACCAAAACTCTTGCAGAGACACAGGATCTTATTGTTTCTCCTTTGATTAGAAAGGACATGAAAACCCTTAATTGCCAACATTGTCTCCACCATCATCTCAGTATTGATGTATTTGATAATAATAATGAGAACTAGACATTTCTGGGGTGCTTGCTGTGTGCCAGGTACTGTTGTGATTGCTTAAATGAACTCATGTAATCTTCAGACAGTGGTCCTATGAGGTAGGGACTGGTCCCTATGTGGGAGAGGAAACAGTTGCAGATTTTATGCCCAAGGTCACACAGCATGGAAGTGGTGGAGCCCCTCCATTCTGGCTTCAGAGCCTGACTTGAACCACTGCATCATAGAACTAAATAAATGCTTTAGAGTTTTATTCTGGTATTATTTTAATGGGGCTTTCAAACCTTTCTTAGTCCTTCCCCTCTTCTGTGCATGTTTCCAGAGGTGGTAACACACCCCTTAGGCTGTCACCATATTCTAGGTGAGAAAACAGATCTAGACAATTACATTATATAACTGTTCTGTTTGACCTGGTGAGTTAGTGTAGGACAGGAATACACGGCCCGGCTCCCTAATATATAGGTCACTGCTTTTCCCACTGTACTCTCTTGCTTCCATTACAAATGTTTTAACCAAACTACAAATTTATAAATTTAATTTGTCACTCCTGTGGATGAGCTAAATTAAAATAGCTAGGTTCTGAGTGATTCTGCCCTAGGGAAGAGGGTGGTCGGCATTTCAGAAACTAATGTTTGCCTGTGGGGGTTACCTGACCTACTCGTGAGGACCTCTTTCCAGCCTGTGGTGAGCTTGCTTAAAAGTGGAGAGAAGGGGTTCAGGAAGTACAGGAGCTATCCTTGGACTTGAGTTTTGCATGATCTGAAGAGTCATGGAAGGGCAGTCCTACCTTTTTTCTTTCTTCCTTTCCCTCCCTCTTTCCCTCCCTCCCTCCCTTGCTTCCTTCCTTCCTTCTTAAGATTATGTCCCACTTGAGGTTAAAGTCAAAAAGATCTAAATGAAAAAAAAAAAAAAGCAGACAGGCCTAAATACAAGCCTTCTTTAGCAACATTTTCTTGTTGGGCAAATACAATTTTAAAAGAAGGTGGAAAGAACCACCTTGATTCTCAGTGTTTGGCTTTTTGTTTGTTTTTTCTTTTGGTTCCTTGATTCCTTTTGTTGTAACCTCTTTCCTTGGCTAATGCTTTGTTTAAAAACAAGTGCTCTGGTATTCTAAAACAAATCATCCAGCAGGTTCCCGATTGTGCTCTCAGATAAAAGACCCCAGGGTCCTGCTCTTTCTGTCTTTGAATTGCTGTAGCCTGTACTGGCCCAAGAGCAGAATTCAGTTTATTGCAGAGCTTCCAACCTCGCTTAATGTGGTTATCTAAAACCACAGAATATGCATGTGAAAGGAGAGATGTGGATTGGATTTAACCCCTGAAGGCCCCTACCAGGGAGCTCGTCTGGAATGGGTAGTAGTAGAGTTTTGACTGGGTAGAAACTGGGGGCTCCACTTTGTGTTTTCAGCTGCCATGACTTGGGTTGTGTCATTGACCTCTGAAAGTCTAAACTCTCGATGACACAATAATGATAATTGAGAGTAGGGACAGGTTCTCAGACTGTGCTGGGGAAAAGCACATGTTCCAAGTTGCCACTGACCCTGAATGTGGTGTGGCCACAGATGAGTAATTTGATTTCACTGTTTCTATTCTTAAATTTGCAGGATGGAGGGTCCCAGTAGGAGTAGCTTAGTGATTATATTATATATTGTAATTGTGAGAAAAATACCTAGTTAGCCAACTAGGTTTTGTATTTGGTTAGTATACCCTTTTAGCTATTAAAACTTCTGCACACCTTTCCCCCATAATTACACTTTTTCACCCATGTTGGGTGTGGAGAATCTGGATTGGGTGGTTTCAGGTTGTTGCGAATCCCAAGCTCACAAGTTCTTGTCTTGTGCAGCGTCTTCCAAACCCAGTCTCACATCTGTACCTCCAGAGTAGCTTGTATGTACATATGCAGATTTCTGGGCCCGACCTCTGATCTGCTAGGAGTTAACCTCTGCTGTGTGGCTCTGGTACATTTGCTTTTTTAAATAGGCTTCTCAGGAGTGTTTTTTTGTTTGTTTTTACAGCAAGCCCCTGTATGAAGTTTTAGCATCACTATTTTAGAAAATACTTTTGACTGTTATTTTTGGGGGTGGTAATAATGGTGCTGGTTTAAAATAATTTCTCTGCTGCCAAACTATTTCTGAAAAGAAAACGTTCATGCATATATGGCTTTGAAACCTTACATATTGTGACATAGAATACAGTCTGAAATAAGTGTAGACAGCTCAGTGAATTATCACAAAGTGAACACTCAAGTAACCAGGACCAATGTAAAGAAATAAAAAAAATTGCAAAAAGTGTTTGATTTTTAAAATTACATTCCTCATCTATCTCCCCTCCTCAAATTCCAAGAAATTAGGACAATAAGGAAAAGTTGATAAAACATTATAGTAAGGTACAAGTGTAAAAAGTGTCCTGCCTTTTGTGTTAGGTGTTTCTTAATCATTCTTGTTTCTGTAAATTTTTGGTTATGTTAAGTCTATATTGTTTATCTATGTTTTGTTTCAGCCTTAAATCAGTTCTTGACAGTGACTGTCTTTTAGCACTAACAGCATATATCAAGATTAAGCTCTAAGATTTATCTTTCCTGAAATCCGATTCACTGAAAATATTCTCATGTTAGTTTTGAAAAATGTATAAGGCCAAATTAGCAGCCCTGGCAGTTAGGACTCTGGTAAACAAATGAGTCTTGTCATTCCTGCCCAGGTAGCCCAGTAAACAGGTCTTAGTAGCTGCAGGTCTCTATCTTGGTACCTGAGGAAAGGGGGCTTCTTGGTTAAAAAAATGCAAATTCTGCCCTTCTCTACCCATCCCAGAATGATCTCTCCTCCTTTCCATTGTATTTAGGGCAGTTAAAGCCAAAGGTAATGAAGTCTCCCTGAGGGTGTTTTCCTGTTTCATTTTTGCTTTTGACATGAAGAATCTTTAGAGTCTTAAGTGGGAGCAGTTCTAGTGGTATTAAAAGTGCAAGCCTGCTTGTTTTCTTGGAAAGGGGACACATAGGGTAAAGGGGTCCTGCGGTGGGTGAGCTGTGTTCTGGTGAAGAGGGCGAGCTGTCCGCTGCTTCAGGCCACAGTGACTGGTAGTTACGTGTCAGCAGCTGCACATCTGCACTCCTGGGGCAGGCACGTGGGCTCCATGGATGTGAGCCCATCCCTCCCCCACCCGCCCCACCTTCCCATCTGGGTTATCTCCAATATCAACTAAACAGGTGACAAGACTCCAATCACCCTGTTCTGAACGGCTTTCCATCTTTCCAAAAGTACACCAGAGGCTTGTTTTGTTCCAGTACATTGATTAAATAAATATTCCTGTGTGCACAAAGGCACTGAAATCTGTTATAGCACTCTGCAGTTATCCATTAGTAGCAAAGGAACTACTGGCGTTTTCTCCCCGCCCCTCCTTTTTTATCCTCTCCACCACACCGATTCTCAGAGGTGCAAGTAACAGATACATTATCTGACTTCTGCTTTCAGGCACCTGTGAAGCAGGAGGGGTGATGTTGTGCACTTTGTTGTGGCACGCCTTTGGGGCAGTGCCCAAGGTGTGTGGATAACAGAACAGCTTCAGTGATTTAGTAAATGTGCTGCCAAAGCGAGCACAAGCTTCAGTGATTTAGATTAGAAGATTCTTTCTTGCTTTGGGGTTGTCAGACCTTTGTCTCTCTCCTTAAACTTTTAGCAGAAGTGGGTTCAGGAAGGTCTTTCAGATTAGCTTGGCTCCCTTTTATAGGAAAGGGTGCTTCTGGCGCTGAAGTAGTTCTGTGTATCCAGTGTCAGATGTGGAAGCCACAGAGCCTGTGTCCCATTGTGTTTACTTCTGTGCAAAGTCTGTTCAGATAGTGGTGGCAGGAGAGACCGTCACCATTTGGGCAGATAGCCACCGTTGGGACAGTGGAATGATAGGAATTGTAGCCATGGTGGTGCTGGTGGGTTTCCTTTCTTTGGGGGATGGGGGTGGGGCTGGTTAAGATGAATGCATGTAGATAAAAACATGACTGACTTAGAAAGTGTTGTTTGCTATCCTTTATGTGTAAGCTGTCAAGCACCTCAGTAATAAATAAATAAAACTCACCTCAGGAATGAGTTCTACACCAAGTGTGATGTGACCGGTGGTTTCCTTTTCATACAAGGCATTAGAAGAAGGGTCTGGGACAGGGAGGTTAGAGGGAAGGAGGAGAAAGAAGAGAATGGAACAAAAGAAATTAAGCGGAGGAGAAGACACCCTGGACGTCATTTTGGTGTGGAGGAAGTGTCATGTGGAGAGGAGTGCTCACAAGAGGTGACTCCTGACTGCTACCACTAAGCGGGGCATGAGTACAGAAATGAGATGGGTGCCCGCGTGTAGCTGTGACATTAAGAAAAAAATTACGAGGACCAGCAGAGAAGCAGGGAAAACTGTTGGAGTAGGTAAAGTGAAATCTCTTGGTGGGTCTCTCTTCCAACTGACTGTGGGTAATTAGTTGGAAATGACATTAACCTGAGCTTAATTGTAATTTTGCATAGTAACAACATACCAGCTGTTCACTGTATTCTTTCCTGGTGGTGCGATTTAATTATTTTTTGCTGTCTTTTAAGCTCTAATTTTCTGTTGTGTTTTCCTTTAACCCCTCCTTGCTGCCATGTCTGTAGCCCCCACAGTTTAGCAGTAATGTCATTCTGCAGCTTTGGCTCCCACACCGTGCTGAGGGCTTGGGATTCTCTTGGTTTTGCCAATCAGTTGGTTTTTTAAAAAGCCACATTGGAAAGTTACCAAGATGCACATGGGTGATTGGAAACCTTGTTGTGTTTTGGGCTCCTCCAGAAGGTTTTAGCTTATAATATAAATAATATGGATAGTTCCAGGCCTAGCAAAGGTGCTCAAAATATCAAGTGAATAAGTCAAAAGAGAAGTTAATTACTGAACAGTGATTGCTCTGATATAACCAATTATTGGATCGTTAAATGTTTATTACCTTTTATATGCTCCTTTCCCCCATAAGGGCAGTTTCTTTTTTAAGTCATTAAAACAAATGGGATTTAAAAAAAATTCTGTTTAAAAGATTTCCACGAGAATGAAGTATTAAAAAGGTCTTGTGTGATCTGACAGCTAAATAGTCTTTTTTTCTTTGGTCTGTTGAATTAGTAATTAATTAAATGTATTGCCTGAGCAGAGAAAATAAGATTAGTTTTGCTTAGAAAGAAAACAAAAGCAAAACATTAACCCCTAAATGCAGGCTAGTATTAAAGTGCAATATAAGAAGTATAAAAAGAGTCCTGTCTCCGTGAATGATAAGATTCTTAATGGTAATACTCATTTAATTAATTCATTCATTACTTTCTTGAGCACCAACATGTTTAGAAAGATTGGAGTTATGTAAACACAGAGGAGGCAAAAGGCCGAGTCCTCAAGGAGGCCCTGGGTAATTAGCAGAGGCGTTAAACCAGATGTATTTAGTCACCATTATTGGAATGTCCAAAGCTGCGGTGTTAATAGGTACAGGTGCACTTCTGTGGGGCAGGGGCCCTGGTTATGGAGAGAGAGTTTACTTCTGGGGGCCGTGCATGCTAGCCTGTGGATTCAGAGCAGGGGGTGGTGGTTATGGAGAGAAACCTTGCCTCTGGAGGTTGTGGTGTCCTGTGGATTAATGACAGATTCATGGCCCAGCTTTGCTACTTACTAGCTTCATGTCCTTTGACCCCAGTTTCCCCAACTGTAAAATGGAAAAATAGTACTGCAGAGTTGTTGTGAGGATTAAATGAGTTATTAAGTGCGTATGACAGTGTATCGCATAATGAGCATCTCTAGGTGGGGGTGTTGGTGGTGGCGTCATTTTTGTGGGATAATGCAACAATTCTTTCTTAGGGGAAATGGCAATTTAATTGGATGTGGAGGAACGGAGAGATGTTTCAGGCATTTCTTGTATTGTCATGTGTAACCACATACTTAATTTATAATGCCTGCAGTAATGTGTGCTTATGTAGCAGCATTGTCAAAAGATTACAAAGGGCATTTACAGCCGATTATTTTCAGAACAGCCGTCTGAAGCAACAAGACTGTTGATTCACCTTCTCCATAGGTGTGAAAGGCTTCCCAGAGCTGGGCGCTGCCAGTGATTGTCCTTTCATGGAGGCGTGCTTGGAACCGGGGTTCACTGTGGTACATTAGACCAGTGGAGGCAGGGATCCTTTCCATCTTTATTTTAATTTTAATCCTTAGTTTAAAAAATTGTATTTGCAAACGACTGTTGTGGTAAATAAATTATAAAGATGTTTGCTGTTGTCTTTAGCAATAGTGAGACTTATTTATTCCTAGGGTACTAGATCGCAGACAGTTGAATTTAGAGGACGCTTATAGTGATGATAATGAATATTTGTTGAGCACTTACTGTTCCCTTGTCGTAACTCTGAAGTTGTCACTCTTATCCCTGTTTTACAAATGAGGAAGCAGAGGCACTGAAATGTTCTGTCGCCTGCCTGAAATCTTATAGCCGTGCAGATCTGGGGCCTAAGCTCTTAATCACATTGCTTTAAATTTATATAAACCATTTCACTTACATTTGTATGTTTCACAGCAAACCTTTGAGAAAGGTCGATTATCTCCATTTTGTAGGGAGAGAGGGAAGTAGCATATGAGAAGCTTCGTTTGGGCTGAAAATTTGGAGGTGGCTATTCTATACTTTTTTATGAGGCCTGTTACTTCTGGGATCTATAGAAGGGAGGATGACATTCTTACGCATTGTCAGCATTTGGGGGAAATGCTGCCTCTTGACAGTACTCTGAGTCTACCTAAATCTTGTGTACTTTGGGTCCACATAGATTCTTACGTGAACCTGGCTCCCACTGCTTAGGCGGTATGTCACCTTCCCTAACTTGTGTGAGCATGTTTGATGATTTGTAACATGGCACCCTAGCTCTACCTCCCCTCAGCGTTGTTTTGAAGATAATGAATGTAAAGAAAGTATGTACAGGTAATGCCTGAAAAGTACCTAGCTCTTTACCAAAGGTACAATAGGTGGAATTTTTATTAACTGGTTGAAACCAGGGGGTCTCAACTCTCTCGACTCTCTCGACGCCCTGGGCCCTGGTTCTCTTCAGCACATGTGGCATGTGTGGGAGGAGGAAGATGTCATCAGAAAGAGATGTGCCCTGACTACTCAGTAGAAACTGCAGGCCTGATTCTTTCTCTAGACTTGTCAGGTTGTCATCTGTGTGAAATGGCATGGCTCCAGTAAGGAATCTATTGTTTTCATGAAGTAATTTCCTAAAATTACTGCAGACAGTTGACTGTGAGCAATGCGAGGGCAGGGGACCTGCTCTCTGCAGTTTTCACCTTGTACTGTGCAGGAGGCTGGCATACCTGCACACAGTCTGGGGTCTAGCATCATTTATTGTGTGGAAGGAAGAAGGAGTGAATCATCTCATTGAGCTGTGGAAAATGGAAATGAGGAGGGGAACAGGATTTTAGAAATTTCAGTTTTGAAGGAAAGAGGACCTTGAGGCACCTCATCAGGTAGGCTCAGCCCAGCGCCTTAATCACCAGGTATTACCCGTTGGGCACAATTTATCTCCTTGAAGGTGTGACATGGCAGTACCTTCTGCTAAGGACACGTTTTTATTGTGAAACAAAATTCTATCCAGATTGTGAAGAATCGCGCCTAAATTCGAGCATGCTCATTTCTATTTTGTGGTTTGAGTCTGTGTAGTCAAAAATTGTCGGGAAGGCTTCGCAGAGCTGTGCCTGTGGTGCTGTGGGGCTCTCACTGGCAGCTAACCCCCCTGCTGTAAAGGAGCCACGAGGAAATGTCTGGGTGGGAATCACAGTATAACCTTTCAGGGGAAACAAAACAAACCATCAAACACACTAGTCAGAGGCTTTTTTTAGTCTTGGGATTGTAAACTCTGGTGCTTAACAGTTTGTCAGGCCTCCTTGGAGCAGTTGAGACAACTTTCTCTGTTTCTGTTTGTGCAGCACATGGATGTGTATATGCATACCCTTTAATAGCATGTTAGGAAGAAGAATTAAAGCTTGTCTTCCACTGAGCTGAGGTACGTTGGTGGCTTCCTAATTATGATGAACTTCGTACAGATACCAATTCCTGAGCACCACTCGAGACCTCCTGAACCTGAGTCTCTGGGAGGGTGGGCCAGGTCTCTCATGAGGAGCACCTCAGGTGAGTCTTTCATTAGTTGTGTTTGGAAGCCACTGAGATGGAGAGCTACACTACTGTCTTTCTCACCCATTCGTATTATTATTACTCACTTACCCACGTGCTGCGTAGATGAGAACTGGTTACGCATGGGCAGTGGTTCTCTGAAGAACTGGGCATGGACACCAGAACCAGAACACAACCCCTGTCCCGTGGAGTTCAGAGTTTGGCTTTAAAGTTTTAACTTGTAGTCGAGCTTTAAAGAATCACAAACTTCTCAAAGCCATAGGCAGAAGATTTTGTGTACACACTTTTTTTTTTTTTAAGCTTTCATCAGACTCTCAAAGGGACCAGTGACCCATGAAAGGTTAAGAACTAATGTCTGGGGCTGGTACAGCTGTTCTGACAACAGTGGAAGAGGGCAGTGTGTCTGCTGCCACCTACAATGTATTTGACCTTTTGAGAAGCAGTAGCAGTTTGAGATTTGCACCTGTTTTCTGTCCCATTTAAATATTTAAAAAGAAGAAAAAATAGTGTGCCACTTGGATGGTGGTCATAACAAGACCAAGGGATACAGAGAATAGCTATTTGGTGAACTGTATCAAACTTGATTGTGTTAAAGAGCTGCCGACAGTATAACAACCCAGTGGTCAGTCCAATGGAAGGACTTCTTAACCAGGATAGCACAGGCAGGGTCCACTCCAGTTTTCTTCCAGTATATAATTAGTCCAATTATAGATAACAATTTTCACCCCATGGATATGCATAAAGATTAATTGCCTTATTTTTGTTGCATTCTGTCTCCAGCATGTCCACTGAATTGCTTAATTCCAGAGTAACTTTCCCAGCTGTACTGCTGGCTCATCCTTCCTTAGCTCCTAAAATCCCCCAGTAACACGGTTCATCTCAGAACAGAATTATATGGGAGAGGTCCATTTTGAACTGCCACAGGTTTATTTAGCAAAATACTAGAACCCCGATGTATGATATTCTTATCCCTAAGGATAGCTTTATAATTCAGTTTTCATTAAGGTTCTTCTCTTTGGAAGAGAAGGGCAGTCAGTGGAATTAAATATTATTAATGGGTAAAGTTCTTTGTCTGTTTATTGGGATATTGTTCTTTAGGGCTAGGAGGGAGTTAGAGACCATCATTGTCACTGATGTAACATCTTTGTAGGCTGTTCAAATTTCTGTATTGCTTATTTTGAACTTTTACATATACTATCTGATATTGTTCATTTTTCTTTTTTTAAAGTAAATATTTTATCTAAGTAGATGTTTAACTTACTAGACAGTGATTATGTGTTCTAGACAGTGATTATGTGTTCTTTACAGCCTTGTCATTGTTCATCATACTGAGCACATGATAGACAATAAATATTTGATTAATTGGATGTGTTGATTACCTGTCTTGGATCCCTAAGAGACTAGAAGGTGGATAAGCCTGGAGTCAGAACTCAAAACATGCTCAGAAAGGTAGCATTGTAAAAAGTGGATTGTCAGGTCTGTCCCTTTGGCTTATTCTATTGGGTTGTTAGAAAAGTCATGATGCATTTTTGCAA
>NW_017731573.1:1462284-1515596 GCF_001890085.2 Hipposideros armiger
GATCTCAGCACAGATGTGATCACTAAAAGATATCTGCTAATCAAATAGATATCACCTTTAACCTGTCTTAATCAAATACAGTCTTATCTACATTTGGGTAGAGGTAATATTGGAGCCTTTTAGTAAATGGGTGACTGTCATCAGTGTCTTGAAAATCGTGATCTGTAGGCTTGAGAAGAGGGATCAGATGTGTGACGGATTCATCACAAACCACGCCACGGGAGAAGTGGACCTGGGAATATTTCTCCTAGAGGAGGTGGTTCAGGACCATAGATGGTGGCTCTCCTAATGGATACATATAGGGTTGATTTCAGAAAGAGTGATTTAGATCCAAGTGGTCACTCCTGCTCCCATAGGGGCACAATTTGGCATTCTGTATTAAAGAATAGAGTTCTAAGAGTGCTCTCTCAGGGCCTTGAATTCAGTTGCTGAAGGTATGCAGACAGGTTCATTTATCACTCGTCTGGATTATGTAATGGTGGTTAAGACCAGGAGTGAGTGAGCTTTGAGTTCTCTCCATGCCAAAGAGACTGTGGTTCTATGATTTTCAAGGCAGCGTGTTCTGTGTAATGTAGTCATGGTTCAAAGTCCACATCTGCTCCTTGTCAGTTATTTTTCTTTTGAAAGACCTCACTCTTGGGTGCTGTTTACTTAATGTTTAATCCCATGGTCATTATATGCATTGAATTGAAATGGAACTATGCTAATCCAGTCTTCCAGGTGTCTAGGTCTCGTTTTATAGCCTGAGCCCTTGAGGTAAGGTCACTTAAAAGCAGCATCTGGGCATATTCCTCACTGGAGTTGGCCTGTGTGTTTGGAAGTCAGAATGGGCTTTGAGTTCAGTCATTTGGGATATACAGGTTTTCAGTTCAAGTCGCTTAAGTGACATCCTTAAGGAAGCCGTTCATGCTTTACTTACCGCAGGGCTCCACCACCTCTTTCCTTAAAAAGAAAAACCAGTTTTAAGATGGAAAAGGTATTTTGTGTTGGCTGAAAATATGCCTGAGATTAATATATGGTCTCTGTTTAAGCAGTTAGACTTAGACTGGTGATGTTTCATTACAGTAAGTGGATATTGTGTAAAAAGAGGTTTCTTTGGGAGAAAAAAAGCAGGGAGTGGAGGTGTGCACATGGGTCAGTATTACTGGGAAAGCCGAAATGAATTCTTCAGCCTCGAGGTACCAGGAGGCACCACGGATGACTGTTCTGGCCCCAGTTTAGCGCCCCGACTCTTCAGACATTTGGCACTGATTTGTTCATCTCTGAACTGAAGTTTTCAGGATTAAGAGGAGAGAGAATGGAAATCATTTTCTCTTGCCAGAGGAGGTACTTAAACTGGGAAGGAGGAGGGGATGCTAACAAATCAAGCCTTGGCAAGGAAATCTGTCATGAATCAGCAATGACTTAGAAAGCCTCGGTCGCTGTCTGTTTCACAAACTAAACATTTGCCACCACCAACACTTGTCTCTTACTTACCTTTAGAATCAGCTTCAGGTTGCTCTGTGAAGGGATTGAGCTCGTTTTTTTTTTTTTTGCCCATTTTGACAACATTAGGTAATTAATTTACAACTAGCTCAATTAGACTCCAGCCCATACAGTGTGGTGGCCTTTTAAAGAGCCTTTGTTTTGATGCTAATTGAACTGGTTGTAGCAGAGACAGCCAAACAATTTACATTTATCTTTGGCAGAACACAAGGGCTCTCCCTGAGTATGGACAGCTGCACTTTCTTTTCCTTCTACCAAGTCTACTAAAATGCCGTGTGCTTATTTTAATTTTCTAATTTAGAGAACTTTGGAAATGACAAAGGCCACGTATATTATTTAGAGAGATATGCAAGAAAGAAAATAAAGATCACACAGTCTTAATACTGCCAGGAGAAAACCATTCACAGCCTGGTGTTCGCCTTTCTGTGCTTGTCACCACATACGGGAATGCAGGAGTCTGTATATGTAAGTGCTTTTATATGTCGTTTTTACAAAAATGGATCACACCATACAAACTGACTTGTAATCTACTTTTTTCCTACTTAATAAGTTGGAAACATTTTGTTACTTCATAAAATGTTGTTCTACAACATTTTAAATAGCTATATAGTAATTCATTGTGTGGCTATACCAAACATACATATTTAAACAGTCTGTTATTATTGGACATTTAAGCTCATTCCAGGTTTTTCATATTATAACCAGCATTGTGATATATATTTTTGTTATTAAATCTTTGTTAAGTTCTTTAATTATTTCAATAGATAAATTCCTAGGTTACTTTGACAGAGGTACGCGTGTTTTTAAGTTTTTTGATGTATATTGCCAAATTGCATTTCTCTAAGATTGTACCAGTTATCACACTCACCAGCAGTATATGAGAGCTTTATGTTTATTCTTGGTATTCAAGAGTATAGTATAGAAGGTATCGACTCAGAGATGGGTTAAATCCTGATCAGTGAGTTTGATGTTGCTCGTAAAATTTATGTCGGTCTTATAAATGAATCTTCTATTCCCAATAGCAGGTGAAAGAAGCCAGCTTACCTCATATACAGTACAATAGACTTTTGCTTATTTTACTAGTGGTGTGTTATTTTGTTTTGAAAAGGTATGGAATCAAAAAGTAAGTTGCTGTTTTCATTAAGACAGAGTGCTCTATTTTTCCCCCCAGGGAAGGTTCTGAACCAGTATTTTTCATATGAATAAGGACTACCCTGAGGAATATAGATGCAAACTCAAAACAAGAAGTGGGTAGCTTTGCACAGTATATGAAAAGTGTTTGTAGCTTGTTGAGGTGGCAAAGTGCATGGATATGTTGTTGGCTGACTAGCCCTTGACTAGAGAAGCAGGATAAACTGTGAGGGTATCCGCTGCCTTATTCTGCATTCTCCTTCCGTGTATAAATCCCGATAAATTCCCAAGAGCTGGTGCTGAACTCCCCTTTCTGCATTTGCAGTGTCTGAATGTTGGCCATGCAGTCGGACACATAGCCGGTGCTCACCGTTCACTGAAAGAATAGAATAGATTTGCAGGAGAGTTATGATTAAAGAAGGGGACCTTTCAGAATACCTGGGACTACCACATCCCATTTTATAGCTGAGGAAACTGAGGCTCAGAAATACTAAGTGACATCTTGCTCAAGAGCAAGTTAATGATCAAGTGGAAGTTGCAGTTCTCATATCAGTGTATTTCCCAGATTGTTAACAGCACTAGGATTTTGTGTTTTTCCCAGGATGGTGCTTTGTATGATTATATTTAAAATCAGTAGTAAAATTTTTTTGTTGTTTCATATACACCATAGCTTCCCTAATTCTTCTTTTTCTTCTCCGGTGATATCAGCCATAGTTTTCGTTAAAATTCAAAACATCTTAACATTTATTTTTTTACTTTTTCTAATATTTTCACCTCTCCCATTTCATTCTCAGTAGATGTTTCAATGTACTCCCAGCAGTATTGTCATCGGGATGTCAGAATGCTTTGAGTTGACCTCTTCTCTGGAGATCCAAGTGAAGGTCTCACTTGCCCCGAAAAAAGGGATTTAGCCTGAATTGAGGCAGGTAAAGCAGAGGCTTTGCCCAGGGCCCAGGTGCTGGGCTCGGCCAGCCTGCCGTCAGCCGGGATTTGACACATGGGAGGCATGCAGAGGTGCCTTGTCTCCATTAGAAAGCCACTTCTGAGCACAGTTTCTGTTCGGAACTTTTCAGTGTGCTGGTGCCAAGTCACGTCTGCAGAAAAGTTGGTTTCAGGGTAAACCAGGAGAAAAGGGGAATTAAAGAGACGTTTTAACATTTCTGGGTTTTAATTTTTTCCTGTGACTTTTTCCTTTTTCCCTTCTTAGTGAATTATGACAGAGTTTTATTAAAACTGTAAGTTCTGAGAAGTAGACATGGTAGTTAGAGCAGCATGGGATACTGTACTCTTAGGTTCCATAATATTTCATAGTACATCTCTTTACTGTATGTTAAATGATAGGGAAGTGTAATAAAATGTACCTAGAGAGTACTTAGCTATTTTATGTCCTGTAACATTCAGTACTTGGTGCAGATGTAGCAGATCTTGACTCAAAAAGGAGCAAAACTGGTTATAGCCCAAGAGAAAGACGGCAGGTTCCACACTGCTGGCATAAATTCAGCAAAATCATAGAATCCGAGACCCTAAGAGGCCTTCGTGACCTCTAGGCCAAGCCTTTATTTACAGATGGGGAAAGAATTAGCCAGTGGTCCAGGGTCACTCAGCAGGTGAGAGAGAGTGTGCGTGCTGTGGCCTGAACCCAGGACTGAATGTTCCCTTTTCTGGGCTTTGAATTTTCTGATGTAGCTGAAGCATGTAGTCTAATCTCTCTTTAAAAGAGCATACCATTTGATGTTTTATTGGCTCGAAACCTGTCGTTGTGCCTAAAGGCACCCAAGAGGCTCCCTGCTGCTCAGTTTTCCTGGTTGCCTAGGTCATTCCGTGCTTCTCTGAGGGTGCGTTTGGATAGGACTGAGATGCCAGCTGTGTTGTGTCTTTGATGAAATGACTTCTTAAGAAAGCAGTGACAGGACAGTAAGGGGACTGTTAGTTCATAAAACTGTTGATTCTGGATGGGGACAAGCCTCAGGTGGCACATGGTCCAGCCCTCTACAGCTGCCTGCTGTCTGCTGTCTCTTGCAGCCTGAGGTGTCTGGGAATCTTGGGCTCTTGGTCTTAGCCTGTACCCTTAGATTCATGGTATGATGGTCAAGCGCTGCAGCTTCAGTTTCCTCTTAGGAAATTCAAGAGGGTTAAAGTGGATGATTTTTAAGGCACCTTCCAGGCCTTAAATAATTATCCTTTGAAAATGAGTATCTTTATAGACGTTTATCCACATAATCCAATAACTAAACATGGGTTTCTAGCAGTCCATTTTATTACTGTTTTGATTGGTTTTCATGGGAATTTGGAAAATGTCTACAAACTTTCCTGTGATCAAGCTGCTAGCAGTTATTTACAGAACACCCACCAGGTGCTTGGGGCTGTAAAAGAAATAGTGTCCGGCCCCAGGGAGACGAGAAAGGCTTCTGTATCTGCCGAGCTGGGGATGGAGGCAATTCTTCCCTTCCCGGGGTTTCGGCTCCGCCAGTGCAGCAGGGCTTTGTCCCCCATTTATGGGGCAGGGCTCAGTAAATATTGGTTGTGAAAGAAACAATGAATCCACTTGTCAGTCTTGCTTATGTGTACTGAAGATTTCCTGCTGAGATTTATTGTTTTCTTCAACCTGTAAATGCTGTTAACTTGAATAAATTTCCCAGAAAGCATTCTTCACCTTCTGTAGAAGAATGAGACCAAGATGCTCGGAGGCGAAATGAAAAACCCATACATTCTACATTCCTTTCTTGGAAATTTGCTCTAATATTAGCATATTGAAAGCACTGAGATGTCTGCCTTAAAATGATTTTGCTTAACCCAACGTTTCCCAAACTTATTTGAGCTCAGAATCCTACCCATTCCCTCCCCCTTGGAATCATGAATACCCTGCAGAACTTTGACCTGTGAGAGAGAAAGGTTGGACTATAGAGTAGTAATGTGGAATAAATCAAAGCAGCAGCATTAGTTGGGAATAATTAATTTCACACTGACGGGACTATATGTTAAGCACTGCTTCTGGCAGCCCTGTGTGAAGTCATGGTCGATGGTAGGTTTTCTTTTCTTCTTTAAAAATTACTGTCTGTGCTTCATTGGAGATTTAAGGTTAGGTGGTGAAGAGATTAAAGGAAGTTACACGTGATCTAATAGCTGTTTTACAGTTATGGAAGTTGAACGGTGGAGTTGTAATTTGTGTCCGAGGCTGTCCTGCCAGGTACTGTATGGAAATACTGATGAAAGGAGCCTGTGTCTGCTCTCTCAGGAGCTGGCTGTCCAGTGGAGGAGACCGACATGTAAACAGATCATAGCAGTAATATACTCGAATGTGGAAGTCACAGAAGTAGGACGGAGGAAGGAATGGCATTCCCCCCTAATTTAGAGCAGGGCTTCTGTTCATATGATAAGCCCAAACCATATGAACTGGATCCCCTCTAGGTCATTCAGACAAAATTCTACTCATACACCAAGACTCAGTTGACTAGGCTTCTTTACACTTTTCCTATTTTGGAATTAATTGCATCATCTGTAGTCAGAACCTTGCCTTCACCTCTGTTACCGCCTTATCACAATCTGACATCACTTGAGCCATGGCAGGGTCATCTGGGTCCCTGTATCTCCAGGGCCCGCAGGCACAGCACATACCAATACCCACAGTGCACACTGGCTGTTTTGTTTGAACTTGGAGCAGGGCTCTGGGGCTGTGAAAGTTAATTCACTTTAACTAAATTTAGTAAAAAGAGGTTTTATATCAAAATGTAGACTGAGAAGTAGTAGGATTACTACGACTATGGCTCCTTTTGATAGCCACACCCCCCCCCGAATGCCTAAATATGAGTTAAGTTTCAAGAAGTCAATTACATTTTTGTAGGAGCTGTACAATTCCACGTCATGAAGTGTTTTTATTTTACGTAAACATTCTGTAGTTACTTGTTTTTGCAGGACCTTTCTTATGTCCTGTGTTTCATCTGGAATATCCTAAGACAAACTTCAGTTTGGTATTCTGTTCTCTACTAGTGGTTGTGTCTGATGCCTAGTGTCAAGGTGCTGATTGATGACATTTCCCTTTAAAGTATTTGTAACCCTATGCAGTCTGAGGGCTGAGTGACTCCCAGTATGGTGCAGTGGAAAGAGTAAACTGGAAGGGCAGCCTGACTTAGTTTTGTAGTTCATTTGCTTTGTGACCTTGGGCAAGTTACTTAACCTTCCAATAACTAAGGAGGTTGGACCAGAATTAGCAGTCTCTTCTAAAGCTGACATTCCATGATTCTCTAGGGAGGATTCACTTCCATGGAGAAAGTTTAAAAGTGGATACATTTTTAGGTTAAATGGTTTTTGTTCATTTAGTTTTTTCCCTCCTTAACCCATTTTGGAGCAGTAAGACTGCTTGTCATGGAGAAAAACCACATTACCCAGAACTCTCAAAAGGCTGCATTCTTAGCCTATTTTTTTATGTTTAAGATAAGGAAAA
This sequence comes from Hipposideros armiger, assembly GCF_001890085.2. NCBI lineage: Eukaryota > Metazoa > Chordata > Mammalia > Chiroptera > Hipposideridae > Hipposideros > Hipposideros armiger. The sequence continues at coordinate 1,469,342 of NW_017731573.1, forward strand.
AAAAGATAGCAAAATAAGCTTGTCTATGTCCATGAATCAGGACAAATTCATCCCATTTTTCTCCATAGACAGCATACATAACCATATTCAATGAGGTGTTGCAAAGTCTTAACAGCAAAAAAGATACTTGGTTGTATTTGCCATCCTAAATCTGGGAAGAATTATACTTTGATAGATACATTTTGAGTGTTTTCATCTAGAGTTGAGACAAGGAGTTGTCTTGGGTGGAAGGCCTCGTGTATAGGAAGTTGGCTCCCACCTTTATGGTGAATGAACTGTGTATCCTTGGATATGTGACTGAATCTTTCTGAATTTGTGTCCTCAGTGGTTTGATTTGCTACCATTCACATTATGAATAGCTCTGTGATTAGACAGTTCTAGGCACTTATTTCAGGCTCCTTCCTGTTCTTGTCCTTGAAAGACTAACAATATCTCTACCTCCTCTCCTACACAATCCCAGACAATTGTTGATTTGTGAGGGAAAGGAGAATTTTAAAGCACTTTAAATGGTTCATTTGAGAAAATTATCTAGTATTAGTTATCGCCATATAACAGTATTACCACAGATTTAAATTTTTGTGGCGTAAAATAACATATTTATTATCACCATTTCTGTGGGTCAGGAGTCTGGGCACAGCTTCGGTGGGTTCTCTGCAAGGCTGCAGTCAGGAGGTTGTCCAGGGCTGCGGTCTCATCTGAATGCTCCCCTGGGGAAGGGGCTGCTACCCAGCTTGCTCCGGTTGTTGGTAGAATTTATTTCCTTGCAGCTGTAGGAATGAGGGCCTTATTTTGTTGCTGGCGAGGGCTTCTCTCTGCTCCTAGAGGCTGCACCACAGTTCTGTGTCATGCAAGGTTCCCCCACATGGCTGTTCACTGTCTCATGGCTGAGAAGAGCGAGAACAAGGCAGATACCACCGTCTTCTATAATGTAACCATGGACATCTGTCATCTTTGCTGTATCCTGTAGGTTTGAAGCAAGTCATACAGGGTCATGCATGGACACCAGGGGATGAGGGTGATGGGGCCACCCAAAGAGTCTGTCAGCCACACGCAAAATATGGAAACCATATTTAAAATTGTTTGTTTGTGTTTTCTTTTGGATCTATGCTTAACCATCTTACTTTATAGTAGAGCCTCAGTAACCACTGACGGACTGAAAATCCTCTTGCTCAGTTAAAGCTTCCAGCGCCATGGTGTTTTTGTACCATGTTCTCAGCAGATGCTGGTGAAGACAAGATTTGAGGCCTATTCATTCTTGTATTCCTACCCAGCACTTACAGGGTTCAGTGTTTGTTGAAGGATTGTAACTGTTGTTTCAGTAGTAGCATTGAGTTAATTTCAAGACCACAGACTGAATTATGTCCCCCACATTCACATGTTGAAGCCCTACTGCTGAATGTGGGCATTATATATTGATGGGGCCTTTGGGAGATTATTCGGTTTGGATGAGACATGAGGGTGGGGCTCTCATGATGGGATTAGTGCCTTTATAAGAAGAGATACCAGAGAGAGCTGTCTTGCCCTCTCCTTCTCTCTCTCTCTCTCCCTGTGTCTCTGTTCTTGCTACCTGAGGAAACAGAGATAAGGTGGCTATTACAAGCCAGAAAGAGAACTCTGATCAGACACTGACTATGCTGGCACTTTGACCTTAGACTTCCAGCCTCCAGAATGGTGAGAAAATAAATTGTCTGTTGTTTAAACCACCTAGTCCATGGTATTTCATTATGGCAGCCCGAGCTGGCTGAGACAGCACCCCCCACCCCTTCCCACCCCACCACACACCACTTTCTTGTTCTCTGTGTAGCAGGAGATAACAGCTAAGTGCAAGGGTTGCAGGCTGGCAGCGACTCCCTGGCAGCCAGTGAGCCAGGGAGAGTGGCGTTTAATTACAACCATTCCCATTCTTTGTTGAGCTTTAGTCATAACCGTTTGTAGAGACCCCTGGACTTTTTTTTCCTGGGCAAAATGATGATACAAAACATAACGCCCTTAGTTTTTAAATGTTGGACTGCCGAACAGGAACACTTAATGAAAACAAAATGTTGATCTTGAAAGGCTCAGTGGTGGAAAGTTATAAAGTGAACTCTTTATAATTTCTTTTTCCTGAGTCTTATCTTTGTTTTTTTACTTTTGAAATTCAATTGCTTGTTCGTTCGCTCATTCTTTCCTTCATTCATAGGCTGGGATGTAGAGGGCTCAGTACCTTTCCCCCAGTTTTCTACTTTTCTGACTTTGGTAAACTTGCTTTGTCTTTCTAGGTTCCCTCTTGGTAAAATTGGGATATTCACATCTATTTGAAAAGAATGAAATAATTATATTACATAAAGCTCCAAGTACGTAATAAGTGCTCACTGACTGACAGTTTGACTAATTGTAAAAGAATGATTAACATGTTACATTTATTTATTCAGTTTCATTTATTATACCAGCAATGGTATCATGTTATAATGTATCAGAAGGGAGTAAAATGATTAGGGTGGGGAAGGAACCAAGAAAATCTCACTGTCTTCCTTCTGCTTGAAAACAAATTTTGAATTCTTGAACAGGGGTTCTGAAAATATTTCTAAGCCATATAAAATTTATTTTTTAATAATTGCAGTCAAAATTATCAAGCTGTGAGGGTCATTTTTTTAACCTGTCACTTAATTGCAAGGTAAGGTCTCACAGGTGACTTAGAGGAAGGCTCTTAGAATTTGAGAAGTCCATCCCTTTCATTTTAGAGATAGGAGGCTGAGGACTTTGTGCACTGACATAATGATGTGGAAGAGAGGAAACAGGAGTCTTATCTTTCATACAAACTCAACATTTTCAGTAATTTCATTGAAAGAAACACTAAATAAATCTAGACCTGTGAAACCCACTGGGGTGGGGTTAGCCAGACCGCCCCCCCCCCTTCCCGGTCTGTATCCTCTGCAAGGAGGGGATTGTATAGCTGTTGTAGGAGTCAAGTGTCAGGCTCCCTCCTGGTTCAGAAGGCAGCGCCCTAGTTAGAGGTGGATTGTGTGGGAATTTGGGGTGGGTGTGGGTGTGGGGAGAGGCTGGCTAAGGGAAAAGAGGAGTGTGGAAAAGAGACTTCTAGCCTGGGGCTCTTGCTGTTCCCTTAGGGGATTTAGGGTCTGTAAAAACACATTTAGTTCTCTGAATGGCAACACATAAGTAGCAATGACCCTTAATTGAAAGGGAGGAGACCAAATGGACCAGAGGTCAGGACTTTATAGCATGACTAGTGGCCTGAGGGTGTCAGCTGAAATGGTGTGGATTTTTTTTTTCCTCTACTCTTCTCCTTCCCCTCTTCCTGGGTTTGGAAATCCTGGAAGGAAGGAGGAGGGACCATTAGACCATTAGCTAAACTAAGATGTGGTGTGGACCTTTGCTGGGTGGATCAGAATTTCAGTGAGTGGGTGCCCCCCCCCACACACAACCAAGCTTTTTTTAAGTTAGTATGTTACAACCTGACTGCTACCTGCAGTTTGCCAATTACCCAATTATGACACAAATTTGCACATTTAAAAAAAAGCAGGCTGCTACTATTCTTCCTTATACAAGGATTTTAGTCACTGTACATCTTGTGTCTTTAAATAATGTATTAGGAACATTTTCAAGTCTGTAAGTGCTTTTTTAATGAGAGTGTGAAGATTTTAATGGGACTAGATTGCTTTTCATGACATTTCAGAGTGACTTAATTGTAACAATGTTGAGAGGCTGTATTTTAAAGTTTGCTAAGTATGTCTGCTGTGGATTATCGTCAGACATTTAAAAGGATGGATGGATGGATAGTGGAATCAGATAGCTATTTCCTCACTACTTACCTCCAAATATTAGCTCTTTGCAAATATGGTTATGCCAAACCAGGCACAGGTCAGGATTCTCTTGAACCTCTTACTTAAACAGTAGGAACAGAGGCTAATAACTGAGGCTGGCGGGGATGGTTTCAGAGACAAGCTCTTTAAAACCTCCCTGGGCAGCAGTGTTTTTTGAGGGCATTTTCTGTCTCCTTGTACAGAGCCAGGAGCCCAGGCTATCTTTCTATGTTTATACTCGCTGGTAGGCCCTGAACTCTCTTCTCTGTTCACTTAAAAAACATACCTGTCTTGTGTCTCATTTTTTCAGACATTTTAGTGTTTCTAAGATATTATCACTGCCAGAAAAGAGTTTACTTTTTTAATGAGAATTTTAGACTTTTCATGAAACTCAGTTTTTTATGTAACTCAGTTTTTTATGTCTAAAACAATGGGATTATTCAGAAGTCTTTTCCTGCAGAAGCATTCTTAGGATTCTGGAACCTGTGGCAGACTTCTTAAAATTATCTCCGATGGTCAGACACCTGCAACACCACTCTTGGTAGTGGTTTGTCTTAGTTTCCTGGGGCTGAGATTGCTGTAACAAAGCATCACGCACTGGGTGGCTGAAAGCAATAGAAACATGTGTTTCCGTGCTGGAGGCTAGAAGTCTGAAACCTACCTGTCAACAGAGCTGTGCTCCCCCTGACACCGGCAGGGGATTCCTCCTTTGCCTCTTCCTAGCTTCTGGCATTTTGTGGGTTTGTTGGCAGTCTTTGGTGTTCTTGGTTTGCAGCTGTTTAGCTGCAGCCTCTGCCTCGTCGTCAAATGATGTTCTGGCAGCGTGCCTCAGTAGTCACGTGGTCATCGTCTTAGGATATCAGGCACATTGGAGTAGGGGCCCAGCCTGCCCTAGTATGACCTCAGCTTAATGAATGACATCTACAACAACCCGAATTCCAAATAAGGCACATTCTGAGGTTATTGTGAATTAGGATTTCAGCATGTCTTTTTTTTTTTTTTAAAGATTTTTATTGGGGAATTGGGGGATGGGAACAGCACTGGGGAATTGGGGGAAGGGGAACAGACAAGCTGCTGTCCCCCTGCTCTTCAGTCCAGTTTCGGAGGACGCCGCCCCATCGGCCCAAGTTGGCACCATCATTGCGCTCTTCCCGGGCAAGGCAGATCAGTTGCCAGTTTCTGGACAGCCGCTCACGCTGGCTGCCGGCCACACACGGTAGCCCATGGCAACCCACTGCAGCAGGGGCTGCAGCCTACGCTGTCGCCGGCGACTCACGGCAGCCCAGCTCCAGGTTGAGCTGTTGTTCAGCATCTTAGCTATGGAGGGCAGTGTCACTGGCCCTCATATGTGGGATCCGAACCGGGGCCCTCTGGCGTCCCAAGCCAGTTCTTAACCATCACGCCACTCGGCCAGCCCAGCATGTCTTTTTTTAAAATTAAATTTATTGGGGTAACGGTGGTTAATAACATTATGTAAGTTTCAAGTGTACAATTCTGTAATACATCTGTATACTTCAGTATGTGCTCACCACCCAGAGTCTGGTCTCCTTCCATCACCATATATTTGACCCACTTTACCCTCCAACCTCCCCCACCCCCTTTTCTCTTTGGTAACCACCATACTGTTGTCTGTGTCAATGAGTTTGTTTGTTTTACATCCCAGGTATGAGTGAACATATATGGTTCTTGTCCTTCTCTGCCCAACTTATTTCACATAGTATGATACTCTCAAGGTCCATTCATGTTGTCGCAAATGGCAAGATTTCATCATTTTAAAAAAAATGATTTTATTGGGGAATTGGGGGGAGGGGAACAGAGTTGGGGAATCGGGGAAGGGGAACAGACAAGTTGCTGTCCTTTTGTTCTTTGGTCTAATTGTGGAGGACGTCGCTTCACTGGCCCATGTTGGTATTGTCATCATTGTGCTCTTCCCTGGTGAGGGCGTTGCTTGCCGGCTATTGGATGGCCGCTCACAGCCGCTCACGCTGGCTGCTGGCCACTCACAGTAGCTTACGGCAGCCCACTGCAGCAGGGGCTGCAGCCTACGCCGTCGCTGTCGACTCATGGCAGCCCAGTTCCAGGTTGAGCTGTTGTTCAGCATCTTAGCTGTGGAGAGCAGTGTCACTGGCCCTCATATGTGGGATCCGAACTGGGGCCCTCTGGCATCCCAAGCCAGCTCTTAACCAACGCGCCACTTGGCTGGCCCCCAAGCCAACTCTTAATGAACGCGCCATTCCGCCGGCCCAAGATTTCATCATTTTATATGACTGAGGAATATTCCATTGTATATGTGTACCACATCTTCTTGATTTAATCATTGGTTGAAGGACACTTCGGTTGTTTCCATGTCTTGGCTACTGTGAATAATGCTGCAGTGAACATAGTGGTACATGTAGCTTTACGATCAAGTGTTTTCAAATTTTTCAGGTGGATACGCAGAAGAGGGATTGGTCATATGGTAGCTCTGTTCTTAATTTTTTGAGGAACTTACATACAGTTTTCCATAAAGGCTTCACCAATTTACATTTCCCACCAACAGTGTATGAGGGTTCCTTTTTCTCCATAGCCTCTCCAACACTTGTTATTATTTATCTTGTTGACAACAGGTGTGAGGTGATATCTCATTGTAGTTTTTATTTGCGTTTCCCTAATAGCTAGTGGAGTTGAGCGCTTTTTCATATATCTGTTGCCATTTGTATGTGTTCTTGGGAGAAGTGTCTGTTCAGGTTCTCTGCTGATTTTTTAAATTTGATTTATTTTTGTTGAGTTTGTTTGAGCTTTTTACAAATTTTGCATGTAAGCCCCTTATTGGAGGTATCATTTGCAAAACTCTCCTCCCATTCATTTACCATATTTTGCTGTATATAATGTGCTCCTATGTATTGGGTCATCGGAAAGGTCATGACGCATTTTTGCATTGAAAAACAAAAATACGTCATGACTTTCCCGATGACCCAATATTATGTGTACCCATATTTTTGGCCCAAACTTTCAGGAAAAAAATCTTTCGTTTTAATTTTTTCAAATTTTTATTTGTTTACTTTTAGGTACTTGTTTTTTTGTATTAAAGGAACTTTAGCATTTATTTTTTAACATGGTACAAGAAATTTTATGTAACAAATAATTACAAAACACAAGAATGGATACAAGGTATGAGAAATTTTATGTACAAATTTACGGTATTTATGCATCATAGAAGGCCAAGAACTTTTTATCGTTGCAAGTTTGTCGAAGTTCAACAAACCCAATTATTGCATTCCAGGGTATTATTTTGCATACGGATATCGTTCTTGATTTCTAGAGTTACTCTTTTAACTCATAAGCATAACTAAAATAATTAAAAACATTTATATGGATATGGAATTAGTTACTCCCCATGTATAATGAGCATCCTTATTTTTCCTTCAAAGTTTGGGCAAAAAAGTACGCATTACACATGGGAAAACACGGTATTCATCTTTTTGTTTCGGTGATGGTTTCTTTTGCTATGCAGAAGTTTTTTAGTTTGATGCAGTCCCATTCATTAATTTTCAACATATCTTTTTGAAGGGACATCATTCAACCAATAACAGGATTCTACTTTAGAAAGCACCCAGGGAGATTCTGATGTAGTGCACACAGGTCCACAAAGTGAGGTTTGTGGCCTGCCTGCACAGAATTCCTGGGGAACACTAAAGGAAATTATACATATTATAAAAATGGTTTAAAGAAGAAAAACAGTCCCTTAAATCATGTACTCACCATCGAGGTATTGGTCATTTTCCATGGCTCTCACTGAGCTGAGCTGAGCTCTGGGTTAATGTCTCCTGCTTACATGGTGCTTTAGAGAACCAGCCTTTGAATCTTTTTTAATCTATTTACAGTTTGTCTCTACTTTCATGTATCTTGGACCCTTCTGGTTTTCCTGGGGAAACTGGCAACCTTTTTTAAGGTATTCTGTGAAGGCTTTGGAAAAGCCTGAGGTGTTTGTTTAAAATACAGCTTCTCCTCTGAGGGATTAAGTCATGGAGATTTGGAGCAACCATGAGTGTTAGAATTTGGTAACTTTTCTTTCTGTTTTGTTTTTTTTTTGACCCCCAGGTGTATTTTTAAGATGGTGTAGAAAATTTAACTTTGGAGTGTGATGGGATTTTTTTTTTCTACTACAGAATAAAAAAGGTGCAAGGAATGGTTTAATGACATTTTTCACATGTGGTGGAACAGTCATTACTCCTCTTCCATCCTGTTTGGGATGGTTTCCTGAAAAATCTCTAAAAATTGTCTGAATTAGTTCAGCTCTGTGACTTAGAGAGATTTTTCATAGTGTGCCCTTGGATTTGTGGGAGGAAGGTGTGTGTGTGTGACGGTAAGGGACCCATATTATTGATTATGCTCCTTACATTCTTGTCTTTGGGGGATTTTGTTAAAATTAATATCTGCTAGATGATTTTATGTTTCCAAAATGCCTTGAGTTCCTTGGGGGAAGTGTTACATAAATGTAAATATTGGGTTGTCAGAAAAGTCATGACATTGGGCCGGCCGAGTGGCTCAGCTGGTTAAGAGCTGGCTTGGGACGCCAGTTTTGAGCAGCAGGGCTGCGGTTCGGATCCCACATGGGGGCCAGTGACACTGCCCTCTACAGCTAAGATGTACAACAACTCGACCTGGAGCTGGGCTGCTGTGAGTTGCCGGCAACGTCGTAGGCTGCAGCAGGGCTGCAGTGGGCTGCCGTGAGCTGCGTGAGTGGCCGGCAGCCAGCGTGAGCTGCTGGGAGCCGCTGGGAGCAGCCGACCAATGACTGGCAGCCGATTGCCTCACCCGGGAAGAGCACAATTATCATACCAACATGGGCCAGTGAAGCGACGTCCTCCACAACTAGACTGAAGAACAGAAACAGCAATTTGTATACCTTTCTGTTCCCCTCCCCCCAGTCCCCCAATAAAATCTTTAAAAAAAAAAAGTCATGACATTTTTTCTCTGTTTTTCGTTGCAAAAATGCGTCATGACTTTTCCGACAACCCAATAAATTATGCAGCACCTGAATTTGGTGGTTCATCATTTTTTATAGTGTGTTTTAATTAAGAACTTAGCATTATTTAAGTTGGACGGCTGGGGAAAGGCCATAATCACTCAAAGATGGTTAAATAAGTAGGTGGGAGCAGCAATTCAGTTGAACTCATGAAGGAATAAATGAACAGGACCTCTTCTGGAAACTGGTCGTTTTCCATGGCTCTCACTGAGCTGAGCTCTGGGTTAATGTCTCCTATTTACATGGAACTTTTAGAGAATCAGCCTTTATCATTTTTTTTTAACCTATTTAAAGTTTGTCTCAGACCTTCAGATACCTTGGACCTCTCTGGTTTTTCTGGGTAAGCTGGAAACCTTTTTTTTTTTTAAATGAATTTGTCTTGCCCTCTAGGTACTTGGGGAGGAAAAAGGCTTCTGACAAACCACATTGATGCTGGTATATTGTATTTCTGTAGTCCAAGGAGCTGGGTTCCAAATTGACTCCTGCCTGTTACACAGAGCTTTGCGTTCTAGTGGGTGACACTATCTCAGGACCATTGAAGAGCGGAGATAGAAAACAGTTGCCAGTTGCGCCTCCTTGGTTTGCTGTGTTGTCAGAATCTCATCAGTATGCTTGTTTTTTGTCCTCTTGCTCTGTGAACAAAAAGAGTCACTTCATCCTCTTCCCATGGCTGACCCCACACTTGTAACCTTTCTCATCCATTCACTATATGTATTAAGCACTACTTGGTGCTAAGCAGTAGGCACTTGTGAATGACACAGAGGTCTTGATGCTGTGGAGCTATCTAGTGGAAGACACAATCAGTAAAAGAAGTAAAAGTCAGAACCAATAGCCAAGTAGTTACAATTGAATGAGGGGTGAACAGGATAATCATAGGCTCTTTGAGAGTATATAGTAAGAAGGCTCTTTGAGAGTATACAGTAAGAGGAACCTAACCCAGTCTGGGGTGTTTTGAAGAGGGACTCGTTAGCAAAATCTGGAAGGATCACTGGGAATTAGCAAGGACGTATACAATGGAATTGTTTCAGTTCCTTTCTCTGCCCTTTCCCCTCCCCAGTCTTATGTAGAGGCAGCTTCAGCCATCCAGATGGGCCAGTTGGGTGGGTAGAGGTTGGGGGCTATGGGAAAGGGGTAGGAGTTGAAACTGAACAGAAATTCAACAGTGAGATGGTAGAGCAGTTTTGTTTTATTGGGATGATTAACTCATTAAATGGGGCTTTTGAGATATTGCTTCTCTAAATTGTGGTCTGGTAACCTCCTTTTTGGTTATCTAAAGACCCTTGTGTGCCTGGAGTGGGTTAGGGGCTTGAAAAGATACACTTGCTGAAGGAAGTCCTTCTCTCTACTCTTTCAATCTGTAAGAGATAAAGTGTTACTTTTTAGGTATAATTTCTCAAACTTCTGACATTCATATCATCAGGAGTCTGTTAAAAATGCATGTTCATAGCCTTTTGGTCCCAGATCAGCTGACTTAGGACCTCAGCAGTAATCTGTTGTCAGGCACCTGGTGAGAGCCCTGCCGTGAGCATGGACTGTGATGGGCCTATGGGGCCTTCAGTGCTCCTCAGCCCCACCGGGCCCCTGCTGGATTTCCCACCGCCTTTTACCACCAGTACCAGCTACATAATTTGTAGGGCCCAGTGCAAAACGAATACACAGAGTACCTTATTTAAAAAGTTAAGAACTTTAAGAGAGTGACAGCAGAGCTTTAAACCAGGTGTAGCCCTTTCTGAGTGTGGGGCCCTGGGAGATGGTGCAGATAGCAGGTCCATGAACTTGGCCTGCTCACCACTGGTGTCTGCCTATGTAATAGGGACTGCTTACACTGCCCTTTGTCTTTCTCCCTTGGATCTTGCTGTATGGGACGCTGTTTTTCATGTCTGTCTCACCTGGGCTCACTGCACTGCTTGCATGTAGGGTATTAGAACCCCGTGCACGTTGCCTCTATAAGACAGTGTCCTTGGGGGCCCACTCTTCCTCATTCGTGTATCCCCTGCTCTTAGCTGAGGCTCTGTGTCTATCTCCTCATAAGTTTCCTGAGTAAAATACTTTAACCTGAATGCTTTTCTTAAAATCTAATTAGGTTACAGGCCACAGGGAATGCAGACCTGGTTCAGGGTGAGGTGTGGGAGGCAGTGCTGCCCCTGTCAGTGTTATGCAAGGGGCCAGGACACGACCCTGTGAGACAGGGAGGGAAAAGGCTTGCCAAGTCTTGCATCCTCTGTGGATAACACCTTAGGGAGCTACCCTTCTTCTGATAACCAGTGTTTCCTTTCTGGATCTCTCATTAAGCTCTGAGTTCCTGGGAACAACAGCTTTTTCAGAGCCACTTAAGTTCAAAAGTGCTGTTAGCAGAACCTGAGGAAATGCTTCTTGTGGTAGGAGATGGCCATTTTGCTCCATGGTTCATATTTGTAACCAGACATTCTGGATAGTTTGAGGTAGTATGTTCTGGAGAGCCCCCAAAGCTGGTTGCATGAGGTAAATGAAGTCATGGGCTCTGTAGGCTGAGGACCAGGCCCTGCACGTGAGGGGATTGACTGTTTGCGCCTCGAGGTTATCAGAAGCAGCTACGAATTTGGGCAAGAGGTCTGGAAAACGTCTTACTCCCACAGATGGATGCGAAGCTATTAAGCTCAGAGAAGTTAAACAGCACATACATGGTTGATTAAGATACTAGTACCTGAGCTGGCGCTGGAATCCGTGAGTCCTACTCCTTCTGAGGCCTCCGGAAATGTTTGTTCAAAGATTGTTCTATTCTTACTTTAAGGATTATCATCTGGCCTTGACTCGATGGAGTTAATGGAATGAAATATGTACTTCCCCAGTGACATTGAACAGATTGTCTGAAACGGTGCTGTTCATTTAAATACATTGAGCCACACATGTTGTATTAAAAGAGCCACTTTAAAAAAGTAAAATGAACAGGTGAAATTAACTTTAATAATTTATTTAACCCAATATATCAAAACATTTTAATCATTTCACCAAACCAGTAGAGAAATGTTAATGAGTGAGATACCTCTTTCCCCAGTGTAGCTACTGTGCTGGATAGTGCAAGGCTACAATGTACTGGCCTATACATTTAATTTTTATTTTCTCTTCCTTTCTAGGTCACTTGAACCCTAGCTAATTAGCATAGGAGCTTGGTGATTGGTGTGATGATACAGCATGGGCAGCTGGAGGATTTGGGATGTACGCTTACTGTTAGTTTAAGTGTGCTAGGTGAAGGGGTCAGGTGAACTCTATACTCCACCCAGGGTTCACTGTAGACCTCTGCATTTGTGCTGGATGTCTGGAGGTAGTGCTCGCAGGTAGGGGACAGAAACTACCTTGCATATGGGCTGTCAGTCAGGGAGAATCTCTCTGCTGTTGAGTCAGTCTTGGCTTTGAACCCCTGTCTGCACAGCTTGCTCCTGAATTAGACACTTGCTCTTCTTAGAGGGAATTAAGAAGGAAGGTGTGGGTCTTTGAGTAAGATTGCTAATCAACATGTGAAGTCTTCTTTGTGCTGTTTAATTAAAAATCTAAGCATGAAGTAGACAGTGCAATCATTTCTTAGCCTAGGTGGATGGTAGAAACTAGCAAATTAAGGCAGCAAAAGACCCATACATGTTTGTCGCAGGTCTGCACTCATTTCTGATAAAGGGTAATATATATCTTTAGTCTGCAGGGTGTGATTTGAATGGAAGTTTTTCCTTCATTTTTAAGATCACTGCTCAAAGTCCACTGACAGAACACAGGGAGACAGCCTTGATTAGATTAGGCCAGATTGGATTAAATCAAATGGTTAAAGCCTTTGGAGCCTCCAGCTTGTAGGAGACACCATAATGGCCTCCATTGCATCCCTAAATCCTATTAGTTAAGTTGATCTTATTGAAGAATTCAGGTCTGCATAAAGTGACATTGCCCTGTATACTCTGTGGTGGTCTCTGGCCCATAAGGTGAGCTGACAGATAGGAACTTTCGTAGAGTAGGCTGGTTATGTTGGCTTGGGGCAAGTTATTCTAAATAACTTGAAAGTTGTCGGAAAAGTCATGATGTATTTTTCTATGTTTTTCATTGCAAAAATGTGTCATGACTTTTCCGACAACCCAATAGATACCTACAGTTGGTAGAGGGAACATTCCACATAGAAAATTGTCTCCTGACTGCCCTTTGGCATGGGGGCTGTCAGTGTCTGTGTCAGGGATTGTTTTCCCCCCTGGTTTGGGGAAAGAGAGTCAGGAGAGAGGTGTGTAAATAGTTGTAAAGTAAGCTGCTGTGAGTTGATTGGCTCACAAGCCAAAAGTGAGGCCTCTGATGGTGTCTGGCTACCTGGTGAATAACCAAAGATTCCTGCATCCGAGGGCTGAGTGACACTGGCCTGGGGACTGTCAGTGCTGTTGTGGGTGGGGACTTCTCGCTGGATGGAGCTCAGGGACTTGGTAGTTCCTCATTTATTCCCCCATGTGGGTTCTCCCCGTGTTAGGCCAAAATATGAGTTGAGCTTAGTTCTTTATTTAACCTTTCTGGTGGGACAGCCCCGCATCTGTGTCAGTTCTCCAAAGACTAAAGAGAATGTTAGGTGTGGGCCAGACGTGGAGTCTGAAGAACGGCTATGATAGATTAATGGCTTTGATTTGCTTTTAGGAAATAAAGTACAGCCAGCCCTCGGATTAAGATAATATCTCTCTATGCCAGCTCTGTAGCAAGTGCGCAGTGTTCTCTTCCTTATAGCACTTGTACTTTCAAGAGCAGGGTCATTGACAGAGCACTTCTCACTCTTGAGTTTCAGAGTGCCGCGGAGCACACACGTCTGAAGCGAGAGCTGTAATTTTCTTTCAGTGTATGAGGACTCACTCTGAATGTCTGTATGTGCACGCGCATGGTCACACAGTGTGGGCTTCCCATGCCCCTTGAGGAGGAGCAGTCCCTTTTCACTTTTGTCGATTCTTGGTTGCTCATTTCTCCAGGTTACCCTTGTGAGGAAACAGCTGCTGGAAAGACATGTGCTCATTTTGGCCTTGTGGACTTTGCTTCCATGCCCTCTGACCTGAGGCTCACCCGGCCCGCCCTCTCCCCTGCCCAGCCCAGCTTTGTTCTTCTGGGCCTCGTGTTCCCACTCTATGAAGGGAACCTTCTTGCTTCAACTTCGTATCTAATTCTGTTGAGGCAGCTCCAGATTGGGAGACGTTGGGGAGGGAACTTCAAGAAGGAAAAAATCAGATCTGGTCAGGAGAAATTTATAAAATTTCTGGATTCTGTGCTAATTGTTGTCAGATGCTTTGGGATCATAATGTGAGATGTTTGTTGGTCTGTTGGGGTTAGAGAGCTGCTCTTACAGCTGTCAGATGGTCCTGCCTGCCCATCTCTCCCTGCCCTATCCCTGTGCACCCTGTCCGGTTTACCTGGAAGGGCCCAATTCTCTTAATGCCTCCTTGATTTGGTCCCCAGACCAGCTGCTCCCAATCTTGCTGAGTTCCTTTGCGGCAGAGGAGGAGAAGTCCTCTTCTCCACAGTTTGCTGGCATCCCCAGGGCGAAGGAGGGCACAGACCCTTCCACGTCCTGCCCCAGAGCTTCTCAGGAAGCAATAATAACGCTAAAGCGATTGATTACTTAGAAGGAGTCCAGCACTGGGACAACCACTTTACATGGCTTCTCTCTTTTAATACTCCAGCCAGCCCGCTAAAGCATATGTGCCCCCACTGACTTCATTTTACAGATGGCAAATCGATGCCTAGAGAGGTTCATAACTTGTCACTGTGTACACCACTGGAATCGAGCGATGGATTCAAGATTCAAACCAGGCAGCCCAGTTCCAGGGCTCATGCCCAGCTCCACAGGAAGAGGCTGCGAGTTCCTTATATTTTCAGCTCAGGAAGTGGGGTCTTCTGGATTGGGCTTTGGTGATGCCAGCAGTGTGTTTTCAGGAACCAGAAAGAGAAATGTTAGAGGGGGCTTGTAGCTGTGTTCCCCCTTGACTGTGCTGTGAGATACGACTCCTGACAGGGAAATAAGGCCATAAGGGCCCTTGCTTCGGAAAGACTCGTTAATTGGTAGAGGTGGTTTCTGTAGCTCATTAGTGTTCCTGTCATAGTGATAGTGAGTATCCGTATCCACGGCATCAAGTGTGTCCTCAGTAGTCTGGGCACCAGTTGTGCATCTGCGTAACAATAGGGAAGCTTGTTGACCATTTGGCACTTCACAGCCCAGTAATTAGAAACTGTAAAACAATAATACAGACATGAAGCAAATCCTCCAGTTAATGAAAAAAAATCTACAATCCTGCTTTGCGGCTGAGTGCAAAATCACAACCGGCTGCTTAGACAACAAAGCAAACACTTCAGGATTTTGGCAGCTGTTTTATACATATAAAAAGGTCTAGGCTCCATATTAATTTTTGGGGCTATCATGTTTTTTAAAAAAATTGAAAGCAACAATTGCCTGGCTTTCTTGTTTTTTACTAACTTACTGCAGTGGTTCTCAAATGATGGTCCCCGGACCAGAAGTGTCAGCATCATCTGGGAACTTATTAGAAATGCAGAGTTTGGGGTCCACCCCAGACCTGCTGAATCAGACATTGCGGTGGGGCTCAGCAGTTTATGTTGCAGGAAGTCCTCCACGAGGTTCTGCTTTGCTCTAAAATTGAGAAACAAGTGGGTAGACGAACTGGGGGTCAGGGGATGGAGTCCCCTTTCGGCCCTACCCAAAGGTGAGCATTGGGCTTCTCTGACCAGAGGTGGGGTGGCTGACCTCAGGTATGATATTGATAATACATATATGAAGGCCCCCTGCTCTCAGGAAGCTAGGGGAGGTTTGTCAGGGAAGGAGCTGTGACTTTGTGGGGACTGGATGGGAGAGGGAGCTAGGACTGTGGCTTATTACCAACCTGTAAGCTGCTATTTCAATATTGTCTTTACCGTCTGGGCTGTACTGGGCCATCAACTCTGACAGGCCAAGAGAGGACTGGGCAGGGATGAAGAGACCTGGAGACAAAAACAAACATCATGTAACTCTCCAGAGGAGCCTTAGTGGCGCTGCTGATGTAATGTGCCCATCGTTGTCAAGAAGTGTCTTTAAAAACTGAAAGTTAAGATGGGGGTAGGATAGTGGCTAATAGATTTCTCATTTTCTCTGTAGGTTCCCCCTCTCTTTCCTATTTTGTTTCTCTGCCTCCAGCTATCTTGGCAGATGGGATTTGTTTAATAATTTTCTTGGGATCCCCTGACAAGTGGCTCCCCTGCCCCTTCCCCGCTGTGTGGTGACTACAGCAGTGACAAAGGTCATTTCAGAGCCATTAGAAGTCCATGCACAGCTGACTACTAGATCTCTTGGAAAGGCCCCTTGGGAAATAAGAGCTTGCCACCAGAGTGAAATTTCTCAACTGGTGTTACCACAAAGGCTTGGGTCCCTGACCCTCCTTGAATAGCTTGGTTGACAGTGTCTGTTGAGGACAAAACCTGATACAAATAGAAATACCCCTCTTGCAGTTTCTTCGTTTTATCCAGATTTCTTTATTTTGCTTCATATTTTAAAATTTGTTTATTTGCTTACAATTTTTTCTGCCTTTTAGATCATTGAGTCTTCTCGTGCCCTTAAAAAACAGCACAAGACCTGTTGGCCAATTTGTGTATCCTTTTCTTTGATTTAGTCACCTAACATAGCGGGGGAAAGCTGCAGGGATGAAGAGGTTGAGGAGACACAGCCTCTACCATCCCTGACCTAGAGGAGACTGATTTCTGGGGGGCAAAAACTAAGGAAAGACCCACCCAGGTCCTGGGTTCACTTTTGTCCCTCTGTGTTCTCAAGTGGGGGAATTTGCTTCAATGCCCAACATCAGGCTTTTGTTTTTTTTTTCTTTTCCTGGGGGAGAAAAAAAATTTATTACCAGAAATACTTCAAATAAAGGAACCACCAAAGCCTGATGCAATCTGATGTTAAGATACTAGAACACAGAAGCTTACTGTCACGTTAAAGCAATTCTTAGCTGGTCCATGAAATCCTGGGCCACTCAGACATCCAGGGAAGGAAGCTGGTTGCCAAGACATCTGGAATTCTGGTGGAAACTGCAAATGTGTGGGCTATTCATCATTGTGAAGGCTTATTTTGTGTTTTATTTTACTGTAAGGGATCTGTGGCCTGGTGGCTTTCTGGAGGGGGTAGTGGCTGATTCTCCTTCCATGTGACGTTCAGGACTCCTGGAGAGAGGCCAGTGGCTCCCCCTGGGGTGTTTGCCTTCCTGAAGCTCAGGAAAGATGGTCCTTGTGCCAGATGAGCGTGAGGGCCTAAGTCCTTAGCTCCTCAGATTGTCATGAGTGGTGCAGCCTCTCTGTTTCTGGACAGGAAGGCTGACCCAGTGTCCTCTCCAGCCTGCTGGCCCTTCATCTTGCTTTAATTAGATCCACAGCTGATGATGTCAGCCTGGCTCCTGGCTCCCTCAGCTTCCCCCTTGGAACAAAACATCCGGGCAGACAGTTGTGACAATTAAAGCCTCAAGATCCAAGCTTTGTTTGTTCTGATGGAATTAAAATAAATCTGCCTAAACATCTCCAAATGCAGATAAAACCTAATGCTTATTAGAGGTGGCCCTCTAATAAGCCTGATTTGATTGGGCAGACAGAACCAGTGGGGTGCAGGGAAATATTTTGACACTGGCCAACCTGATTATTCCACTGGCTTTTCACTTGGGGGGAAAAAAACCTGTTTGATTCTTTCTCTCCCAGAGTACTTGAAAATGTTACCTGTGACAACTAAAGGACTCAGGTGAAATAAACAGGCAAGACCTGTGGACTGGCCCTTAAGAGTCTCAGTCAGCTACTACCTGGGGCAGCTTGCTTTCTGGCAGATCAATGGAGAATGGATTTTGCCAGAGGACCTGGCCTGGAATGCTAATTAAAAAGGACGTTCTAAAACGCACCCAGACATGTTCTGATAAAGTCTTAGCAAATGTGGGTGGTGTGGGTTGTTTTTTTTTTTAAAGTCACAGTTTATTTGCTAAGGTAACATTTAACAGTTTTTTATATATAGAAAAACAAATTAGAACTGCTTTGGTGTTTATATAAGACCTCATTGCCAATATTAGGAGAAATCTCCTTAATTGCCTTGTCTTCTGGTGCCTGTAATACTGGGCGCACCTCTCTTAGAATTATCACATGGTACTATAATTGTTGGTTTACTTCTCTTGTTCTGTCTTAGAAAGCAGGCACATTGTCTAATTCTTTTCGACGTCTGCCTAGTGCCTATCACACTGGGCCTACGACAGGGGTTGGTAAACTGTGGCCATAGGCCATTATCTGTTTCTGTAGGGCCATGAACTAAGAACGATTTTTACATTTTTAAATGCTTGAAAAGAAATCAAAGGAAGAATATTTCATGACACATGAAAAGTGAGTGAAATTCAAATTTCCGTGTTCATAAACACAGCTTCATTGGAAGACAGCCATGTTCATTCATCTACGTTATTGTCCTTGGCTGCTTTTGTGCTGCAGCAGCAGAATGGAGTAGCTGCCACAGAGACCATATGGCCCCAAAGCCTAAAATATTTACTATCTGGTACGTTACAGAAGAAGTTTCTCTACTATACAGTAGGCACGTTGGAAATGCTTATTGTTTGAATTATTTCAAATATAAATTCGAGTTTCCAGATAGAGTTATATAGTGCCTATGCAATGAATGGACGACCTGTTGGCCCATGCCTCTTGTTCTCCTTCTGGTTTAGGTGCTCGTGGTGCTGGCTGATTCCTGAGAGCTAGACAGTTACATAGGAGTTGTTCTCCTTTGAGTAACTTCGAGTTCTGCCCATCCTTATCACCTCTCCAGGTCCTCAACCCATTGTATGGGATGCCGAGACACCAAGGGTCACACAGCCGTTAAGCTGACCAGATCACACAGTAAAGACCTGGGATGATGCTCCTTGTCCATCTTTTTCTCGCTTTGCTGAGGCCGTTTTTTGTGCTAAAATAGAATTTATACAAACCTGGGGATATTCACGAGTAAATTACTGTCCGGCACTATATAATGCATTAGTTCTTACAGACATCAATATCTTTGTAGGCTCTTCAGTTCATTACCAGGGGAATTCTAAAAAAAAAAAAATAAATCCACAGTTTAAAAAGTAAACACTGCAGAGAGTGATAGCAATTACCAAATGTAAACAGTGTGGCTTTTGAGAACCACTGTGAAATTGTTTAGTGAATTAAATTATTATGCTTTTGATATTCATATTTATTAATATTTCCACTGACTGGTAAGGACTATGCTTCAAGAGGACAGATGAGGTGTAGGCAGAGTTTATTTTTAAGACACTAATGGTCTTAGGTAAAACAAAACAAAACAAAACAAAACAGCAGGTCTCAGATCTACACTGACCTTGAAATCTGGCTTTTGTTTTGCGAAAGTATCTTTAAAATGACCAATGCCACAAGTACAAGTCCTTTCATATGCAGAGGACTTGGGAGTGCATTGCCTATTCAGAAATAAAGTGAGAAACCTAACTTCCAGAAAATCCCTAGTCTGCTAGGCTTTGAGAGAGTGAGGAATTTGGCAGGAAGGAGGCTGAAAGAAGGTTAGGAAATAAAGAAATGTGTGGTAAGCTTTCCTAGTGATCTGAGGTCAGGCACTTGTTAAATTTTGTCCTCATTTAAAGGGGAGTGTGGCCTGGCCGAGTGGTGCATTGGTTAAGAGCTGGCTTAATTTGGGACGCCAGCTCTGAGCAGCAGGGATCTGAGTCTGATCCCACATGGGGGCCAGTGACACTGCCCTCTACAGCTAGGATGGTGAACAACAGCTCAACTTGGAGCTGGGCTGCCGTGAGTCCGCCAGCTGCAGCCCCTGCTGCAGTGGGCTGCCATAAGCTGTGTGTGGCCGGCAGCCAGCGTGAGCGGCTGGCAGCCGGTGTGAGCTGCCAAGAGCCGCCCTGAGTGGCCGTCCAGAGGCCGGCGACTGATCTGCCTCACCCGGGAAGAGCGCAATGATAACACCAACATGGGCCAGTGATGCAACGTGCTCCACAACTAGACTGAAGAATAAAACAACAGCGACTTGTCTGTTCTCCTTTCCCCGATTCCCAAGTGCTGTTCCTCTCCCCCAAATCCCCAATAAAATCTTAAAAAAATAATTAAATTAAAAAAAAAATAAAGGGGAGTGTGATTTCTGCCCCCTCCCTTTATCTTACTAAGTATATTTAAGGGATCAGATTCAGTGCTGTAGGAAGCATTGTTTTCTCAGAACGGCAGGACTGTACCCACTTACTGGGTGCCCACCATGGGGCATACATTTTTTACATTTGTATACATTTTGGCCAGCTTTGCAAGGATAAAGTCCTTATCCTATGGATAAGAAAGCTGAAACAGGTTAATTGGTTGCCTGAGGTTTTACAGTTAGTAGCCCACAGAGTCAAGTTGCAAACCCACATCTGTCTGACTGCAGCCCTTGTTCCTACTGTCCCACTTCCTCAGTGCTGGTTTCCCAGAGATTTTTGTCACTGAAAAGATGCATAAATCCAGGCTGAAGCCATACCTCTCCATTTTGTGTGAATAAACTCCCCATTTCACCTGCTGTCTCTTTCTTTGTACAGCATCTTTGATTAGTGAGTTTCCCAGGCCCCCTTAGCTGCTAACCATTTTGATCACTATCAAATTGATTTTGCTAATATAGAGGGACTTTAAGAAGGGGATTCAAAACTATAGCAAAACTCTTACAAAACCAGTAACCTCCACCCAACTGAAAAATGATGCTTGGTTTGTCTCTGGTGGCACATGCCCCATCCTTCTGCCCAAGACTCTCCGGGGATTCTGAAAGGAAGAGCTAAGGAGCCTTCCGGGCCCGGACGCCCCACAATCCATGGGTTCTGGTGGGGGCCTTCTTGGCAGCTTTCACAGAAGCCTGTGTTTTCCTACTAATTTTTCATCTTGGGCCACCTGCTTCCCCATTCTTGCTGCTTTCCTTTTGTCCCTAAGTGGTTGGTGCTCTAAAGGGCTTTTTATAGCGGCTGAGTTTTACAGGAGCTTTTCTTTTCAAATTTCCATGTTTGACTTGACTTTATAGTACTGTATAGGGGGTGGGAAAAGTAAGGGCTGTTGGTGGTCATTGCTTCTTGGGCAGTATTTTCCGGTACCAGGTGTGTTCTGAGTGTCGCTGGTGGTGGCAGTGACCCCTTAGAGCAGGGTCCTCAGTAATCCTGGCCCTTTGGGCTGGATGAGTCTGTGGGGTGTGTGAGGGCGTGTCCTGTGCATTGTAGGATGCTTAGTGCATCCTTGGCCTCTCTCCACTAGATACCAATAGTAGCCCCCCCCCCCCCCCCCCGCCCCCCTTCAGGTTTGACAACCATAAGTGTCTCCAGACATTGCCAAATGTCTCGCAGGGCAGGGTCACCCTGGTTCAGAATCACTGCTTTAGAAGAAAAGGGATGCCAGGGAAGCAGAGAGTAGTTGTGGACCTCTTAGGGCTGGAGCTTGTATTTAAATGCTTGGTATATTAAAAGTGCCTCTCATGTATCAGTGATAAGGGCATACTTAGTTGAAAATTCTGTGTAATCTAGAAAAATCATTGTAGCTCTTGGCTTCAGCTTCCTGGCACTAGAAGTATAGGTATGTTATTTCTCCTTATTTTCAAAATGAAAGGGTTTGTAGTAAAATGTAGTAATCTCCGAGGTCTCTCACAACCCTCACGTTTTATGATTTTTGTTATAAAATAAACATATTATGCAATTACAGAGCTTTAGAAAAATTTATTTGTGATCATTTATTCCCTGCCCATTACTTCTTTCCAAGGTGATATCCACAGATAGATCAAGCTAGAAAAAAAATATTTGCTTTTTACTGGTGGGTATTATTAACTGCTCATATTTAGAGTATTTATCACAACAGACATAGAAAACTGATTACTTCTGCTACTGACTGATCGGAATTCCGGTGATGGACTGCCTGCACTTCAAATACGTCTTTTGTTTGGACCCCGGCTTTTCAGTGTTGGTGTTTATTTTAACAGCCCCACGTCTAGGCCAGTGTTCTCATTGCCAGACAGCTTTATGCTTTGCCACCTGCATGAGGAAAACTGACTTCCCAGAATGCCTTGGCTGATATATTGGGTTAAATCAGTAAATTTTCTATTCCAGCTGCTTTTTCAGCATAATGAGAGTAGAGAATATATATATTTGCCCTGAGTAAGAGGTGGTTAAGAGGGAAACTAATACCTTTTATGGGTTTATATGCTTCACATGTGATGTACCCAAGCAGAAATAAAAAGATACATACCAGACATGAAGGTATCAGCTAATCTAATTATGCTGGGGATCATGTTCAGCATTTGACAGCTGAATTACATTGAACGCGTTTCTTAATCTCTAACAGGATTTGGGATAGCTGCTTACATTTGAATTGGAAGCTGAGACGAAGTACCTAAGCTTGTGCTTTTGCTACAAAGGTTGGGTGGTGTGTGTCTTTTGTATTTCTGGAGCTTGATAAATTATAAAGCCTGAAATATTCGGATTCACATCAGGACTTGGATGGGGTGGTGTACTCTAGTGGAAGCTAACAGCTGAGTATGCTTTGGGCTGTTGCCTGGCAAACCCATCTGAAGGTATCGTGCTCAGACACAGTGTTGTTCTGAAGCCTTATTGGAAAGAACAGGCCTCCTAGCCTGTACTAAAAGGGTAATTTTGCATGCATTAAATATTCAACAAAGGGCTTGAACTGTGCTTACTTTGGCAAACAGATAAATCCCCAAATGAATCAACCAAATTGTAATGTGGAACAAAGTGAAATACTTGAGGATTTGTCTTAGATATTTAAAATCATATTTCATCCTCATGTCTTCAGAGTACCCTCAGAATGACAGGAATCTTTAGAAATGGCAGTGGAAGGGCAGTTTTATCTCACTGCAGTTGTGGTTCTGGACCTGTCTGTGGGCCTAGCTTTCCTTCTGCTCCCAGCCATGTACTAGCCGAAACAGAGTACTTAAGGTGTTTATTTCACCCGGGAAGAGTTTTATAAAGAGCAGTTTTTAATGAAGCACGGCACAGGGCATCATTATCATTTCTAACACAGAGAACTCATTTTCAATTTTGCTATCAAAGAAAAATGACAAATAGAGAATGCAAGAAAAACCAGATGGACTAACTGTATTAGGAGCTTCTTGTGCATATTTTGTGTCACATATTAGCATTCATTAAGTCAAAAGGGAAAAAAATGAGTTTTGCCTACATGCATTAAACCAATAAGGCTGGCAGAATTCCAAGCTAGCTCTTGTGGATTAATTGTTTCATAACTGTTTTAATTAAAATTGTTCAGTATATGATTAACCTAAAAGTTTTAATTTCCACAAAACTGTTGAACAAATGAGACATTAATAGTTTACATTAACCACAGCGATATTGCTGTGGTTTTCAGAGCGGCTGCTTGTTCAAGTAAACCATAGTTAAGTGGTAGGTGCAAAGAGCTATGTCTCGTGCTGCTCCCAAGAAAACCTGCATGCTGAGAATAACTTCGTAAGAGGACCAGTGTGAGAGAGATGGCTGTTATACTGCAAATTCCTTAGGTGAGTGATTATGTAGTCACCCCCAACCCCCACTCCATCAGTTTACAGCTGAACCTCTGGTACCGTTGTCACGCTGAGGAGGTTAACAGTATAACATGCAGGAATCAATTTATTATGTCTTTTCCTTCCATTTTGCTTCATAATAGTGTTGGTGTAGCCCACAATTGGATCCTTGGATTTGAAGGGGTTGACCAGTCGGGCCTGTGAAATTGGCAGTAAATCTGTGGCTTTAATTTAGAAGATAGCTTTGGAATCAAAGGAAAGATAGGAAAGGTTTGGATGACCTATCACTTTCATTTGTTTGCTCTTCTTTGGGTTGGCACCAGTCTGACTTCCATAAAACACATCCCATTTTGCAGATGGTAAAACTGAGGCCTGGTAGGATTTCCCTGTGTGTAAATGAGGCTCCTTAAATATGCAGATCTGCATTCCCCCCCCCACTCCCACACTTGCTACCCATGCCCCCATCTTAAAGTCCTTAATTTCCATACAGGGTTGGGATGTCCGTCTTCTCCCCTCTGTGAGCCTTTTGCTCTCAATTCACTCTGTGGGTTAAGGTCTAGGCACTGTATAAACTGAAGGGAGTGGTGATATTTAAACTCCACAGATGGGCATTTTAACAGATAAGATTCATACAACTTAGTGGAAATGATGATTACAAAACTCAAGCTGTTCTAACTGTCCAGATAGTGATCATTTCTTTAGGGTACTAGGCTGAACTCATCTACTGGATATGTATGACACCTGTTACAAATCTTTTTTGCAGTTTTAGATCTGTGGAAGTCTGGGATGCAGCATATGAACAACAGAATTATACTAGACTGGCACTTACGTAGTCAGGGACATGTGACATTGTGATCTATCCCGAGTTCTAGCTGCAGCCTGAATTTCATCTCTTTGTTACCTTGTCCTTTTTCTTCTTAGTACCATAA
Organism: Hipposideros armiger; assembly: GCF_001890085.2. Taxonomy (NCBI): domain Eukaryota; kingdom Metazoa; phylum Chordata; class Mammalia; order Chiroptera; family Hipposideridae; genus Hipposideros; species Hipposideros armiger. Next base: position 1,493,600 of record NW_017731573.1, read on the forward strand.
GGTTCTCTGTGTTAACCTTCCCCTCTGTTCTGTATAATTTTTCTCCCTCCTAAATTCCTTCTGTTCAGCTTTTTAAGTAGCAGCTTCTGAATAAATTATTCATATATTCAGTATTTTTGAAGTAGTTAATAAGCAGAGTATAAGAATACATTTTGTGATTGTACAGTTGGTTGTACAAGTTGCCATATATACCAGAAACCAGATTTACACCAGTGATTTTTGCAATCAATGGCTCATCAGGCATCCTGGTATCTGCTCATTTCTGTAGGCCAGTGGTTCTCAACCTGTGGGTCGCGACCCCTTTGGGGGTCGAACGACCCTTTCACAGGGGTCGCCTAAGACCATCGGAAAACAAAAAGATATTTACATTATGATTCATAACAGTAGCAAAATTACAGTTATAGAGCAGCAACGAAAATAATTTTATGGTTGGGGGTCACCACAACATGAGGCACTGTATTAAGGGGTCGCGGCATTAGGAAGGTTGAGAACCGCTGTAGACTCTCTTGAGTTGTAGCATTGTATGAAAAATCATTAGAAAGATGCATGCCTGGGCCATATTACTTTGGTTCTTCAGAGAACTGCCATCATGGAGTTAGAGTGCTGTGTTATTGGTGAGTGGAGAGGCTGAGCACTCAATTTAAGAACTCAATATTCTATATTCAAAAAATACTTCTGTCTCCTGCCAAACCTTAAAAATAATCTGATATCTTAATGTTTCTGTATGCACATACATATACATCGAGCTGCTTTGAGAATGTGGTGCCAGGAAAAAGTTTCTTTCTCCTGACCAACATATATGCATTCTTTTAACGCTCAAATGCTTGTATGAATGACGACTACATAATTGGATAAGGGTCCTTTTGCACTTTCCAGGAAATTGCAAACATAATTCAGTAACCGATTTTAGATACCCTGAGTCCTTGGTGATCAAGTACTCTTCCTCTGCTTGGTGAGTACTATTCATCTACTTCTAACAGGCTTTGATTTAGTTAAAAACTGAGTTCTGAGCCCTGGTGTGTGTGTGCTGGAAGACAGGGGTAGGCACTTCCTCATGTTCCCATGATAAGGGGACGGACGGTAAGAGGAGCCGGCCATGCGGTTCCTGCCCTGGAAGCTCCTGGTTCTGCAGTCAAGGCAGTGCATGGCCAGCCAGGAGAAGTGCAGGGCGGCACCTCCGGCAGTAGGAGCCCAGGAGTAGAGGGTGGTTGGGGACTCACGGCTTCCATCCTGCCTTTCTGCGCTATTTCATTACATCACGAATGTGTTCTCTGCGTCCCTGCGTCCTCTTTCCAGTCTGGCAGCAGTAATGACTGTTGGGTTAGCATCCCAGCTCGGAGGCCAGCTCCGCAGCCTGCTTCTCCCCAGCCCGCCAAGCCTGCCATAACACTAGGCCGTGCTGCTCTTCACCTGCGCTTTCTCATTTGTTTTTCTCATGAAGCAGCAGCGTTCCAAAAAGACCACCAAGTCTAATAATCCTTTTGCTGCTCAGTGCGTCTTTTGTCTGAGGCTTAGTTACTGTCGTGGTTGATGGCATGACAGCTGATGGCAAGCAACAAATGAATATTTAAATAGTGTGTAATTCAACAGATGTGGCCTCCAGGTGATTCTTCCAGTGGCTGCCACACGTGGGTGGAGGGAGAGCAGTGGCTGAGTGTGCAGTGGGCTGTTCCCGGTGTTATCCGGGTTTTGGCTAGCTCGTCTTTGGTGATTATAGTTTGACTTACTTTGCCTCTAATTGTTTTTTGTGGCTCTATTTTGCTACTTTATATTGATGTAAAGTATACATGTAAGCAGTGTGGCTTGCATTTGAGGATGTTTAAATTTCAAAACATGAAGAAAGATTACAGTACAGCTTTAGTAATTCCCAGTGATCATCACCAAATCATATTTTTGGGGAGTTCCAAGTGTATAAAACTCACCTTCTTAAGTGCACATATAGTATACCACCCCCTCTATCAAAATATAGTAATTGTGGCTGGCCCACTTCAAAGATGACTCAAGGAAGGAGCAAACTACCTATCCACTATTACTATGTAGTACTTAAAGTACACAGACCTGTACGTCTTAGCTCATGGTGATCTTTGTGCAGATATCCTGTCAGTCAAGATAAGTATCGTCTCTCTTCCGTGAACCTAGCAACCAATGCACCTAAAATTTCTTGCAAAACTTGTTAGATTACTTTGTGGCTGGTTTTGTCAGTTGGCTAGGAAAGTGGTACAGGAATTAAATCAGTTCTAGCCCTGTGGTGCCCATCTTCCCTAACTTATGGTCAGCCGTATGCTTCTACCAGCTGAGGCAGGAAGTATGACTGGATACAAGTACGTTCCTGGAAAAGATGCCAAAGTCATGTTCTATTAACAGGATAAATTAGCCCCTCCCCTGTGTGGACTACATCTTCATACTGATGGCAAGAACCTGCCACTTTTTTCTGATCATATAAATAATACTTTGTGGTTGTAGTGATTACCATAAAAGTCACATTGTGGGAGTGCGAAAGATGTGATCACTAAGGACACACTGAGGGGCCTTGGAGGAACTGTGACGTTTTAGTTTTTAACCATGACTGTCGTTACAGTAGTGCTCATGTTACTAGTCTTCCAGATAATCTGTGTGCTTTATACACCTTGTGTGTATTGTATATAATATTACTGTATATGTATCTTTACTGTATAAAAATGTGGAAAATACCCAAAAAGCGCAAAGCAAAGGTTATTTGTAATCCTACTACCAAGAGATAATTACTTTTCTTATTTGACATATATCTTCCCAGTATTTTGGGGATATATATATATATATATATATATATATATATATGATATTTTATCCATTCCCATGGCTTCAGATTTTAATGAAATATACACCTATGTGTATTGATGTGTATGTAAACCTGACTTTTTATTTTATTATATTGTAATATTTTGGCATGAGGGTTTGAGATTCTGTAGAATTAATTTTAATAGCTATATAGAGTGCCATTGTTTGGATATGTCATAATTTATTTACCTAGTCCTTTATTATTTGACATTTTAAGTTGTTTCTAATATTTAAATATAAGTAACATTTGTTTATTTTCTGGTATTTAAAATTAAATAGGATAAATTGGACTCTAGTATGTAGACATTTCATAAAAGGTAAATTAAAAAAATTTTATTTTGGTAAAATACACGTAACTTAAAATTTAACGTCTTAACCATTTTCTAATTACACAGTGCAGTGATATGAAATACATTCACATTGTTGTACAACCATCACCACCATCCATTTCCAGAACTCTCTTCATCTTGTAAAACAGAAACTCTATATCCAATAAACACTAACTCCCCATCCCTCCTCACCCCCAGCACCCACCATTTATTCTCTGTCTCTGTGAGTTTGGTTACCCCGCAGACCTCATGTCAGTGGGTTATATATGATTTGGCTCATTTCCCTGAGCATCAGGTCCTCAAGTTTCATCCATGTTGTAGAATGGGTTAGAATTCCTTTCTCTTTTAAAAAATTATTTTTCTGTTACAGTTGACATACAATGTATTAGTCTCAGGTGTATAGCACAGTGATTAGACATTTATGTACGAGTTCTTGTGAAGTGGTCACTCTAAGAAGTCTAGTACCCATCTGACACCATACTAGAAAAGGTAAATTTTGTTGGACAAGATAGCGCTGGCTTCAGAAGCTACTTGAAAGCTGATTTTTTTTTCTTTAAAGAAAATTGAAAAAAAATTTTTCATTTTTTCCCTTTTATGAAGTAGGTGTGTGAGGTGTGTTGTGTGTAAGTAGGAAATGGCTCTAACATCTTTATACTCTTTTGTTGGCTGTGGAGTTATTTTATTCTGTCACTTATTGAATATTTATTGAATGCCATCTGTATGTCAGGTGCTTTGTTCCAGAGCTGAGAATACTCAGCTGCAGACCTGGTTCCCGCTTTCACAGTCAGCTTCCATAATGAATAGTAGGGTTTGGGTGTTGTCAGTCTGGAGACCCTGACTTGATGGAGCCAAGCATTTCTACTTGGATGACTTTCTGTGATTTCTGTTATTAAATAGGTTACTTAGAAGTTTTGCACCAGAGAGGCTGCACTTGATCCCCTTCTCTAAGTCCCCCAGCCCCAAACTCTGTTTCTAAGGTTGAATTTAAGGTTGAATCGTGAAATTCAGAGCTTGATGGCAAGTCCTGAGTGGGGCAGAAAGTGGATATGGCCTTCTCATGCCCAGTGTGGGCACGACTGAGGATGGGCTGTACGCAGTAACTCCTTTCTGGTATTATAAGGTCCCGTACAGCTCTACAATGGTGTGATTTTCTGATACTTGCGCTTCTGGAGATCCTAATACTGAATCTTTTCCCCAACATTAAATTTGTAGTAGAAGGAAGAAATTAGATTCCTACTTTTTGAGATGCCAGCTGAACTTTAGAGTATAAATACAAGACTTAAGAATGAAAGAAGAAAAGTTCATTTTTCCATTCCAGTAGTTTTTGGGTTTCTGTTTGGAGAAACCTACCTGTGGCTGGAGGCTTCAAGTTAGGAATATTTGGGCATAGAAAAACCTGTGGGGCCCTAGAAACATCGGGCATCATTCATAATAAAGTATGGTGGCTGTATGTTCTTCAGTGAGGAAAATATAAAAGGAAAGGTTTATGGACAGGTGTGTCCTCCTCAGGTAAACTCCAGAGCATAATTCATTCAGCAGTGTGGCTGTCTGTTTCTTCCGCATTTTACTTGTGCTTCAGTTTTACCAGCTTCTGCATATGTCCCAGCACTCATTAGCTTTGACAAACCACTCAAGAGATACGTGTTTTCACCTGTGGAATGGGACATAATGCTTGTCCAGCCTATTTGAGAACGAGGTTATGATGATAAGTAAGGAAGCGTATGTGAAAACAGCCACTATAAGGTGACAATTCAGTGTTACAAAAGGAATTAGCAGAGTGCTTGTCTCCTTGGCTGCTGTGCACGTGTGTGTGTGTGTGTATGTGTGGGGAGGGGTGGTGTGGACCACGTTGGATTTGGCAGCTGAGTATCCAAGTGTGAAAATTTGAGATGGATGTCAGGGTTTTGATAGATGATGGTGGATGATAAGGCCATGAGTAGATTAAAGCTATGAAGAGTGCTATGGGTCCTTTAGGACAGCTAGATTTGTGTGTCCCCCCCTTATGGTTGCTGGTCATTTGGGCGAAGCGGCAGTCTATGTAGGGAATACTAATTAAGTACTTTGTTCTGTTTTATTTCATTTTCAGTGGCATTCAGAAAAAAACTTTGAGCTGGCTTACAAGAAGATGTACAATGCAACAGAATTAAAACAAGATGAGGAAATTGGGACAAAGAAAACACTTGTAGAGAATGCGATAAAGTCATGTTGAGGCTAATGGGCAGAAATACAGGCTGGGTCTTCCGTAGTGGATATTTAACTTCCCAGGAGACAGACAAAGAGAGAAATGTTTTTAACTTTTCCTGAGAAATTTTCTTAGTGGAGAGGAGGTGGCCATAAACTATACCCATCAAAATACACAACAGTGATTTGTGAAACAGTTGTTTTTATACTTTCGACCAGTGCAAACTAATAAATAACCCAGTGACAAAGCCTGATTCAGGGAAAGAGGAACTACGAGGGGTCAAGACTATGTTTCACACAGGCAGCTCTGAAGGGCTGGCTTGAACCTAGGACAATGTTTAGAACATGCCAAGGAGTGGGTGAGCTGCCTGTCCTCAGGCAGTCTCTAAGTGTTCTTTATTCCAGCTGGGAGCTGGCCTCACTCCCTGAATGGCTTCCAGTGATGTTATGTCACAGTTCAGTGGCCAGGGTCCCAGAGACCCAGGGATGGACATGCCTGTCATGCCTTGAGCTTAGGACCTTCCTAAGCTGTTGGCATTTCCTTTCCTTTCTTGGTGCCGGCATGTCTGCTGCAAGGGTGCAAAGGTTAGGCATGTGAACGGAAGTGGTTCCTTGCTGGAGAGGGCAGCTGACGCCAGTTGTGATTTGGGGGCTTCGGCTATGCTGGGGCCACTGGGAATTTGCGGCCTGCCAGTAACTCATTTTGTGTTGGCTGCTGTGTGACCATGCAGTGACTGTCACTTCAGTTCACAGCTCCTGGTGAATTCAAATCCCTCACGTTTCTAGGGCTCATTCCTCAAAAACGATTGTTGTTAAATGCTTCGGTTAGAGAAGTCAGCTTGAGCCCTGTGCCTGCTCTTCTGTTTCCTGGAGCTGCTAAATAACTCTGATACTAACAACAACAGAAATCTTCAGAAGGACTGCATGATTTCAGAAACAGGGAGCGTAGTCTGTGCTTTCATGGCACACAGAAGGAGACTGTGGTTAAGGCAAGAGACCCCGTGGCTCTAAATGAGGAAATTGGCAGGTCTGTCGCTAGCACTGTCAGAAGAGAAGGGGAATGACAGGCTGGCTGTGGATTATATGAAAGGATACCCTGCTCCTCGCTTGACCTTCTGTGTTCCCTAAACCGAGAGGGATGCCGTGCCTCCGTGGCAGTCTTTGGGGAGCTAAGACAGACCTGATCTGCTTTCTGCTGTGTGTTTGGGGGCCTGATGGAGAGGTAGCAGCTTGTTAAGATGCAGTCGTGGCTGTGCTGGCAGAAGGCTTCCTACGCTCAGCCAGGAGGCAGCCCCACTAATGTCCATGGCCAAGTTTGTGTCTACTTATAAGTTGCTTGTGACAAGAGGAAAGAGTCTTATTAAGAATTTGGCCCCAAAATTGGGCCAGAATAATGCTATATTTCTGTTTCTGTCCATAGCCTGCATTTCTTATAGGTGGAAAGGTCTTCCTATAATTATAGGGTAACTGCATCAATTAATGTGTATTGGGGTTTGATGGGGATTAAGTATTCCAGAGGCCACATCAACTTTGACATCGGTCTATATCTCAGCATGTGCTTCTCAGGCAGAAAGGGATCTGGACTATTATGCCACGCATGAGATTCTGATGTAAAAACCTAGGAGCCTGAAATGGGAGGGGTGTAGTGCTTTGGTTTGGTTTAGAACTACTTTTTTTCCTAGAGGCTTCAAGTACCAAAGTAAGTTCATATTTGTCCTTAACACGAAATACTTTGGACACATTACAAATATTTATATATTTTCCATCGGAGCAAAATAGGATCAGGAAGTCTTACTCCTGTTTTGCAAATAGAGAATCAGAGGCGTACTTGGAGTGACGGAGGTCACACACTGTGTTTGGGACATGGCTGAGAAGATACAGCTTCTGTCGCTCTGACCATTCTGATCCTATACTTATTATTGTTTATGGAACTTCAGCATGTAATAGACGAAAAACAATTTCATAAGTGAATCCTGGAATAGGCAAATGGACTAGACGTTCCCCAAGTACCATCTCCGAAGTTGGTATGTCTTCTGTCCTGGCTGCCTCTGTTGCGAGGCAGAGCAGTACAGCGGTTTAGAGGTGAAGAACATGGGTTCTGAAGGCTGCTTGGCTCTGGGGACTGGTCTCACACGACGTGTGTTGTGTGACTTTAGCTTCTCTGTACTGAGTGACCTTTTCTGTCAAATGAGATGATTGGAACCCATCATGTTACTGCAGCAAAATATCTATATAGTACCTGATGCATTGTAAATACTCAAAATATGTTGGCTGTCGTTATCTTAACTTTACTTATTAGAAGTGCGGCTTGCCTGGGAGTTCATCACAGGGGCGTGTGATGGGCAGGTGGATAAAAGATAGGGGCTAAGAATTTAATCACTTCATTTTTATTTATTGAACAAGAAGAAATCAAGTAACAGTGGCAGGCATAATGAAATCAGGTGTTTAGTTGTATGGTGAGGGTGAGCTGTGCTCTTCAAGTTCCGCTGGTGTAGCTCATGTGCTTTGATCACAGGTGAGATGGCTTGTGGCAAGGCTGAGAGGGACAAAATGGGCGCCAGGACACAGGGTGTCTGCGGGGACAGGCGGGTGATCGTGCAGGACCACGCTCGACGTTTGGGCTCCTGCGTGTTTTAGTTGGTTCGTTTGTTATTGTTGGTTTCCGTGTCTTTAACCTTGTGACCTGACCTTTGACAATGGTGTAGAAGTCGTCTGAGCACAGTTTGTTCTTGATGATGCTTTCACTTTTGCCACAAGGTCTTTGCCACAAAGCCTACCAAATCTAGTAAGGAGCCTCTGGTAGCACTACCCCTTTTAAGTAGCCCAAGTGTGAAATGCTGGTCTTTTGTGTGCGTGGCCAGCTTCCGGCAGGAGAAGCCAGCTCTGATATTAGAACTTTTTAGAGTCGCATATAACTTGAATTTTTGTTTGTTTTCATTGTTGCTTTTTTAAAAAAATTAAAGAAAAAAGTAAATAAGTGAAAGAAAACCTTCTAACCATGTACACTCTGCCCCTAAGAGCAGAGAAACTTCTTAAGACTTTTAACAGATTCATCTAGACACCTCAGACTCTCTAGGGCCCTGTCCTTCTCTTTCCAGCAGAATCAATGCCCAGGCTGTTTTTGGGGTTTTTTTGGTTGAGATTTTGGCTCTTGCAACCACAGCCACATGATGTGTTTGTCTGTATATGTGTATATTTATATCTCAGAGGACTGGCATGGTAGATTTCTAAGAGAGTTGGAGGAATAAATTTTTATGGTTTTCATTCTATATTTTTGCAGACTATCCCTTTGCCTGGGGAGGACACATTGGTTTGCTGGAAGTAGATAGGAGGACTGAAAGGGAGGCCAGAACCCTACACCTAAGAAGTTGAGTCAGCAACTCCTGAGCCTAGGGTTGCAGTCTTCAGAAACATCTCCACTTATTGTGAAGGATGCCTAACACTGTAAAAATAAGAAATTATTCGCAGGCACATCAATGTGTGATATACTTGACAGCATATTCGAAGGGAAGTGAAACCTAGGGAAATCAAAGAAACCAGTTGTACACCCTTAAGTATGGCCCTGGCATCATCCAGGGTGGCTTTTATAGAAATCTAAACCCACATCCCAGGACGTTAGCATCCCTGGACAGACTGTCTCCCCTTCCTTTAGGTCACGTTCCTCTCATTCTTTATGTACTTAGAGAGTTGCTGAGCCCAAGACCCTTTTCTGGTCTCTTCTTTTGAAAATGTACATGTTTCTAGAAATGACCACACCCTGAACTGAATCCTGGGCCTCCTCTTGTAATTTTTCAGGCTGTGGTCTAGGTGGAGATAGAAAGATGGTAGTTTTATACTTCATCATTTGGTTGAAGTCAGCTGTGCCAAGTTTTCTTGACTGAAGTAAGTCTTACAATCTAAGTGTTAGATTGGTAAGACCCTTTTGTGTCCCTATAGCCATCAACCCCTATTGGGGGTGGGGTGGGCGGAGACTGAAAATAAAGAATGATTTCTTTCAGTATTCTGTGAGAAACTCATTTCTCTTTTTAATGAATTTTTCACTGAGCTTTTTAAAAATTTAAACCTCAGTTCTTACTCCTGAAATTTTCTTTTTCTACTGTGCTTTGAATATGGCAGCAGATTTTTAGATATGAAAAGGAAGTCTATTGGTTTTCATGTGTTGATGCTTTTCAAGAACACACTAGTTGCTCACCATATATTTCAGTACTAAACTCACAATGGACAATTTGGGTGCCTGTTTATGGAGATTCCTTGGGAATTACCAGCTGATAGAAAATTCCCCTCTGGAGACAGAAGTTCTGGTCTATCTTATTGGACATCTTATTAAGTGGAGCGTTTTGCATGGGAGGGCTTCTGAAGCTGTGTGGGCTGTCAAAGCTGGAAGAGTTAAGAAGGCTTTATAACTCAGGAGAGCCTGAAGCCCAGTGAGTAAGTTGCTTCCTGATGTTAAGAGTCTCCGAGTTGCCCATCACTCCACCTTGTCTAATAGTGATAACTGGTACTTATAGCAATGACTGTAAGGCCCAAGTTTTCCATAGTCTTCTCATGCTTCTAGGGAAAGCTAAGCTGTATTGTTAAAATTCGTGCTGAGTACCTTTTATTACACTATGACTGTTTGGAAATTTGTTATGTGTGCACTATTATAAAACCAGAGTGCTTAACTAGAAAACCCAACATTAACCCAGCCTTTGCCAAGTAGTAGTGAAAACACTGCTTTATAAAGATATGGAAAGAGAAGGTTGCCTATCTGAGGAGTCAAGAAAAAACATGCTATCTTGTCCTCACTCAGAGGCTCACTGGATATAAGCCTGAGAACCAGACTTCTGTGGTCAGAGAAGTGGTGATGCTCTCAGATGATGGCCTAATCTAGTTTGGTTTCCAAAACCACCAAATTTTATTTTGGTGCTTTTCAGATATACTTATAGCCTTCCTGGGGAGATTAATTTTGGGGAGACATCGCTCACATTGTTTACTCCTCTAGGTTAAATGTACTAGGCCAACTGCTGTTAATTTTGTAGTTATCTTCAATTTCATTATTTGCCTGTATTGTAAGCACTAAAAGCAAACTGAGACAGAAGCAGGATCATTTGCAAGTCATGTAGCTTTGAGCCTGAATGGTGGTTTTATAAGTAGTTTTCAAATGGGCTGAGATTCTGTGTTGAGTTTTGGGATCAGTCATTTAAACCTGGGGATCTTTGCCAGTTCTCTGGAAGAGCCGTCTCTGAGATCCTGGGCAGTTGTCATTCCAAAGCAAGTTCATGGGGTGAGGCTGGCAGTGATATTGATAAATTGCTTTTAAGATGCTTGGAGCCGAAGGACAATGCTTTTGTAATACTCTTCCAAGCTTCTGGGCTGACCTCTGAAATCTGGAAGAGCTAATCTGAAAGGCAGTATTCTTTTGGGCAGGCACAGGCCAAACTTATTTCCTCCTGGATCCTCGTCTAGGCGTCTCTTGGAGGAAGCCAGGCCAGTGGGTCTGGGGGGGAGACAGCGAGAGCAGTGCTACTAGCCTTTTCAGTTTCCCCTGAGGATGCACAGAGTGTTTCAGGGTGGGGCGGCGGGGAGGCTAGAACGATCCCTGGGTTGTCGGCAGTGTCTGCCTGTTGTCAGCAGGACTACTGTGTGCAAATGCACAATTTATATTTTATTTGGATCTCAGCATCAAGCTGCCCTTTTTCAAATAGTTTTATGGGAAGTGGTGGTTTTTCTGATAGGATTTCCATTGCAAGTTGAACAAAAAAGATGACGAAATAGGATTATTACCTAACCAAATTGCCTCTTGTACAGACTAGCCAAACTGGTGCTTTGCCTGGAGTTGGCCTGGAATTTTCAGAAACTCAATTGCTGTCTTTATAAGGCTGTGCCTGGGGTTGTATTTCCAATCTCTCTCAACTTTTGTTCCCGTGGAAGGCAGGAAGTGGAGCTGTGACAGATATATTGCCAGATAGCACACAATAGCACACAAAACGAGAAAGACATGGCGTGAGCCATTCACAGAGACAGATTTACACTCTGTGCTGCCCTCAAACCATAGATCCATCTCTTTCAAAGAAACAACCTGCCCACTGTATTATATTTCAGACAGGGACACAGCTTAGAAGAGAGATGCTGACTCCTTCTGTTTAGCTTTTGCCAATAATGCTGCACATTTTGCTGTAGTCAATTACTTTTGTGGGGATGGGAAAGTTTATTTGGCAAAGGAAAGCCTGTCTCTAGATGAGAAATGGAAGAAGGGAGATATCAGAGGAGAGGGCTTGGCCATGCTGTCACCTTAGTGAAGTGTATGTGTCTTAAATTTTGCTAGTTTTGGTCACTGCCCAGCCGACTGTATTATCAGGCATTGGAAGTATTATGCCTATTTCACAACAAGGAAAACAAAGCTAGAGAGATTGTGACTGACCCAAGGCCAGAGTGTTTTGACATTCATGGTTCCTTTTTGGTTCTCTCCATGGGCCTGTTTCCTGGAGATATGGCAGAATCAGCACATGTGTGTTTCTTTCATTGCTGTTACATGGGAGATATCATCGCACAGTTGTAGAACCTGCCGCCCAGGGTTCACATCTGGCCTGAACCATGCCCTCACTGCAGGGCCTCTGTGCCTCAATTACCTCCCTAGTAGAATGGGGGATTCCAGAACCTGTATGGCAGTTCTGAGAATTAAATATAGTTAACACATGTAAAGCAGTTACATATAAGTGCTCAGTAATTTTAGCTATTACAGTTTTGCAATGTATGTTGATTTCATGGTAAAATGAGTGGTGTGTGTGCTACCTGGTATATTGTTCTACAAATATTGCAAATGTGAAAAAATAACTTTGCTTGAGTTAAAATTTACTTTCCAGGTTAGTAGTTTTAAGGAATGAAAAAATACTTTTGGGAGTAGTCCAGGGTTGGAAGAAATCAGGAAAAAAGAGCACCAGTATGTGTGTGTAGTTTTGTAGTTCTCCATGGTGGACTTGTAAAATATGTAATTGCATACCTACTGTCAGTAACAATCATTTATTCCAAGAAGGAAAAGCAAATGTCAGTTATATACATCCTCTCCTATGAGGTATATTTGTTTTTATTTTACATATTTTAACTAAAATGAGACAGTCAGGTGTTGTCTTAGTTGGGTGAATTACAGATATGAGAAAACGTTTTTGTTTTTGTGACACACAAGGACCCTTGAATGAAATCAGTTACCTTGTCTTGATTAAACTAGTTTCATTTTTTTCTTTTAACATTGTGTATTTTTTTTTAACATAGATACTACATTTTTTCATCAGTTGTGTTTTTTGGGTATCATTGATTTTTTTTTTTTTTTGAAAAATATAATGGCACCTGTGTGTTATTCTTGGAGTGGAGTGGGTTTAGGCGCACACTGCCTTACACTAAGTAGAAATCCCTTGGTAGTTGTTCTTCCAAAGACATTCAGTGACTTCAGACACTTACTGACTCACCTTGTATAGGTAGGGGGTCTTTAGAGTTGGCTTTTGAGCATTCATAGCATTTTGCGTAGCATACATGGGCTACTTGACAAAGACACGGATTCAATTTGAGCTCGAATAAAGTCTGGTATGAATTTAAATACTATTTAAGATGAGTAATCCCAGGCCTATTTTGTTTATCATACTTTTTTATTATTAAAGTTTTTTTCATTGTGATAAAAAACACATTACATTTTCATCTTAACCATTTTTAAATGTATAGTTTAGTAGTGTTAAGTGCCATCACATTGTTGTAAAACAGGTCTCCAGAACGGTTTCATCTTGCCAATCCGAAACTCTATACCCATTAAAAACAGCTCCCCCTTTCTCCCTCCCCCGAACCCCCAGTAACCCCTATTCTACTTTCTGTTTCTATGAATTGGACTACTTCAGATACCTCACTGCCGTGGAACCATATAGTCTTTCTTCTTTTTGTGACTGACTTGTTTCATGTAGTATAATGTCCTTTAGGTCCATCCATGTTGTAGCGTGTGGGAGGATTTGCTTCCTTTTTAAGGCTGAATAATCTTCCTGTATGGATAGGCCACGTTTTGTTTATCCGTTCATCCTTTAGTGGATGTTTGGGTTGCTTCCACCTCGTGGCTATTGTGAATGGCGCTGCTGTGAACATGGGCATGCAGATATCTCTTTGAGCCCATGCTTTGGTTCTTTTGGCTACACTCGTATACCCAGAGTGGGATTGCTGGATCATATAGCACATCTATGTTTAATGTTTTGAGGAACTCCCATTCTTTGGTTGCACCATTTCACAATCTCACCAATACTGCCCAGGTGTTCGCCACGTCTGCTCTTGAAACAGCCCTGTCCCAAAGCGACGCAGTGGTTCCACAGAGCACAGAGCAGCTGATAGGTTAGGATGAACTGTTTTAGGCGTGATCAGACCTGGGGACTTGGCTACATCAGTACTGATGAATCGTCCTGGGGAAGTCATGCTGCTGCTCTGAGGCGTGCAGACTGTCACTGACCTGTGCATGGGGTGTTGGCCTGGGCTTGGGCAGACTCAGGTGCAGGTGATGGGAGCTATTGGAGGCACACCCCCTCACCGCTCTGCCCCCACCACTGTCACCTGTAAGTCGAAGGGCTGAACTTCCCTTATCTCACCTGTTCCAGGGTGCTGCTGTCGGTTCTAAGCATCTAGAAAAGACAGTGTATGTAGCTTGGTGTCATCATTTGATAGATCAGTTTTCTCTTAGCATCATTTTGGGTTCTGTTCTCCTTTGTTAAATATCTATTTTTCTTGCTCTTTTACTGCCCCAGATACCAAGTGATAAGGAGAGACATTAGTCAGAAGTCACTTAGTCACTTAGTCAGAAGGCCTGGGTTCAAACCCTTGCTCTTGCATTTGCTAGATAGGTCATCTTGGACAATTTAATGAACCACTGGGAGTCAGTTTCTTCTTCTGTGGAGACAGACAGTACCTGTGTCTGGTTTAAGTGAGTTAATGTGTGTAAGGTGCTTTGCGTGGTGGCCAGCATATAGTAAACACTTGAAAACTTAACCTCTAACTAATTACCATATAACACCCTAGTTACAATGGGGGTAAATGAATGAGGTCATCTTCCATTAGAATCCTCATTGGATAACTTGATACTTCCTGAAGGTATTGTTCCTTACAGTGTTCCTTACAAGTGGGAAGGATACGCTTACTGTACAGTTGGAGAAACTGAACAGACATTACGCTTCATCTGTCTGAGACTAAAACTTCAGTCTCGTGATTGGAGCGCACTGCTTTCCCGCCTGTGACTCTGTCCCAAACTTAATGCCTTTAAGGCCTCATGAGAATGGGTTTTAATGTTAGAATCTGCTAAGAACCCATCCTGTCCCCTCTGCCCTTTTAGTAGCAGTCAGCCCTCCAGGCTGACCTGAACTAGGATCACTTTGCTTTCTTTGCAGACAGACTAAGGTCTAGCTGCTTAATCCCGGTGGTTGGGACAACACTAGGTGTCTACATCCTTTTAGAAATATAACTTAGTGCCAATACTAGCTTCTTCAGTGCTGATTTAGCACAGCCATCTCAGAAATCTGATTTCTGTATTTAAACTGAGCTAGTCTCTTTAAGGCTGGGAGGATGTCCCATATGTCTGCCTTCTCGCAGGCAGCAGCCGGGTAGCACTTACTCAGCCATTGTATTTCTGTAAGTCAATACAGAGGCTGAGAGGGGATGACCTAGCCCGAAAAAATCAAGCTTCTCCTTGAAGCGTCCTCACATCATGCTCAACAGAGGATGGTGGACGTGCTGGAACCTCCCAGGGTCTTACTTTGTAGAACTATGAAGTGAAGGGCCTGGACCAGAGGCTACCTAAGGGCCTTTCAAGGTATAAGAGCCAGACATCTTGAGACTAGAAGTAGCCCCATAGGTTCTTAAGGCACGATGCAGACTCTCTATGAGAAGTATTTTACTGTGTGTCTTGGGGAGAAGGTGGCATGGAAGGTGATTGGCTGGGCATTGGGGGAGCATCTGCAGAAAGGAGAGCCCAATGAGGAGGCTGTTCTAACGGCCTCCATGTGAAGTAAGCTGCCCGTTCTGGACTGCACGAGGGCACTGCACCCTGGGGCAGGCGGAAGCCCTGCTTGGAGTGGCAGCCCTGCCAGTCTCCAGGAGTGCCTTCTCTGGTGACTGCTGGGGCCCTTAGTGGGGCGGCCTTATTTCGTAGCGGCAACAGAAGGACTGGCGAGTCAGTGCCCCCTTCTGTTTTTTTGCTAGCACTCTCTTCACATCCTGTTGCCGTTTATGTTTTTGATGAATGATTAATTAGAAAAATAACCATTTGTAAATTTTGAGTGAAGCAGACATTTGGCCCTGCCTGTGGGGAAACGGCGTCTCGGAGCCGGGTGGAGCTTGCAGCCAGCTCATCAGAGCAGCCGTATTCCCAGACCAGTGATGAATTTACATGAAGCTCCTTTTCAGCATGTTAATGATAGTTACAGCCGAGTAACTGGTGAGAAATAATAGCAAATGGGCAGAGTAAATATTTAATGCCTCTATATCATTTTTAGCTTACTGCAAGACATGCAGTTTGATTTAGGAGGCAAATGAGGAGACCTTGGCCACTCCAGGCGTGTTAGCGTGTTGCAGTTTCATCCTTTGTTTCCTTTTCTTCCTTTGCACTTAATTAAATTAGAAAGATAAAGTGAGTTGTTGCTGAGGTGGATTTCACTAGGGAAGTGGTTTTTCTGTAAGGTTTGGGTCACAAGATGCTTCTTTCCTGGCAGTTTGAATCTATATGTCCAGTCAAAACCATTGATTAAGTGCCTGGTGTGTACAGAGGCCCGCACTGTCTCTAAAATACAGCTTTCATCATGTTACTTTTCTGCTGTGAAACTTAAGTGACCCCTCCTGCTTCTAGGATGAAAGCCGCCTCAGCAGCCTGGCTTTTAGGGGCCCCTGTGCTGTGACCCTAGCCTCCTTTCCAGTCTTCCTCAGGCAACCCCATGGGGACCCTTCGCCTTCTCCAGAGTGGTGACTCCTCACCCCGGCAGTGCCAGAGACTTTCTAACCTCCACACTTCTGCTCACATCATTTTGTGGCAGGAAATGACTTGTCTTTCTCTTTGCCTGTCTAAAGTCTACCCTTCCTTCAAGGCCCAGTTCTAGAAGTTTCTCTGGCTACTCTGACTGGACAGGGACCTGCTCATTTTGAAAGACAGAGAAAATTGAAAGTGGGTCGCAAATCTCTCTTCCCTCTGTTGCCACACAGTCCTACCTTAGGGAACTCAGAATGATTCCTACTTTCCCCACTTCCTGCGTGGCCATGTTCTATCTAATTCCAGACAAACTAATCTCTTAGTCGAGGTGGACAAGTGTTCACTACAGAAGTTTCTGGGGATTAGAATTGAACTTATAGATAGTAGGGAAACAGAACTTAAGGAAAGTGCCATGTTTTCTGAGATCAGAGAGCTTTTAGCAGGAGGTTGAGTTCACAGATTGATAACATTCATAAAAGTGCTGCTTGAGTCTGGCTACACTGGTAGGAGTAAAATATTCAGAGAAAGGGTGCAGGCCCTTTTACTCCTTTTTGAAATCGTCTTGGAGCGTTGAGTTCAGAGTCAAATAAAACGATAATATTCACAGACAATGATTAGGACGGTGAGGTAGACCAGAAACATGGAGGCCAGGTGGGCAGCAGAGAACAGGGGAGCCTGTGTCCTCTGTTTTCAGACGTTCAAAAGGAAAGAGGTGTATTGGGCTTCACCCATAGAACTGTGGAGTGAGAACAAAGACTGCTGGGGGTGGGTTATAGGAAGATGGGTTTCAGATCAATAGAACAACAGTATTGTGAAAAATGGATTTCCTCAGGAGACAGTAAGATATCCGAGTGTGAAGGAATGTGAACAGAGAAGACAGTATTCTAATCTTATAGATATATGGCTTTACACTGAAAGGACCACAGGTGCTGGAATGGAAGACCTTTAGAATAAGTCATTTTCTTCTCCAAGGGTAAAGCCTTTACCCTAGGGTTTCGGAGAAGGATTCAGCTGTAGAAAGTAATAAACGCCACTGTGTCCCCAAATAGGAACAAATCCTGGCATGGACCAAAAAATAAGAGGTACGGTTTACTGAGTTGATACTGAAATGATGTTGAAAAACAGTATGAAATACAGAACCAGGGGCTCTTAACTTTGGGTTCAAGGACCTTGAGAGGAGGGTTTAAGAATGAGCAGATACTTGCAAAGTTTTCAGGGAGTTATAAGCAGTTTCCAAAGGATATTCAATATTAACCTTTATGTATTTGGGAAACTTTAAAATATTTTGAAAATATTAATCATGGAAAATTGAGAGTACAAAATTAAATTGTCTCGGCACAAATAATTTGATTTGTAAAGGCTTTAGGAATTAAGAAATATGGCCCGGGATGCAAATTTTAATGCATGTGTGTTTCTTTCTGTGGAAACTATCATAGCTTTTGTCAGATTCTCAGAAGTGGCTCTGACTCCGAAAAGATTAAGAATCATTGATGTGAGGGCTGGCCAAGTGGCTCAGTTGGTTAAGAGCTCGCTGAAGAGTGGGAGCTCTGAGTAACAGGGTCGCTGGTTTGATTCCCGGCCTGAGCTGAGCTGCCAACAGGTGGCAGGATGGTTCAACTAAAAAAAAAAAAAATCCCTGATGTGCAGTAGTAGTTCTCAGAGTTTTTGGACTTAACCCACTTGGGTGGGGCAGCCGCTCCTTATCTCACCTTTACTATCCAACATCAAGATAAGCAGGTATTAGCATGAGCCTTATATGTGCGATTTGATTTTATAAAGCAGTGTCCCGTAAGCTTAAAAAAAAGGAACTTTGTTGTACTTGTCTTGATTGTATATGGCAAGTTATTTAAAGAGCATAAAATTATAGATGAAGGTTTATTGTACAAGTAATTTTTTTGGAGGTGGGCTTGTACCTATATCTGCTTTAGCTGTAGGGGTTTGTGTTATTATTTTAACCACACCACATACATATCTTAAGGTCTCATTATTGAAAATTACAAGGCAAACTATAAATGCTGTAAACATGCAGCTACACATTGTGAGATTAACCAGGTAATCTGTAACAAATCACATTTCTAATAAACTTGAACGAACAGTAATTTGTAATTAAAGCAGAAATAGCAGTATTGCGAACTATGACTGACTCCAGACCACACAGATGTTCCAGTAATAACACCTGATCCTTACGGAGTACTGGGAGGCCTCAGAGGGTCCCAGCGCTGGTGTGTGACAGTTCCCAGGAGACACGGCTGTGTCTAGAGCAGTGCGAGTTCTTGGTAGGCCAGTTTCAAATTCTTCCTGTACTCTGCTAACCGGCTGATTTTAACTTACCTATACAGATTTTAGGGACCCCTGCCCCCCAGCTCACTTACGAGACAACTAGTAAGTGGCCCTTGTCATATAAAAGCAGTTGAGTGTCTGTGGAATTAGACATTTGCCTTTGAGAACTGAAAAAGATTTATAGATTTATAAATCAGTGAGAGATCTCAGCAGGGGTTCTCCTGTGGTTACCGTTGTTCAGCTCTAGGACCCTAGCTGAGGAAATACTCAGCTACCAGATCCATGTATAGTACAGACAGGTAAATGGTACTCGACATTTTGAGGGAGGATTAATATCCAGGAGACTACCCAAATAATGGACTTTCCCTTTTGCGCGCGCGCGCGCGCGTGTGTGTGTGTGTGTGTGTGTGTGTGTGTAAATCAGCCTAAATATTTCTGATAACCAGATACCCTTTTTAAAAAAATACCGTTTATTTTCCAATACCCTAAGCCTGGCCCTGAAGTGAGATCCACCGCTGTGTGTAATTTCCCCCCTTTCCTTTGCTGTGCTCCTCCTATCAAATTGAAATACCCGGGCACTTTCTTCCCTTTTTGAAAACACAAAAGAGGATTAGGCCACATAATGGACTATTTATGTGTCAAATTAAACGTTTTACTCTGAGGCTGTTTCTGAGTTATGTGAGCAGTAAAAATATGTATTAAGCTGCCAAGCCTTTTAAAAAATGCATATTATTTAGCTGATAGCCTGTAACAGTCTGATGGACCCATAATGGTGTTTTGAGTAAATACACATTTGAACAATTTATGAAACTTATGTTTACATGTGTATTAAACAGCCTGGGTAGGGAGTGACCAAAAGTTATTACCAGTTGACAGCTGCTGTCTGGTGACCAATTTGAAATGAATTGGTAGATTGCCTTCAGTGTGGAATAAACGGGTTTCCTGTCAGGGCCGCAGACTGGAATCGGTAGTGCATGGGGCCCGCCCCGGAGGCCTGGGTGCTGCTCGATGAGGCACTGGAATGAAACGTCTCAGCTCCATGGTGAGCTGCAGCATGTATCCACATGTGTGGTCTGTTGTATTTCATTTTGTATCTTGAAATTTAAGATTACGTTCACAGAACATAGGCTGTGCATACCAATATTCTGCTTTTGGGAAGGGGGGTGCGTTAACTTCTTTGGCATGTACTCTCTAGTGATCTTGACATTTTTACGATTATGTGCTCCTATCAGTAGTAAAAGTTTTTATATTTCCTTCTAAATTGTATACATACTTACACATATGAAACATACACAGAAATAGGAGTTTAAATGATTGAGATAAAAAATAAGTATACGTAAACATTTGCTTTTCTTTTATGCCTGAATGAGCCCTCTTGAGCACCTCCTGGGCACCACATTTGTCTCAGGACCAAGGCTGGTGTCTCACTACCTCTGTGTGGTAGGAAGGGCACCATGGCTTGTAGAGCTAAGACTTGGGCATGATACTCATGAACTTGGGCAGGTTTTTAACGAGTTTGAACCCCAGTTTCCTAATTTGTAATATATTGCTATTTGCCTGGGGGTTGTCATAAAGGTTACTGATAGTAAATGTCAGGTGTCCATGTCAGCCCTTGCCAGAAAGTCACGTCCTCTGAGGGGCTTCCCCTGACCCTGTCTAAAATAGCTCCTCCCTGTCTTCATCAATCATTGTCCAATGCCTGCTCTGCTTCACTTCCATTAAAGCCTTTTGTCACTGTATGAATTCATATTGTTTGTCTCCATTGGATTGGAAGCTTTGGGAGGGGAGAGACTTTTTTCCTGTTCAGTGCTGTACCCACAGCTCCTAGAACAGTGCGTGATATGCAGTAGGTACTCATTAAATATTAGCTGAAAGTTGGATGTTGATCACTTCGTAAGTTGATCAATAAATAAAGGCCATTATTGCTTTCATCGAGTGCCCCATGCATAATTGGTGCTCTAGGATAGAAGAAATAATTTCTATATATGATTTTCTCTCAGTGGGATCCAAGGCAGGAGGTGTTTTCTCTGGTGGAGGATGGATTTTTGACCCCATTGTAGCTAGTATTTACCAGACTGCGATTAGACATGAAGGCGGTAGCCCTGGATCTGAGCCCAGTGAGCTGACCAACCCCCTCACTCCGCTCCCATGTGGTCCTGGTCTTCACCTTGGCTCTGTTGACCCCCTGCTGTCACCCACCTTGCCATCCAGCTGAGAATGTCAGCAGGGTCAGTGGTGACAGGCTCCATGCACAGGCTTTAGGGAGGGCAGTGGTGTTGCCAGAGACCCCTGGTCCACCAGTAAAACACCTCCTGACCTCTGCCAGACTGCTCCCAGGGAAGGCAGACCACTGGCGCATCCTGTGCCTGTTCCAGGTCTGCAGAGAGGACAAGCAGGTTCCTGCATGGCTGACGGGAGAGATGGAGGAAAGAGCCACACCTTCAGAAGCCACGGCGTTTGGCTGCCCTTTGGAATGAGGAGTTGTTACTGAAACTCCTGTCATTTTTAAGGCCTCTTATTATAAAGGCCACACTCCTGATAGGCTGTGGAATACAGGCAGCTGAAGGGTTTCCCGGTGTTGCTCTGGGAACACACTTGTGTGGTGATTGTAGATATGAATGAGTATGAGGTTGGGGAGTCCTTACATGTATGAACCATTAGATATGCAGTTCAGTAGCCTGCATGCATTAAGAAATGGCTTTTTTTCCCTTATGTCTTTCAACTTGGTTCTTCAGTTGGTGTGGATTTGTGCTCAACTTTTCCTAAAAGGGAGATGGAGTAATGTTTCCTGGGATCAGCTGATACTGCTGTGAATTTGACCATGAAAAAGGGTCATGGTAGATATCAATCTGGGTTGTGTTGTAGATGAGGGTGGAGGGATGGTTTCTTTCTCTTCTCTGGCCCATATCCTCCGATAGTTCACTTGTCAAGGGGGTTTTATGCTGTGCGAAGTGAACTAAGAATGTGATTGAGGGCATAATATTTGTCCTATTCTCTAGGCTTGGGTGAAAATTCAAATGTCTTATAAAATCCCTGGAGCTCCTGCCACTCAAGAGTTTCATGGGGAATGCACTGCCTGAAAGATGTTTTTGAAGATGATCTCCTTCAAAATTAATTTAAAAACATTAGAACCCTCCTCACTTTAACTTTAGAAAAGGAACTCTTTTTCTTGTGGCATTTTCCAGGGTCATGGTAGATGGAATTGATGGGAAATTATTGCACCATGAAGAGTGAGAGGTTTGGAGTTGTATAAACCATAGTACACCTTGACTCTGCCACTGAATATATGTGCTGTCATGAGTGAGTTACTTAAGCTCCATGAGCCTTAGTTTCTTCATCTGTAAAATGGGGATATTTATTCCCCATAGTTGTAAAGACTTGATGGACAATGGGATGTAGAAACATATGTCACTGCCTTGTGTACTTTTTTTTTTTT
>NW_017731573.1:1518256-1522977 GCF_001890085.2 Hipposideros armiger
CAGTGTCACTGGCCCTCATATGTGGGATCCGAACCGGGGCCCTCTGGCATCCCAAGCGAGTTCTTAACCATCGCGCCACTCGGCCGGCCCAAGACCTGCTTTTTGAATGAAACATTTTAAAAATCATTTTTTCCCCCACTTCTGGAGTAAACTTAACATGTTTTGATGAAAATTACTCTTAATTTTGAATTTCTTAAAGTTGGGTGTGGAAATTAGACGGTACAAAGACTTAAACGAAACCAAACGTAATTTTAAAGTGTGATTTTCCTGCCTGCAGCTCCTGCATTCTGAGAGGGATCCCAAAGGAGAGTCTTGACTGTCAAGATTTGCTTCTGTCTAATCTACGGATAGGAAGAGGCCCTTTCAGGCATGTTGCCTCATGGGCCCTAGATGAAAATGTGTTTTTACCAAACCAGTAACACTTTTAGAAGTTGCTGCTCCTTATTAACACCCCGAACCACCCTCTGGCTGGTGAAGCACATGCATCTATCAGATCAGGGGTGAAGCTCACCTGTCATTGCACACTTTCTCTAACCCTAAGGGCAGGTTTAGTTTGCCCTTAAGCCAGAGAGGCCTGATGTGTCTGGAAGCCTGAGCTGAGTTGCACCCACCTCTAGCAGCTGCAGAACTCAGGAGCGCTGCTGGTCGCCCTTTTGTGCTTGGGCCACCTCCATGAGGGATGCCCAGAAGCAGAGCTCCCTCCCTGGGTGGGTTTCCTTAGTTCAGCATCCTTTCTTCCTGCCTGCCCAGGGTGTCTGAGCTGGGCTGCGTTTCCTCCAGGACACACCCTCTTCAGGGTATAGAGTTTTTTCAGACATGGGGATACATATTCCCCTACTATAGCAGCAGCAGAGTCATTAGGCTCACTGTTGATGTGTCACGGATGTCTCCATGTGAGAAAGGTTTCTCCATCCTCCCTTAAACACTCTGACTGCCCTTACCCACATATCTAGGTCTGCTTTTCAGAAACACTAGCAGATAACCTGGACTTCTCGAGAATGCCATTATAACCATGTGCAGAGGGAATGAGGTCTTTCCTGAATGTCTTTCTGTTGTTTCACTTGGAGATGAATGCAGAGTGACCTCCATTCTGCCCAAGGAGCCTGACCTTCTTGTCACTTTGTATAACATTAATTTCCTAATGTGTTCCAGTCAATTTGTAAAAAGGATTTTTCCTAGTGTCTTTAGTTGTTGGCCTGGCTTTTGTATTTTCACTGGTAAAATATGTATGTCTGTGCTGTCAGTGGAGAGGAATAGATTAATAAAAACCACTGAACCAGCGTGGCAGATGCAGTTAATTAACACTACCAGAAGAGCTGGCTCGCAGTGATGTGCAAACTTTTATTTCCAAGCACCTAAGGATTGGTCAGAGCTATCTTATACGGTTGCCTGGCTTCTGAGGGGTAGCTGAAGAAGCAGTGGTGTGTATGTATGAGCAGAAACTGACAGTGGTTTTTAGACTTTGCACTGGACTCACCTGGAGGGCTTATTCACATGCAGCTCTCAGACCACACTCACAGTCCTGTCTCAGTATCTGGGGGGTCCAGAGGATTCGCTTTTCTACCAACCTCTCAGGTGAGGCTGTTGCCGCTGGTCCAGGGGCCCCACTCTGAGAAGCACGGCTTCAGGATGGGGAGCTCATGCTCCTCTTGCCAGGGGAAAGTGAACTGATTTGCAGAGGCTCCTTTTCTTTCCTGAGAAGCACTGCCTTTTCTACACAAACATTAAAAAAAAAGACGTATCCTGCATCCATGGTGTCAGGCACTGAGCTCAGTGCACTGGGAGAAATGAAA
Source organism: Hipposideros armiger (assembly GCF_001890085.2). Classification (NCBI taxonomy): domain Eukaryota; kingdom Metazoa; phylum Chordata; class Mammalia; order Chiroptera; family Hipposideridae; genus Hipposideros; species Hipposideros armiger. Next base: position 1,520,050 of record NW_017731573.1, read on the forward strand.
TGGTGTCTGCCCTTGGGAAACTCACAGTTAGAAAGTGAATTAACATAAGAAACCCAGCAGCCATGATCCCCTAGGAGACATGCTGGGGAGGAAATGTCAGGGGCAGCAGCCTTTCTGGACACACCATGAGAAATGGTCTGCTCTGCTCTCAGGTAACCTCAGCTTTATACCCATAGGTGTCCAGTGAGAGAAACACGCATGTCCTGCAGCAAAGCATTTGTTACCTCTCAGGTCAGTTGCCTGTCTTCTGTGACTTCCCGGGCACCTCAAACTGTGTGCTCAGAGCCTCCAGAATTGGCATCGTTAGCTCCACCCCAGCTTTTGTGGAAGGGTCCCGCCTTCTCCTCTTTTTTCTTCCACATTTTTAAATTACAATTTCAGACACTGTCCACCGTGGCAGCAGGATTTGTAACGAGACCAAGTTAAGTGATCTTGGTTGAACTGATTTATGAGACAGCTTCAAAAATTCATGAGGGACCAGGGTAACTTTCTGTATCGGGATCAGCATGCGGCGTTTCCCTTCACCTCTTCCAGTAGAGCAGACATTTTGTGATAGTGTAGCAGTTTAAGGTGGAGCTTTCCAGATCATAGCCCTGCTGATTAAGACATTCAGACAGACCTGAGGAGAAAGAAGCGGGGGGAGCAGGATGTTACTTTCAGAAGCCCGTGTTTCCCTAACTTTGAGCAGCGACTTTGGGTAAACTGGTAAAAACCTGATAAGTTCGCTTATGTATGGAACTGTCTAGGGCAGGTTTTTCTCCCTGGTGCTCTGCTGTGATTCATTCTGCTGTTACTAAGGAGTACCTTGGTCCAGTAATAATGGCACAGTGAAATGAGGCGTATGTGTGTGAGTGTGTGTGTGTTTGAGTGCATGGTGTCTGTGTGTGTGTTGTGTGTNCTCCAGGTTGAGCTGTTGTTCAGCATCCCAGCTGTAGAGGGCAGTGTCACTGGCCCTCATATGTGGGATCCGAACCGGGGCCCTCCGGCATCCCAAGCGAGTTCTTAACCATCGCGCCACTCGGCCGGCCCGCCTTGTGTACTTTTGACATGTGATAAATCTTAGCAGCCCATTTCACCCTTTTGGGGGTGAAGACACAGGAAATTTTGGCAAATAATTGAATTATTGGTGCTAAAGGGAAATTGAATTCATGCCATGACTTTTTTTGTATAAGCATGGGATTCTATTTAGAAATAAAAAGAGGGTAATTTTATTCCCTTGGACATATGAGTTAGCAACACTTTTCTTGGCTTTGACAACAACAAAAAGGGACTAATTTGTTGCCTCTGGATGCGTGTGTTATTTTTGGCTGTTAATGTACAATAATTCAATGCTTGTCAGAGGGACTGGAACCATTCCTCTCACTCCCAAGATCTCTGTAACTTTATGTGCTAATCGCACTGGAATTAGTATTCCATGGAACAAGAGAGTGTTGGAGTTAGTGGAGATGCACCTGAGTAATCTCTCAGAAGAAGAAGGAAAAGGCAAAACTTTGAGAACCTGGGACTCGCTCAGTTGTGCAGCTAGTTAGTGATGAAGCTGAAACTGCAGCGGATCCATTTCCACATCTTTGCTGTAGGCCTGTGGATTTCACAGCGTTTATGGTAAACCATAGCTGCAGCATCACCTGGGAACTGGTGGGAAATGCATCTCATTGCCCTGACTTACTCAGAAACCTGAATAAGCCTCAGGTGATTCTGGTTAGTCCTAAAGCTTGGGAACTATACTCTGTGCAGGGAGGTTTGCTGAGTGCATGGCAGCATTAGTCTTCACTCAGCCCTTCAGATGCTTCCTCTGGCCATTTAGATCGCTGCCCTTCAAGTCCAGCTTTGCGGATGGCTTCCTTAGATTTACATGTGATTGTTGGGGGCACTTTTGTGAATCTGATGTTTCCTGATCTTTTACTCCCTTCTGCCAAGTAGTGGCTCTGAAAATTTTCTGTTCATTAAGAACAAATACAGGTTTCTGAGTCTCACTCCTGGAGTTGCTGCATAAATGAGATGAGGATGGGGGACCCTTTAATTTTTGAAAGCTCTCCAGATGATTTGGATGCCCAGCCATGTCTAGAGAAAACTGCATTAGAGGAAACACAGAATAAGTGCTAACCAGACTTTAGGTTTTCATACGTGGTGCAGGCCACCTTTGTGTTCTGTGTCTGGGTGCTCAGTGGACAGGCGTTACCCAGAAGAAGTAGTTACAGTTGGAGTGCTGACCCTCAAGTTTAAACGTAGATTGAAATTCCTTATTTAATAAGGTGTCCTTACTGTTTATCGTTTCAGTATAGGCATGAGAGATAAAATTACTTTTTCTTGCTTTGCAAAAAGATAAATGTCTTTGAGAATGAGAGTAAATGGGTACTATTTTTGTAAGCAGGAATATCTCCCTGGTACATTTTGGGTGCTTCCAGAAATGGGCATTTCACAGGAGAGGAAGTGGTAGCCTGCGTTTTGTCATGCATGTATCATTTGTTTAATCACTTACAGTACATTAACAAATGAACAAAAGATAGATTTTCAGGTTGACAGTTCTGATGCAGTACTGCTCTTATTATTTTTCAGCTTAATAAGATATAAAACAAACTATACATTAACAGCTTGAAAAATTCTAATCTCATATTTGATTAGTTAGGTCCTAATTTGGATGAATTTGATGACAGTTGAGTGAGATCCAACCAAACGTTGTTTTTTAAGACTCATTTTAAAAACACATATTAACTAAGATATTTAATTGGGCAAATATTAACATGATACTAAAAAATATTCTTGTAAAACTAGATTTTGATAGTAGAGATTAATAGTCATGATGTTATTTTTATAATATTTTATCATTCCTTAAAGACCTGCTTTTTTTTTTTTTTTTAAAGATTTTTTATTGGGGAATTGGGGGGATGGGAACAGTGCTGGGGAGTTGGGGAAAGGGGAACAGACAAG
>NW_017731573.1:1527152-1534383 GCF_001890085.2 Hipposideros armiger
ATGTGTATACATTTTTTTGGCACCCTCTGTATAATACCCATCAAGGTAAAAGCAAAGATTGACCTTGTCATTTATGGGATGGTGTTTTTTGCTGGTTTCTTTATTTCATTGTTGTTTATTACATTGTTAATACATTCATATGATTAAAAAATCAAAACTATAAAAATATATAGAGAAAATTATCTTATTCCATCCCTGGGCCCATATGCACTATTCCCCAGCCTCCCCTGACACTTAATAGTTTCTTATGTAGCCTCCATAATTTCTCAAAGCAAATAGAAGTACATTTGAATGTGTGTTATACAATAGTTAGTTAGATACTGTAAACACAGTTCTGCATCTTGCTCTGTTGTAATTATCAGTATATTTTGGAGATCATTCCATCTCAGTAAGGGGTTTCTAATTCCTTTTTATAGCTGCAGAATATTCCATAGTATGATTATACCATGATTAATTTAACCAGTTCTGACACTTAGATTATTTCCGGTCTTTTGCTATTACAAGTCATGCTACAGTGAATAATTCTGATCATATGGCATTTCATCCATGGGTGTATGTACATCTGTAGGATAAATTCCCAGCAGTGAAATTGTTAGTCAAATTGTGCATTTGTAATTTTGATAGTTATTGCCGAATCACTCTATAGAAGTTATATCAATTTATATTCCCACCTGTTTCAGATTAGGGATTTCCCCACAGCCTTGTCAACAGGGTGTGTTAAACTTTTGAATTTTTGCCAGTCTGATAGAAAATTTGTATCTCAACATGGTTCAGTTTGCATTTCTTATTATGAGTAACATTGACTATATCTAAGATCTAATACATAATTTCTTTTTCTGTAAACAGTCTGGTCATATTCCTTGCTTGTTTATCTATTTGGCTTTTATTGTTTTTTTTCTAAGTTTTAAAATAAACTGTTTTACAATACTTTTTGAGATTTACAGAAAAGTTGCACAGATTACTGGGATTTTTTTTTCTTATGCCATTATTAGCTGTTAACTATGTTAGGTGGTTTAAGGCAGTACAGCTCCCCTGGAATTCTGGGGCTTGTCATGCGTATGTCAGCCCAAGAATGAGGCAAATCCAGTTCTAGAGTTGGCAGCCTCTGGGGATTTTCCATATGGGGTGACAGGTTTGGGAGCTTCTGGGAGCCTCTGACTAGCCTCTGTTGTGCAGCATATAATTCAGAGCGTGTCTTCTTTTACTAGTATCAATTATTAACTAGAAAGGTTATTGAAGTGAAAACCTTGCCTGGAGTTTGTATTTCTGGAGGTTTACTTCCAATTTTAAATGTGGTTTTCAAGTGCCTGAATCTTTCATAGACCAAGTTTCAAGCACATTAAATATTTTGTTATCTGTCCCCATCACATGCTCATTGAGACAGTGAGTAGCTATAATCTTTGTGGAGCATCATGCTGTCATTTTGCCATGTTAATTGATTCTCTGGGGTAAGGAGCTAAAACTTGGAGAAAGGACTCTTTCCTCAGGTGGAGACACTCTTGAAGCTTTGTGTCCTGCAAGCCTTCGCCCTGGAATTTAAGAGCACTGGCTCTAGAATAAGACCCTCTAGATTCAAATTCCTGCTTTGCCACTGCTAGCTGTGTCACCTTGGATACGCTGCTTAACTTACTCTCCCCATGTATAAAATGGGGATAATGGTAATACCGCCTCATTGAGCGGCTGTGAGGACTAAATGTGATGGTCCACGTGAGGTGCTTAAGCGTAGGCCATGAACATTGTAAGTTGCCAATCAGTAGAGGCTTACAGGTAGCAGAAGGCAGTGGTTTCAGAAACCAGGGGATAAAATAGCAGCTGTGTTGTACTGCACTCGCGTTCATCAACCTTTCGTCTCCCTCTGTCCGTTAGCTTGTGAGTAATTTAACCTACTAAGTAAAATGTCATTCTCTCAGCCAGTACTTGAGTATCTAGTGCCAGACTCGAAGCCAGACGACGTGTGAGATGCTGCATGGAGCCCCCTCCAGGAGCTTGCAGTCTGATAGGAACCTGAACACAGACACCTGTAAATGCAAAGCTCTCTGTCATGCCTGCCACCCCTGCATACGCTGGGAATACAAAGAACATAAGGTTACTGTCCTTTGCCGGTGATGGGACTTGCATCCTGAAGGAGGGGACCGGTTGAACTGGGAACCATTAGGACAGGAGAAATACGGGGACTGGGGAGATTGCAGGCACTGCGGATAATGAACATTTCGGTAGGGTTTTGTGGTTTGGGAAACATTTTACACATTTCATTTTACTTCAAGTAAATCTCATAAGATAGCTTTTAGGTATTTTTAGCCTCGGTGTACAGCTGAGGAAATGGAAGGGCAAATAGGTTATCAGGTTTGCCCACGATCGCAGAGCTTCTTGGTGATGGAGGTGGGCTTCGACTCCAGGTCTCCTGACTGTGGGTCTCCAGATGTTTTCCCCTGGTCTCTTGAGTGAAAGGACTGGTATCAGCAAGGGGCTCTCTAAGAAGAGAGTGTCTGTCAGCAAAGGAGGGACCTGGAACTGTTCCTGAGTGTCCCCGGTTTAGGTCAGACACTTGTAGGCTCAGAGATAGAAGGAAACCTGATGTCAGCAGCCTCTTCCTGTGACCAGTGGAGACACCCATGTGCCTGTGTGGGACGTGAAGGGCCACCCAGCTCTGGCCAGCAGCCTGTGGAGAGGGCAGAGTTCCCCCGGCTGTTCCGGGTGGTCTTCAGGGCTTGATTTATTGCTGGCATGGAAGGAGTTCATTCTGGGAAAAGTAGGTAAACTCAGAAAGGGGAGGGCCTGTAACCTGAGAAGCAGGCCATTTTCCTGGGGTATTTTCTGAGGAGCACAAATAAAGGGCTGTAGTTTAGTATTCAGTTGTGGTTGCAGTTTCCAAGGACAAGAAGGAGACAAAGGCAGAGAGGAGAGTGGGGAAAGCAAGCACAAGACAACTTTGCAAAAGGCACATCTGCAGTGTCTGTGGGGCGGGCATTTGACGTTCCCGCGAGTTTGGTACGTGGACAGGGGTCCTTAGCAGTCCTCTGACCGAAGTGGACAGGGCTGCCGTGGGGGTGTGCACTTTTGTCAGGGGCTGGGAGGGCAGGGGCTACTGTGCTGTCTCTCAGGATTGGACTTTGGGTGGGAGTGAGTTTCCTTGGATAGAAGGTTATGCTAGGCAGAGCTACTGTGACCAGCAGCTGCAGCACCACCTGAGATCTTGTTAGAAAGGAAGCTTTGGGTACTACCCAAGCCCTCCTGAATCAGAATCTCCAGGGGGTGGGGTTCAAGAATATTTATTTTAATAGATCCCCGGGCCATTTGCCTGTTAAATTTTTGGGAGCATTGTTGTCATTTAGAAGCCCTCTGGGTTCTTCTTAGGGTTCTCTGCTGCTGGGCTTAACCTGCCATTCATTAAACATGTGTTGACTTTGTTTTCTGGGCACCATATAAGGTGGACTCCATGGTGGAGCCTACTTCCCCAGGAGCATATAGTCTAGATGAGGAGTCAGGGTTGTTTAAAGAAAACTGGACAAACATAGAAAGTGTTAAAGGCCAGTAAGGGGGGCACCGAGAATGGCTGTGGCTCCGTGGAAGGGGGATATGTTTCTGTGGGTGTGTGCAGAGGGGTAGGAGGTGTGCAGAGGTGGGAGCTCCCGCTGATCCTAGTCTGTGATCCACTGCTGCTTTGCCAGCCTGCTGGGTGGCCTGACGTCAGCCAGTGGACAGCCATGGCTGTGCATGGCCAGAGGTCTGTCTAACTTGGTCAGCCTCCCCCATTGGATCTGCTCTATAGACGTGATATATGCTTTAAAACTTGCCAGGGTCATGAAGGTGACACATGGACTGACATCCCATCATCTGCTTTTGGACATCCTCTCACCTGCACTGCCTCTCCGCAAAGGCCTTGCATTTCTACCACTCTGTAAAAGAGAAAATTGAGTTGTCACCAAATTTCCATGCCTCAGCCTGGGAGAAATGGAAACATTGTACTGACTTTTAGTGCTCTGCCTTCCTGCCTAGATTTAGAGCTGATCATTATAGGTGTAGAGAAGGTTGGTATGAAAAGAGCAGCAGGTTGGCTGGCGTCAGAGGAAGCTGTGGGCTCTCTCTCATCTGCTACTTTGGCTGGGGTGGAAGTGCGAATATTAATACAGTACACTTACACCATAAAACAACTCCCAGGGAAGGGGAACTGGAAACTTTCATAAATATCAGAGATGTAAAATGCTAAAAATAAAAGCCCTCTGCAGTTGGGCTCTTTACAGAGTGTTTATTGGTCAGGAGCACTGGTCTGTTTGGTCATTTTTTTGGTATGCATGTATGTAAATACATTAGAATGTAAATTAGTCACTTAAGTAGGACAGTGTTTCTGGAGTGTGAAATAGTAATCCTGCTAGCTAACTCTATTAAAGCCTTTGTCATTTGTTTTTGAACCAAGTTTCATCTTGGGAAGTCACTGTGTCCTGGCTGTTTCACTTCTGAAATGTTCCTGATCTCTCCTTCCTGACCCCCTTTTCTCTGGCCCACCAGCTACACTGACTGATCACCCTGACTTCGTTCTCTCCCCACCTGTTCATTGTACCATCACCACTGGAGATTCCTTTCAGCAATCCCGAACTCGGCACATTGCAACTAGGGTCTACAAAGACCTTCAGAGGCATTCTGTTGTCCATAGGATATATATTCTGTTTTCCACATGCCTCAGTATGCCACACGAGGCCCTCTGTAGTCTGATTCCAATATCGTGCTCCAGCCTCGTTTATAGACTTACTCTTTCCTCAGCCCACAGAACTACCTACCATTTCCAGGACAAAATATAACCACTGGCAGCCCTACATTGGCGGCACAGCTGTAGGCAGTCATGATCTTATTACACTCTTAAATTCATCACAGTTTTGTCGTTTGCCCAAGGTCATATACCTTGTACGTGTTAGAAGTGGAATTCACATTCAGATACCTTGATATTCTGACTTTTGGTTCCTGCTTTTATGTTTCTGTGCCTTTGCTTACGTGGTTTCTATGCCTAAAATCTCCCCCTTTCATTTTTCTTCCCATACTTGGAAATTTATATGTTGGACCTGCCTAACATGGTGCTTCCATACGTTTTTGTGCCTATTTCAATTCAGCCTGATAATATAATATATATAATTAGTACTAGTACTAATACTGCCGAGTACTCTGTAGTAGCAGGAGCTGGCCCTAAATCTTATTTTTTTTTATATTTTCCCTAGGGAGTCCAGTAAGTATTGGAGAATGAATGCATGGGTGGATGAAAGGGTGACTGGCTAGATGGCTGGTCTAGTGTCTGGGCCCTTTTGTGATTTGACTAGAGCGTCCCTTGGCCAAATTCAAAGCTGCAGAAGAGCTGTGTGGAAAGAATGCATGTCATTTCTGGCATGTCACATTGTAGCCAGGGTGGCCCAACAAGCAAAGATTAAATACCAGCAAGTTGTTGGTCTTTTATTTGGATCCAAGTGGACATTCAGCTGAAGAATTTGGAATGGGTCTGTTACACAGGGAATTAATTGCTTGTTTTTTGAGCTGATTGGCTGATTTGTGGTTTTATGGGTTTGCTAGGACTGCCAAAGCAAAGCGCTAGAAGCTGGGGAGCTTAAACAACAGAAATGTATTTTCTCACGTTCTGGACACTAGAAGGCCCATGTCAAGCGTTTGCTTCCTTTAAGGCCTCTCTCCTTGTCTTGCAGATGGCCGCTTTCTCGCTGTGTCCTCACATGGGCTTTCCTCTGTGTGTGTCGTGTCCAAATTTCAATTTCTTATACAGACACCAGTTATACTGTATTGCGGCCCTCCCCAAAGAACCCGTTTAACCGAATTACCTCTTTAAAGACCCTATCTCCATATATGCATTTATTTGAAGTACTAGGAGTTAGCACTCCAAAGTATAACATTATAACGTATTTGGGGGTAACATCATTCAGCCCACAACACTGTGCTATGGCAGTTCCTCCGCTCAACCGCCCCCCCCCTTTCCTTTTGTTTTCTTCCTTCTTGCAATTTTGTTTTACTAGAGGGCTGTCAGGAGAAGTAAAGATAGAAGATAATAAATTTATTGGGTTGTCGGAAAAGTCATGACACATTTTTGCAATAAACAACAGAAAAAATACGTCATGACTTTTNATGTGTGTGTGGTGTGTGCATGTGTGTGTAAGAAACCAATTGGCATAGTTAGTAGTTCCCTGCCCTTCTGCCCATGAAAACTTTGTCCAGACAGGAACAAAGGATGTGACTAAAACCAGTGACACGTTATAGTGCTTTCCCCATTTTATTGATTGTTCATTCTAGTCTCTGACCTTATTTGCTACTTATTGATCTAGTAGAAAAGCAAATAATTTTCCCTAGATAGCACTTAGGTGAGCTGGGCTTTGATGAACTTGTCTCCCAAAGGGTTTTGAAAAGCACTTACCTGCTTAGTGACAGCCTGTGTAACATTTAATGTTATAATCTGTGAACTTGGGAACCCTTTCTTGGTAGGATTACTAATGTCGCAGGCTGGCCTTGTCATTTTGGCTCCTGTCCTGTAAGATACCCCACATGCCCTGTCCACTGTAATGGCCCCCCATGCACATAGCCTCCAAGTCCACACAAGATGGTATGTGGGATCCCATGGGAGATACTGTGTTGCTGAGTCATTTCTAGTCAGCATCTTCCAACATGTCAAATTTTCACACTAACGATAGCCAGGACCACTTTGGGGTTCCAAATTGTATTTTGAGATTTTGATTCATGCTTTGGGGCTCAAATATGCTTTTAAATAAATTCTGAGTTTTTCATTATTAAAAATGCTTAATTCTCCGCTGTGTTTGGGGAGAGAGAAGTTAGGATTTGGGATGAGTATGTCTGGTAAGGAAGCAGAGTGCACACACATAATGTAACATAGGAGGTAAGGTGGGTCCCCAATATCATAGGTCACTGACTGTGTTAGAGCTTTTAAGGTTTACATTTTCACATTTACGTGTTTCTGCTTTTGATTATACTCTTTTGGTTAATACTGAGTTGGTGTATCTCCTAAGATCATATGAGGTATGTTGTAGGGAGCAATAGAAATAGAATTTGGAGAATGGCCTGATAATCCTTGAATAATACTGGGGGTACCCAAAAAAAATGTATACAAGTGGGCACTGTGATCAGCGTTGCTCAAGCAGTAGCTCACTGTAATCAGAAGTGTCTGGATGCTGATGGTAACCACTTTGAGCACCTCTTGTAATTGCAGAAGTCAAACGTGACTTGTATTCAT
>NW_017731573.1:1540454-1555754 GCF_001890085.2 Hipposideros armiger
CCTTTCCTTTTGTTTTCTTCCTTCTTGCAATTTTGTTTTACTAGAGGGCTGTCAGGAGAAGTAAAGATAGAAGAAAATAAATTTATTGGGTTGTCGGAAAAGTCATGACACATTTTTGCAATAAACAACAGAAAAAAATACGTCATGACTTTTCCGACAACCCAATGTTTTGGGTGAATTTCAGGAAATAGCTGGCTGAAGTTATTGGTGAAAATGAGATTTTGATATTGCCTATAGATTTTTATTGTTCTGACACATTCTGTTTTGGTTTTCTGGACAGATAAAAGCTGGCTGTGTGTTGGAAGGGCAGGAAGTATCCATTCTTTTACTCCGTGAAAATGTTAATTGATAATCATGAAGGTTTTCTACCTTCCTGGAAAAGGAAGAGAACTGGACCCTTCCTCCAGCCCTTCCTCCGAGAAGTAGCTCAGGGACTGTGTGAGCACACAGAAGGCAGGGGCCCCAACAGGTCAGCCCCGGACTCGACAGGTTAGCCTCGGACCCGACAAGGCAGCCTCGGGCCTTTGGCCATGGCTGACATCCTGCCTGGAACCTAATAGATGCTTATGAAGTACCTGACAAATTGAATTACTGAAATTTGTTTGGCTCACACTCTTTGTTGTTCCCTAGACCTTTTCTGAGGAGTTTTGCGCTACATTTGTTTGTTAATTCCCACCCTTGCCTCCAGTTCTCAGTTGTGGCTGATGTCTTTTCTTCTCATTCTCTTTGTAATTATCAAGTAATTTATTAAATGGAGACAAGCTTAACTAGACATTAAATAATTGCAGGTGTGCTGTCGAATGGAGCTGCCGTCCTTTAACTGCACGCTCACAGCTGTTTGTGTTGTGCTGTGTGATGAGCTTTCACTCCACCTCATGTGGTTACACGATCCCTTGTAATTGTGAGGCAGGAGAATGGTGAAGCTTCTGCTCTAAGTGGTACCAAAGGCTGGATGGTCCCAGGAAACTACCAGGAAGGTACTGGGAGGTCGGGTTTGGAGTCTGTGCCACCTCTGACACTTCTCCTGGCATTTATTCAGGTCTGTTGCCCTTTTTCTCTATAGGGAACACCTGAATTGCCCCTGGAGTCTCAAAGGTGACCAGCTGTCACATTTTAAAACTGTTTCTTTTGGTCACCTTACCGATAAAAGCAAGGTTTTTCCCATCCTCCTAAGAGATCAGCAACATGTTCAACAAGTTAGCTCTTTCTGTGCTGTGATTATCAGACTTTATCTGCCTGCTTTTATACAGACCGGCGGCCCCTTCAGCGAGAGCTGTGGGTTTTACAAATGTCAATTTTAGTCAGGGGTTAGGTTTGTGGTGCCAGTAGTTTGCTGTCTTTGGCTGGTTTCATCATTTATAACGATTGCTAGAGGTAAATACCAATTATTTAGGGCCTGGCTCAATGCAGAATTTAGAGTAAGCTATTAATAAAGGATACACTACGTATATACGTAGTGGGTGAGTACACTACGAAGTTAGCCTAATGCTTACAACAGCCAATATATGTGATCTGTTCTCAGGACATACAGGTGTAGGAAATGTCATGCTGCCCCTCGCCAGCTGTGTGACCTTGGCATGCCACTTCCGTGTCTTAATCTCTAGTTTCTTTCCTTAGAAACTAGAGTGAAAATTGAAGCAATTGTCATGTGATATTGGCACGCACTCATTATTGTCATGTGATATTTGCCTGCGCATAGTGTGCCAGGTACTATTCTGGGTGCTGGCTACCTTTGTGAACAAAGCACACCAAATCTCTACCCTGGTGGGATTAACATCTGAATCTAGTTTGGACAGAATCCACTTGGTGGGAGAACAGGATAGCTACCATTTATTGGAAAAAAAAAATCAAACAAACATGTCACTGAAAGATGTACCTAGCAACGCTGACTTTCTTTATTTGGTACTTTTAGACCCTATTTCTATCTCGTTATTACATGTCTGCCTTGTAGAGTAGGCCTTAGTGAGAGCCCTCCCTCACACATGTTCATACCATCACCTATGCTGCCCATACTTATGGTTTGGGGGCTAAAACATTGGTTAGTCTCTGTACCTAGGCTTTTGGGACTGGTGGATTGGCATACTGACTTTAGAGCCTCCTTCTCTGAGTCTTTGTTTTATAGGTTTTCTTTAAGGTCCCAGATGGGACTCAGAGAATGACCTCTGAGTGACATGTTTGATCCTTTGAATCCCTTTGTGAAAGCCCAGTTTGTTCAAGTAAAGTCTGAATGGCACACAGAGGGTGCTGCAATGTTTAGCTTACCTAGCCGTGTCTGATATCACCAGTTTGTTAATATCTGCCGGAACCCAAGCAGAAAATTATCCCAGAGCATCAGATTGATCAGCTCTCCTAAACTCTTTCTCGTGGGTGACCAAAAGAAAAAACCTTTTTGAGACTTTGTTTTCTTTTTGTGGGTGACTAATAGAAACAGAAAGACAATATTTCAAAAGCATTGTGATAGCGTTCTGTGGGATTCTGGACTTCAGTGACCAGACATCTCTTCCTTGCAGGTGGGAGAAGTGGTTGTCAGTGAGTCCGGAGCTGTAGCTTGAGGGGAAGGGGCTGTGGCTCCTGCAGGGGCACAGAGATGTCATGTGCCCCTCTCATGTGCTGAATGCTGGGTGTCCAGTGTTTGGAGTCTGTAAATCAGGCTTAACACGGAGTCTGTGTTACTGTGAAGGTCAGAGTTGTGACCTCGTCATGCCATGGCAGTTTGCAGTCTTATTTCCTCTATTTTCTCTTAGGGAAGGAATAACTAATACGTGATAATGAAGAAAGGCATGTTTAGGGGCCTTTTTATTGAATTTTGATTTAGGGTACCTGATGTGGATGGTTTTTGAAGGATGTAGAATTTGGTTGATTATTGAGAGCCTTTGAGAAAAATGTATCCCCCACTGAATTCCTTCCATCTTTGCTGCAGAGACATGAACATGTCTCTCGAAGCTGAGGGAGGGGTAGTATGTGCTTAGTTCTCAGCCACTGAAAGGAGCTCAGACATCCCTGATGACTCAGCTGATGCCCTGCTGCCTTGGCTGGCTGCCTGTGCACAAAGGACTTGCTTCCTTGCTGAGGACTGAGTTTGTCACAAAGCCCCGTTGCTGGGGACTGTCGCAGTGAGCAGACTTAGCAGGATTGCACAGGCTGGCTGGAGGCCAGCTTTAGAAGACCTTGGAAGAACTAGCCTGAGGGTGGAGAAGACAAGTTTAGAAAACTCAGTTCTTCTTTGGTAACCCCTGTGAAACCAGGCTGTGGCTCTTCTGTGCCTTTCCCAGGAATAGGCAGTCTAGCTCATCTGGACTTCAGCTAGTTGGTGTGAACCAAGGAAGGGCTTCTTTTGGCCGCCATGTGTGAATCATTGTGTGACCAGGAGTTCAGTTTGACACCAGAGGAGAGAGTTATCCCCAGCATGGGGGACACATTGGAGTTCTACAGTACAACCAGGAACGTTCAGACCGTGTTTTTTACTGTAACGTCCCCCTCTCAGTGTTGAGTAAGGTCTGCCTGGCCATTCTGATCGTTTGGGTAAGTTTTCACCCCTTAGAGATGGTGAGTCAGAGTCATCATGGCTCCTTGGAAATGAGCACATTTCTGAAATGATCCATCCTAGTGCTCAGCAGGGCAGGTAACAAGGTACTTTTGTGCTCTTAGTTGCAAGTGTGTGCCGACTCAAAGTGGAAAGGGCAAAACCAGAGATTTTACCTTCTGTTGAATCTTTTCACCAAGAGGATTTTGTTCTTTAAATACAGAGGATGCCAAAAAAATGTATACACATTTTAAGAAAGGAAAAAACTATTAAAATTGTAATACTCAATGTATACTGATAACAAAAGATGAGTACAAGTCATGTTTGACTTCTGCAATTACAAGAGGTGCTCAAAGTGGTTACCATCAGCGTCCAGACACTTCTGATTACAGCGAACTACTGCTTGAGCAACGTTGACCAAAGTCTCCACTTGTATACGTTATTTTGGGCACTTCTGGTATATAAACCAGAACACCAAACTTTATAAGTGAGGAAGGAGTGTGAGGGAGTTAGAAATGAGACAAAATGCTATTCCTCCTTTTTCTTAGAAAACTCTCCTGGTACTTTTGGAGCTTTGTCCGTTGACCAAATTTTAACTCATTGCTTCAGTAACATCACTCAAAACATCTGTTCTTCTTTTTAGTCTCCTCCCTTAAAAATGCCAGAACCTTCCCAAATCAGCTAAATAAACCAAGTATGAAATGATCTAAAATGACTTAAACAAAGGAAATGATTTTGACTTTCCTAGTTGGGAAACTTTCTCGTCTTGAAGGCCAGCCCTCTAACTTGTGGGAAGATCCAAAGCAAAATCGAAGTAAACAAGTCCCCTAATTTCCTTAAGTAATTTCTAAACTATCTTTTATATACCTTACTTTATGCAGCTTGCAAGTGAGTATCACTGTGAGCGTTACAGTTTGTCAGGGTTTAGATCTTAATTAGCTCATGAAATTGCATTCTTTTGAAGTGTATACCACAGGTTGTTGGCTAGTTTTCCAAAAGCAATTAAAATGCCCACTGTTATAATTAAGCTTGTTACTGGTTGTGTGTTCTAATTATAAAATGTATTTGGCAATTAAACTCAAATTGAGGCTTTTGGCTGGGCGCTTTGGGATGTGGTAGACTGGCTTTCACCCTGATACTCGGTTAGGAGAGTCACTGGTGTGGGAACCTAGATGGGGGGTCATAGCTCAGATCCTTCAGTATTTATTGTTATTCCCTAAGTAAGAACAGCCATAGTTTATAGGAAAGCTAAAGTTAGGGAATGTGAGTTCCTGATTATGTCCTCTCTATACGGGCGACAAAAACTTGAACTTCCAAATTATAGTCCTTTAGCTGAGAAGTCCTTTTTAAGAAACATTGTCTTATCTTTAAGAAGGTGGCTTGACTGTGACAGCGAATATTTAATCTGTTCAACTAACATCTCCATTGCTCTGCTCAAATGTCTTGTCTGGTTGTTGAAAGGGAGGTTGGGGAAATATTGTAGGTACAGATGTACCGAATGTTTCTGAACTGCACGGCATGTACATGTTGTGAAGCTGTGTGTTCACCATCTCACAGTGGGATGTGTTGAACTGGCCTGTGGGAGAGGCTGTAATTGTCAGAGCTGCTCTTGATGGCAGATAGAGTCCTTAGTGGTTTCCTTCGCATGCTGCATGCCTTCTGTTCTTTTTTTCCTCCTTTTGGCCGTTTAGGCTGTTTTTCGTTTCTTAACACCAGAATAACACGGTGACTGAGACCTTGGACAAGCGAGTCATTCAGTGGACAGGTAGAAATCCGTATTTAAAGGGAAGTTGAGGCTTTCTTGTGTCTTCTTTTGAAGTCTGTTTAGCACACATGGGGGAAAATGGACCACTTAGTTTACATGGTTCTCTTTCATTGCCTTGCCTGTGTGCCCCCCCCCCTGCAATTAACATGAAAATGATCGCTTAAGAATGAGTTTATAGCATTTAGAGCTGGGAAGGAGGCTGCACAGGATGTTAAAATCAGAGAAAATGAGAAAAGGGCAAGTGTTTTGTAATTACTATTTGGTCTTGAATAGTGGAAGGATACAACCTTGTTTTAATGTGCTTTGTTCCAGAGTACCTTTAGGGTTGTAATTAATGATATAAATTATTTTACTTATTGTGCAGAGAAGTTAGAATTATTAAAGATACATTTTTCTTAGGAAAAAACAAGCACTATTTATTTGTGGTTCTCTGGACATATCTATGTTAAGTCTATAATATATGAGTGTAGAATAAATTTAAAGGCTTGTTGGTCTGAGGACAATTGCTTTAAATCCCTGTAAACAAGCACTTCCTGTGCTTCCTTTGAAACAACTTTTCATAATGTATTTCTATCCCTGTAAAAATAGAGGGGAAAAAAACCCAGATTAGCTTGGTTCCTTACGTTGAGTTCTACAATTTTTTTCCCCATGTACAGAACAAAATAAAACTAGTCTTTGCTGCAATCCTACAACAGATGATCTGAGGAAATGACTATCTCCAAAGTGTACATTTGTATGTAATATGTGGTATGTGTTACGTGTGGTATCTTACAGTAAAGTACAACATAGTCATTAGGAAATAATACACATGAAATGGGATGTGATAATGAGGTTGACTTAAAAATAAAATAAACATGGCATCATTTCTAAGCACTCTTACTTACAGGGCTAATCAGTTTAATTAGTCATACTCATAGTTCAGATGTCAGCTCTGACAGCCTTTCCTGCATTAAGTCATATTTAGCCCCCAAATCAGGCTAATGCTCTTCCTTTGTGTGTGCATAGCACTCCATACGTCCCTCTTGGTGGGACCTCCTGTGCTGTATTGTTTATTTGTCTGATTATTTCATTTGACTATAAACTGTTAGGACATGAGCAGATATAATGCTTGTTTTATTTTACTTTGCCCCTCCCTCTAGGTTCTTTTCAAAAAATTGAAGTTGTAATTAACATACAGTAAACTTCACATATTTAAACTGTACAATGTCTTAAGGTTTGACATAGTATATGTACCCATGCAGTTACCCCACAGTTAGGACAGTGAATGTATTCACCATGTCCAGAGGTCTCATTCCTTTCTGTTAACATCTAAAGTGTTTGCATCATTTTACATTCCCAACAGCAGTGTTTAAGTGTTCTAGTTCCTCCATATTCTTGCCAACACTTGGTATGATCAGTATTTAAAAAATTTTAGCCATTCTTATAGTCATGTAGTAGAATCTCATTGCGTGTTAAGTTTGCGTTTTCCTAACCAGTGATGTTGAACACCTCATGTGTTTGTCAACTTCCTTTGTGAAGCATATGTTAAAATATTGTGTGTGTGTGCGCATAAATATTTCCTATCCTGTTCCATTAGATTTAGATGTCTCTTCTTTAATATCACACTGTCTTGATTATTGTACCTTTATATTGACTTAAAATCAAGTATGAGTCTTCAGTAAACATTATTTGGACTACTTAGTTCCTTTGCCTTTCCACATACATTTTAGAATCATCTTACATATCTCCTCCTGGGATTTTGATCGAAACTTCATTAAATCTGTAGATAAATTTGGGGAGAAGTGTTTACTATGTTGAATCTGCTAATCCACGATCAGGATATGTCTCTCCATTTATGTTGATTTTTTTTTTTCCCCATCAACATCTTGTAGTATTCAGCATACTTGTCACAGATATGTCTTACTCTTTTTTTTATAGCTTTAATTCCAAAGGCTCAGAGATGCCTCATTGGTGCTTTTCTTGGACATATTTTTATTACACCTTTCTATCAGTAGTTTAAGTTGTGTTAGTCTTTGTTTAGTATTGCCTAAATTTTCCTGAGGAAGCCAATTTTATTTGGAGTCAAATGCCATAGAAGGTCGTTGACTACCTAGGTAACCCAGCTTAGATTTAACATCAGTAAATGATTTAAAGAATTGGTATAACCCCTTCTTTGGCTGGTGTAACTTTTCTTGAGGCATAAGCAAAAAATTAAAAAAATGAAAAATAAAGTGGTTTTAGAAATGTTTAGAGCAATTGTAATTAAGCTGTGTTTGAAAGACGATTTTCAGATGGCCAGGAGCTGACCAGTTCCTATGTTGGGTGGGCGGCAGCTGAGAGGACATCAGGAGCTCCTGAAGCATTATCCGTATTTCTTCCCCAGAGAGCCATCGAGGATGCATTTCAGGCTGGGAACAGATAACCCCTGGGCCAGTTGAGGGCTCCAGTGGAAGGATTCCTTAGTGATCGTCAGTTCATAGGAAGCAACATACAGACTAAAGCTACTTGGCTACTTGGTTTATTGGAGGATAGTAGTCTCATGTAGACTCTTCCTAAAAGTCAGTCTGTGTCCATCAAAACCCAGAGACATAGCCCTTCCCATTCGTGCATGGTCAGGTTAGGCAGTCAAAATGGAGAAGGAAGGGATTGGCGGTGGGTTATTAGAGCCAGAGTGGTCACTGATCAGAGATGACAGTGTGCCCAGTAGGGTCAGTATGAGGGACAAACATGGAGGATGCTTGCTTACATGAACAAGTGAGCTACGTGCTGCCTGCCAGGCACTGCTCTGAAGTGGTTTGTGTGTGTGAACTCACTTAACCTTCATAACACCCTTGTGAGGTGTGGGCACTGCAGTCACTCCATTTTGTGAGTGAGCGAAACGAGGCACAGAGGACCCAGGAAGTTTTCTAGTAAGTATGACAGTGGGGGAGGAATCCCGGCAGCCTGGCCCCACAGTGTACACGTCTAAGCACTGCATGTCTGTTAGGAGAACCCACAGGGAGATG
This sequence comes from Hipposideros armiger, assembly GCF_001890085.2. Taxonomy (NCBI): domain Eukaryota; kingdom Metazoa; phylum Chordata; class Mammalia; order Chiroptera; family Hipposideridae; genus Hipposideros; species Hipposideros armiger. The sequence goes on from NW_017731573.1 coordinate 1,548,727, forward strand.
GTCCCTGAGGCCCTCTCTGCTGGTCTCAGGGGCCTGGAAGCTCAGTTTTCTTTAGTTTGAGAATAAGAGAGACTCTTGTTAATGATAATACTGACATTTTTCATTTTTAAAGTCCTAAATTTAAGCTCTTGGGAGCATACACGTTTTCACATATTAAGTGTGTGCGTGTCTAAGTAAAAGTTTCCCTCCTTTATAAGTCCATGCTCTCCCACAGCTGCATAGTGTCTGCTTTAAATGTTTGTTTCCCAAGCTTTCCCCCTTCCTTTCCAAAGGGACAGACTCAGGCTTATTTCAGAATGGAGTTGCGTGTGCCTCTGATTTAGAGTGTGTCAAAGGGATTGTCTGGCTATGTGTACTTATATGGGGCCAGATATAAACACTGCTGAAGAGTCCTAGGCACTAAAATCAGCAGTATTGGTGAGCAAAGGCTGTGGCATGCCACCTGGTTCTGGCTGACAAAGCATTCTGGGCAGCATCTGCCACCAGCACCCTGGGTGTGGGCATTAGGGAGCATGGGAGCTGGCCTGATGGGCCCTTTGTGGCCCAAGTGGAAACTCTAGCATTTTGGTTGCTCGCTCCTGGGCTCGCACAAAGCCAGGGGTGACCATACTCTTAGGGAAAATGAGGACAGACAGGTTGGGTAGCATTCCTGATTGTGAAGGATGGACACCGGAAGGAAGGGATGGAGGGAGCAGAAGGAAAGGAATAAGGAATGATTTTTGATGTTCCTTGCCTTAAGTTTTCTGTCGTTGGGGGCTCCATACCTATAGTGGTGCCATTTGTTCCTTTTGGAATGGGGTGGAAGTAGAGTTTTGGAGTATAATCTGGAGTGATCGTTATTGAAGGGGAAACGTAGACAACTGGAAAGTTTCTCTGTCTCTCTCATGCGCACCCACATACATACACTTTCCTTTGTTTTTTTTGTTTTTGTTTTTTCGCTAAACGAAAGGCAGTTGGACAGAGTTCACCTACTATTTTAACCCTGGGCTAAGATTGTTTAGTGATAGAGCCGTGGACAGTTAGCATGGAAGCGTTTTTGTCCCTGCCAGTGAAGGAGGCCCAAGATGGCATTTGAACTTTGGCTCTTCAATTTAAATTACTAAAAATTTATTGGGAGCCTGTTATGTGCCAAGTGTGTGATGTGAACATGGATATGGCATCTAAAGGCTAATTGTTAAGACAGTTTATGTTGGTCTGGATATACGAGGTGTGATCAAAAGATACAGTGAATGTTTGAATAAAAACAATTTATTATAGTAAAAGACAAATTGCCATTAATCCCGCTCAAAATACTCCCCCTCGCTTCAAACACATCCGATTGTTCTTGCCACTTTCTGAAGCAGTTCTGGAAGTTGTCTCGTGAGTATCTTTAGTTCATTCTCCATCAACACAACACTCCGTGTCACACATCGCTTCTGGTATGGCAATTTCAAATAAAAACATTACGGTGTGTCGTCATCCATCTTATTCACCACCTCTGGCACTATGTAACTTCTGGCTCTTCCCTAAAGTCAAAATGATTCAGGACATTGAGGCAGCCCTGACAGCGCAACTAAAGACACTCAGGAAAGAGGACTTCCAGAACTGCTTCAGAAAGTGGCAAGAACGATGGGATAAGTGTGTTCGAAGTGGGGGAGTATTTTGAGGGGGATTAATGGCAATGTGTCTTTTACTGTAATAAATTTTTTTAAATTTAAACATTCACCATATTGTTTGACCACACCTCGTACCTCCACTAACCTGTGCTTGTCTTATGAGACAAAGATAAAGATAATTAAAGATTATGATTTTAAACTATTCAGCAAACATTACTCATTTTTTCTGATACTGTATAAGCATATCAGGATCTTTGGTGGGTGTATTTGTTTCCTGTTTGCTGTTGTAACAAATTACCACCAAATTTAGTGACTTTAAACAACCCAACTTTGGGGCAAACATATCTTTCTCTCCAGGATCTCACCACCTTGGATGTTACCAAATTGATGCCTCTTTCACACAAAGTTATCAGCAGACAAACCACAATTAATACAGGTGCAGTTGCTTATGTAGCTCATGGAAAATCCACAGTAGTAAAAGCTATTCCTGGAGTTCACACTGTCAGGTTCAAAAGTGAACTAGAAGGAAATACAACCTTGGATATGCTAATGCTAAGATTTGTGAGCTTGATGACTCAAGTTTTCCTCGGCCAGAATGTTCTAGCTCCTGTGGGAGCAGTGCACCGATGAGCTTCCTGCAGACCGAAGGGAACTTCATATTAGTCAGACATGTCTCCTTTGTCGACTGCCCTGGCCTTGATGTTTTCATGGCTGTGTGCTGAACGGTGCAGCAGAGATGGACGCAGCTCTTCTCTTGATGGCTGTAATGAGCCTTGTCCTCAGCCTCTGACTTCTGAACACCTGGCTGCAATAGAAATCATGAAACTGAAGCACATTTTGATTGTTCAAAATAAAGTTGATTTGGTAAAAGAAAGTCAGGCTAAAGAACAGTATGAACAGCTCCTTGTGTTTGACAAGGTAGTAGCAGACAGAGCTTCTGTGATCCCAATTTCTGCTCAGCTGACATACAATGTTAAGGTTGTCTGTGGAAATAGGAAAGAAAATTCCAGTACCCCAAGAGACTTTACTTCAGAGCCCTGACTTACTGTTATTAGGTCGTTTGAAGTCAGCAGACCTGGCTGTGAAGTTGACCACCCTTAGGGGGGTGTAGCTGGTGGTGGTATTCTAAGAGGAGTGTCAGAGGTGGGCCAGGAGGTGGAAGTCACACTTGTATTTCCAAAGACAGTGAAGGGAAACTGATGTGTAAACGAGTCTTTTCCAAAATTGGGCGACTGTTGGTGGACATAATGATCTTCAGGATGCTGCTCCAGGGCGTCGTACCGGACTTGGAGCAAACGTTGACCCCACTTTGTGCTGGGCTGACACAAAGCTGGAGCTTTACCTGAGACCTTCACAGAAGCTCCCATTTCCTGCTTAGACGGCTAAGGTGTGCGTGCTGAAGGAGATGAGGAAGCAGCAGAGGTCTGAGAATGCGTGCCCGTGAACACAGGGTCCCTGTGGACGGGAGGAAGAGTTAGTGCAGTCAAGGCCAACTGGGGCAAAACCATTCTGACTAATGCTGTGTGCACAGAAGTAGGAGGAAAAATCGTTAGAGAGCTGGGAAACACTGGCGTCAAGAAGAGGCATGACGATCAGGCCAACAGTAGATGATGACTGAAGAATTCCATTTAAATAAAGCATTTGGATAAAGTCAGATTGTCTCTTAACAATCTAGGGGTATATTTTCAAAGCAGGAGCGGGGAGTGAATTTCACAGCTCATTACCTTAGTAGTGGCTGTTCTTCTCACTTTTGGGTGATGAAATTTAACCTCTCGTACTAAAATGGAGTCTACAATAAATGTAAGAATTGGCACAATGTTGGATTGAATCTACATTTTACCAGAAATTGATCATTCCCAAATAACATCTGATTTATACATCAATGCAGGTTTGAAACAAAACTCTGCTACAACCAGCCTTTGCGGTAGCACACATACCACCAAACCTGTTTGAAATACAGTTGTGTTTTTTTTTTCATGATTCATCTTTGAGTAGCGCTAGGCTTGAAAGGATTGTTATACCAGTAAAAGCTTAAAGACACAAATTCTTGAAGACCAGCTTCCCTTTGCCTTATATGTTCTGTTGCTTTATCTTTGCCATTTTGAGTAAAAAGAAATTAATAGATTCAAATAAAATTATCCTTTAGAGCATGAAAAAACAAAGAAACAGAAACAACTCAAATTTATTATCTTACAGTTCTGTAGGTCACAGGCCGAATTCGAGTCTCCTTGGGCTGCAGCCAAGGTGTCAGCAGGGCGGTGTTTCTGGAGACTCCAGGGGAGACCAACCTTGTCTTTTCCCGCTTCTGGAGCCTTCTAGTAGTCACGGCCTCTGGTTCCTTCATCTTTAGTGCCAGCAGGAACAGGTTGGGTCCTTCTCACCATGCCATCTCTGTTTTCCGCTTCCATAGTCACATTGTCCTCTTCTACGTAAGGACCTTTGAGATCATATTAGGCCCACCTGGACAATGCATGATAATCCTCCTTTATTTTAAGATCAGATGATCAGCATCCTTAATTCCATCTATGATCTTAATTCCCTTTTGCCACGGGGAACATAACGTATTCACAGGATTAGGACATTTGAAATCTTCAGGGAGCCATTATAATACCTTCCGCAGTAGGGGGGCCTTTTCCCAAACTCTCCTCACGCCCACACTCCAGTGAGGTGACATGATGCGCTCCCCCTGCTTCTTGCATAGCAGATTGTCATTAGGAATGTGTGCTGTGTATGTGGTGGTCTGGGAGGCCCATCATTCATTGCCCTAAAGCCTCGCTCCTCTTCACACTGCTAACACCTCAGCCACCTAAACATTTCGTGATGAGTTTGGTACAGTTTTAATGTTGGAATGAGGGCGGAGATCCTCGTAGCCAGCCTGCCCTACAGGGGCTTGTGGACATCTCTTCCAAATGGCGGTTTTGGCAGGTAATGTTTTCTTTGAACAGCTCCATTTTTCGGGAAATGGAGAGTTCCTGCTTTATTTCAAGGGGAACTCTCTTTGCAGGTTGTAGAACCTATTGGTTCTTGCTTGTTTTATTCTCTGGGGTCATATTGAATAAATCTAATTTCCTCTTTCACACTTGAAGCCCTTGAGATTTTTTTAAAGACAGCTATCATATTCCCCAAGTATGATAAATTTAAAGAAAAAAAAATCTCAGTTTCTTCAACTGAGTCTCACATGAAACTGTTTTGAGACTTCTTTCCATCCTGGTCCCTCTCCTGAGTATGATACAACAGCAAGAAGGGAGACAGAAGGATGATTTAAGAGGAGCCTTCAAATGTCAGGGGCATTGTCCTGTAGAGGAGGCTGGTAAGAGCTTGGCCATCACCAGAGAAACAAATCACAGGCTTACATGGTGGCTGAAGAGATTTAGGCATTGGGAAACCTGCCTTTGCCTCGTGGATTGAGACAGTGCAATGGACTGCCCCGGGAAGTAGAGGGGTCTTTTGCCCTAGGAATGTGTAAGACAAGCCTTTAACCTCAGATTCATTTATTTTGTGTAAGAGGCTTTGCTTTTAGTGAAATGCTCTGCTGAAAGTGTTCTTGTCATTGCTTGTCATTTATGCTTGATGCCTGGGTTTCCCTCTTGTGTTGGTTCACTGCATGTGAAGCGTCATGATGACTGCTGTTAATCACAGGGGAAGGAATATGGTTCATGGCTTTTTGAAGGAAGGAAAACAGTGGCGTAGCTCAGGATAATTAATAGCAAGTGGAGTGACAGTTTGATTCCCTGGTAGGGACCCTGGCTTTGTTGAAGGAAAAAAATCACTTTATTCTTTCAGAGAGAGAGAGGCAGCTGTAATTCTGGTTGGATGAAATCCAATTAAAAGGAACTGACATGCAAATTGATGATCAGGCAGTGTGAGCATAGAAAAAGTCCAAGAAGAGTCCTGTAAGAAGTGGCAGAGAACAGTGTGAGTCATTTGGCATGGTAATGTGTGTGCAGGAGAAAATGGGAATGCACTGGCTGGCTACCTGGGCAGTTACACGTCTGGAATCTCAGCCAGCAAGAGCAGGACACTGGTTGGTGTGGTGGCTTTACAGGTACTGCACTTTGAGACATTTTGGAGTTGAGACCTACATTTTAGGAATGATAGCCTTTCACAATAGAATGATTATCAGTCAACCCTTGAGGGTTATAGGTTTCCAAATTGGTGATGGTTAAATATAATATTTCTAAGAATACATGATGGGAGTCCAAGCCTGGCTGCTGGGGAGATCTCTTTGTGCAGATAGACTTCACCTGACCTAATGATGTGTCCTCTAAGATTTGTGTGAGAATTGACTCCTAAATTTAGGATGAAATAGGACAGCTTGCCATTTTTAGTAATGCTATTATGAATCATTTTCTAAAGTGAAAAATCCTTTTATAACCAAAGTCATGCCCCATTTATCTTTTGAGTAAATTCATAAGTCCATATATGAGGTTTGCTTAAACAAAGGTATTTTTCTTTTCAATGAAATAATCTTGGGGACAGGTAGCAGTTAAGTGTTAGAATAACAGAGGAAAAGGTGGGCAGACTTGTAAGAAGTCAGTATATTGCTTTTCAGGTGGAGAATCCTGTGTAAGCAGTCAAGACGGCTTCTGCTGTTGTGGTAGAAAGGGGCTGCCCAGTGCACTGCGGGGAGATTTATTAGGATCTTGGGGGAATGGCCGCAGCAGTGGCTATGAAATGTTCTCAAGCAGGAGGAAATGGGGCCACAGCATGTACTAGGCTTTTTTTCGAAGAAAGCCAAAGAAGTTGAAATGGAGTTCACCCTGAGAAAGCTGCGGAAGACTGAGAAGCTAAGAAAAGGCTGACACAGGCAGCAGCAGAACAATAAGAGACCAGAATCTGGTGGGCAGTTTCCACTCAGCACAGCAGCATCCAAGTGTCATACTGGTCAGCTGTATGGAACATTACCAACGGGGACTCCTAGTGACCAGGGGCAATTGTTGGTCCATGTGTGAGCAGTGAGCATCACGTGGTGAGGTCCCATGCATTGTCACCTCCTGTGGCCACTCAGGGTGGTCCAGGTGTGAGCAGTGAGCATCACGTGGTGAGGTCCCATGCATTGTCACCTACTGTGGCCACTCCTCTCAGGTACTCCAGCAACCGTGCACCTATGCCCCAGGCTATCACATTTACAGTAGTCCTCCCTTATCCGAGGTTTCATTTTCCCAAAGTTTTAGTTACCTGAGGTCAACTGCAGTCTGAAAATATTGAATGGAAAATCCCAAAAATAAACAGTTCATGAGTTTTAAATTGCCTAGTGTTCTGAGTAGTGTAATGATCTCTCTCCGTCCCACCCAGGACATGAACCATCCCTTTGTCCCAAGTATACACACTGTGGGTGCCCCCTGCCTGTTAGTTACTGAGTAGCCAGGTGGTTGTCAGATCGGTTATCAGAGAGAGAGAGAGAGAGAGAGAGAGAGAGAGAGAGAGAGAGAG
>NW_017731573.1:1555794-1602577 GCF_001890085.2 Hipposideros armiger
TCTGTTATCATTAGTTATTGTTGTTAATCTCTTACTGTGCCTAACGTGTAAATTAAACTATCACAGGATATGTATGTACAGGAACACATCGCATATATTGGGTTCAGTACTACCATGGTTTCAGGCATCCACGGGGTGGGGGAGGGTCCTGGCACGTATCCCGGTGGACAAGGGAGCCAACTGCACTTTTAACTCTGCCTAGAATGCCCTTACTTATACTTACTCTCAAGGCTCACTTGATTCAAGTTTCTACTAGAAGCTCCCATGTCAGAGAGATCTTTCCTGATTATCGAAAGCTAACACTTTCCTTACTTGGCTTTATTTTTCCTTATAGTACTTATTTCCACCTCAGGCTTATGTTTGTTAAATGTTTTCCCCTTTTCTCTCTATTAGAACTAAGTTCCATGAGAGTTGAGGTCCAGTTTATTTTGCTCACCATTGTATTCCCAAGGACCTAATCCATAAAAATCAGTGGAATGGATTTTTAGGGAGCCTCTGCCTGACACTGTGGTAAGAGCTGGGAAGGGGAGGGGTGTCGGATTCAGTAACTGTCCTGTGTTATATACCACGTCCCATAATTAGAATAGTTGTACTAGTCTGAGCACAGACGGTACAGAAATAAGCTGGAAATAGTCCTCACGGGATTGGATCTGGAGTGATAAAGAGGAGTTTTGTTCTGTGGGCAAGACAAGGAAGGATGTTGTAAGCTGACCAAAGAGGGTGGATGCAGTTGGAGAGATTTAGAAGTGAATTTTGTGTGTGGAAGTCCTTGAGTGAGCTGGGTGTGGCTGCTAGATCAAAGGTGCTCGCAGAGTGGCCTGGGAGATGCGGTTGGGAGGGACATCCGTACAGATGGTCAGGTCTAATGGGGTAGGACTGAAAGGACTTCGGACCTTATCTTTGGGGAAGTGTAAGCAGGGAAACACGGATACACAACAGACAGTGCTGAAGGGTGGATTGGAGAAGGGAAGGGTGTAAAGGTAGGATATAGCTCAGGGGCGAGTGTTATCTATTGTTCTTAAATTGAAACATAGGAGAACTTTGGGATCCCCCACATTGGAGGACAAGAGTGTTTATGGATGCACAGTGATACAGTGTATAGGTGTACACTGTAGAGGATGCATAGTGATACACTGTGTACAGTGGGGGCAAAAGATGGACGGCTAGTCTTTGTTTTTAAAGATTTTATTGGGAAATTGGGGGAGGGGAACAGTGTTGGGAAATTGGGGAAGGGAATAGCCAAGTTGTCCTTCAATCTTAGTTGTGGAGGGCGCAACTAGCTTAGCTCCAAGTCCAGTCGCCATCCAGCCGCCCATCGGCAGCTCCCAGCAGCTCAGCTCAAGGTACTGTGTTCAATCTTAGTTGCGGAAGGCGTAGCCCACCATCCCATGCGGGAGTTGAACCGGCAACCCTGTTGTTAGAAGCATGAGCTCTCACCATCTGAGCCATCCTGCCACCTTTTGGCAGCTCAGTGGCAGCTCACTGGTCTATGTGGGACTTAAACTGGCGACTCTGTTGCTCAGATCTCATGCTCTTAACCAACTGAGCCACTCGGCCAGCCCACGACTGGTTATTCTTTCAACAGTTCAGTTTTGTTTTCAGTAAAGAGGCAAAGCAGTGTCATTGGGACACGAGGAGCAGCTATTTAGCAGCTGTGTGAACTTGGGCAGTTTCATTTTACCTGTACTTTGTTTCCCTTTCAATGATGGATTTTGTTGGTATGCTTAAGTTGTTGATGTGCAGAACAGAGTATGTATGATTTTTGGGAAATTATATTAAAATTTCCTTTAGAATTATTGGGTAACATTGGACTCCTTTTCTTAATAGAAATATTGGGTTGTCAGAAAAGTCATGACGTATTTTTTCTGTTTTTCGTTGCAAAAATGCATCATGACTTTTCCAACAACCTAATAGATCGGAAGAGACTAGAACTTAAATGCTCTCAGAGAGAGAGATGGAGAGAGGAGAGAGGAGAGAGGGGAGAGAGAGACAGATCTGGAATTGCTTTTTTCCTGGAATGTAGTTCACCAAAGTGTCTGAGCAACATACCCTGAAAACATGACCATTTCCAAGAAGTGGCTTGTGCAGTTTTTGAAGCAGACATTAGAGGGGTGGCTTTTTGCTGCTTATATTGTGCATGTCAAAGCACATTCTGTCTTAGCAGTTGGTGAGAGCTACTGGAGAGCAGTGCAGAAGCAAGAAGGAGGCCGTGGTCATGTTAGACATGCTACTGACTCGCAGGTCACAGCAGTCCCTGTGCCAAAGGGCTGTGGGAGACTCTTGGACATTTGATCCCGGCTTTACCACCTTCTCATTCAGGCAGCTTGTGTAGGGTCCTCCTGTCACTTCAGCCTTGGACATCTGGAGTGGCCAAGTTGTGGTCTCGTGTGTGTGTGTGTGTGTGTGTGTGTGTGTGTGTATATATGGAATGTTATATAGACTGCATGACTCGGACACCTTTGTAGGACATTTGGGAAACCTTACATTTTGGAATGCTTTCCTCTCTGAGAAAGGGGGAGGAAAGGGATGTTTTGTAAGGATTGCTTTGAAATAGGTCCATTTTAGAGCTGTAACCCAGGCAAAGGACAGAACAGCTTTGTGGTTAATATTAAGTAAATTTCCTGGAGCCTTACTGTCCTGGTCCCAGTTCCAGCTTTGCTACTTATTAGTTATGTGGCTATGGGGAAGTTACTTAGTTTTCCCACCTATATAATGGGGGGATAGTCATAGTACTTGCCCATAGGATGATTGTGAGGGCTCCATGAGAAAGTATATGTAAATCCCCTAGACTGAGGACTGGCATATAATACATGGCCTCTATGTGTTAGCTGTGTTATTCCTGGCCTTCTCAGAGCTACTGCTATGTCCGAGGCCTTGCAGGAAAGCCTAGACAAGCCACGCCTTTTGGGCTTGCTCTGTCAGAAAGTGACCGGTGGCAGCGTGCTAGAAGTGATTTGGTAGGTAAGTGATGGACTGTAGGGCTTCACACCTCAGCCCATTGGCATTGGAGCAGAAGCAGCTCTTCACACTGTAGTGGTAGTGAAATGCAAGAGTGTTCTCAGGCCGCCTCCTCAGATCCTGGCTGGTGGAGGATAACCTGGAGAGGGAATGAAGCCTGCAGCGCAGTGTATGGGGGTGGAGGAGCAGGGCCCAAGGATAACCTGGGGAGGCAACAGGGCTTGTTGATCTAGCAGGCAAAGGGGCCTCCAGGGTATTCCTGAGTGTAACAAGGGGGCCTGTGAAGCTGGGGAAAAGAAAACACTCAGTTGGAGGAGCCAGACCACCACGGTGTCACCTCTGACCTGCCATTAACATTGTGTCACATATCCTTGGGTGAGGAGTATTTCCTCGCTGACCCTCAGTTTCTTTCTCTCTCAAATGATTAGATGATTTTTTTGTCTTCTACTCTAGCTCTGTGACTTGACAATTCATTGCTTTTGGAGAACCACGTGAGGCAGGGAGCGTTGTTGAACAACCTGCTGTAGACCATGGCCCGTGCGCATCCCTAGTTTTGTTTTTTGTTATTTCAAAAAAAGACCAGGAAGCATTTTGTCGTTGGACTTGTGAAGGAGTTGTCTCTTTAATCTCTCATGTTTCTGTTTTTCCCTACAAATGATATGCATAGGACTGCCGGCATCTTCTGCCCTCCAAATCAGCGTTTTTGCAGAGAAATGAAAACATTGCACTTTTAAAGGCACAGAAAGCAAAAACTGTAGCATCAGGACTCAAGGTTACAGAATTGGTTAACTTTCTGCTTTGTTTTGCTGAGCTGAATGAAAACGATTTGATTGAACATTACTGCTTAGGGATACATATTAATAACCACAAAAATCCATGGTAATTTTTTTTTCTTCTTTGCAAACAATTTCAAATTGCAATCTAGGACTTGGATTATCACTGTCAACTGAGTGTGACTGTGAGAAATGTGGAGTTACTGGTTAGAGGACTGTTTGAAGAGTGACAACTCTTTGGGAATGGGGGTCCAGAAGGAAATTCGGGCTTCGTCCTTGATGTGTGTAGCTTTATTTTGATTAATAATTTGTTACGGTTCAGATATGTAAGTATCTAGCAACTGGCCTCGATCTTTATAACATTAGCTAATAAAAATAGTGTTAGAAAAAAATCAAAAGTAGAATTTTTTTGATTTAAGAACTGAAGTGTTTTTAAACTTGAATATTCCACAGAAGAATTTGTTATGTTAGATCTGCGAGCTGTCAGTAATACCCAAGTAGCTCTTCTCCACAGACCTAAAATACACTCGCATATGGTCACCTTTTTTTGTTTTTGGCTTTGTCCTTTATCCCAGCTGACTTTACTTTATGGGAAGGGAGGTACGGTATTGGTATTAATTTATTTGTATTATCAATAGAAATACATGAAACACTTAGTGTATGTCAGGATTTACCATGATAAATAAGAGATGGTCCCTGCCCTCAGGAGCCTTCTTGAGGGAAGCACAGAACTTTGAAAAGTAAACGTGGTTACCATGCCAATAGATGGCTGCACGACAGGGGGGCATGCTGTTGTTTCCAGCAGGCTGCTGACCCCAGAGCCTGCATGTGCAAGAGACAGGCATTAAGTACCTTGAGAGCATGGAAGAGGGGTCATTTGTAGCTTGGCGAGAGATCAGAGTAACCTCAATGAAGAAGGTGGCATGATAATGGTGTTTCAAAGCACAGGAAGGAGTATGCCATGTAGATAGGCAGGGTTGACATTCCAGGGGGAGAGCCTGTGATGGACTGAGGCATGAGGACATGGAGGTGCCTGCCCCCTTTCGGGTCCTGAAAATAAGTGTTGCCAGAGGGCTGGATTTGTCTCAAGGGGCAGTGGCCAGTCAGACTCAGAGGGCAGGCTCTTGAGGGCTGTCTGCTGAAACTGGAGGGGAAGATGTGGGCTGGGTTTGTTCAGGTCTTGTGACCATTTTAAAATTGGGTTGTTTGTCTTTTTGTTATTGATTTATAGGAGTTCTTTATGTATTCTGGATACACATCCGTTGTCAGATATGTAATATGAATACTCCCAGTCTTTGGTTTGCCTTTTCAATTTCCTAATGATGTCTTTTGGTGAGCCAGAATTTCAATTTTGATGAAGTCTAGTTTATCTTATTTTTCCCCTCTGTGTTTCGTGTCTTTTGGGTCCTCTCTGAGAAATCTTTACTTACCTTAGGTTACAGAAATGCACTCCCTTGTTTTCTTCTAGACGTCCTATTTACACTTTGGTTTATGACCCATCTCAGATTTTTGTGTGTGGCATGAGGTAAGAGAAAAGGCACATTTTCTCCCCCTCATTTTTATCCAGTTGGTCTAGCATTATTCCTTTGAAAGCCTTTCCCTCCCCCATGGAATGTCCTTGGCACCTTTGTTGAAAATCAGTGGCCTGTTTCAGTCTTTCTGCTTATGTCTGTTTCTGGACTCTTTATTCGGCTCCATTGACATATTTGTCTGTCCTTATCCCAGTACCACTGCCTGGATAACTCTGGCTTTACAGTAAGCATAGTGTGAATCCCCCCACTTTGCTCTTTTTCAAGACTGTCTGACAATTCTAGGGCCTTTGCTTTTCCATATAAAATTTTAGAATCAAATTGTCAAATTCTGAAAAAAAGCCCCTGGAGTGCTTTACAAAACCCTGCGATGCCCAGGCTGTACGCCATGGCAGTCAAGTCAGAATCTTTCCGAGGCTGAATCCAGGTAATTATCTGTTAAAACTCCCTAGGTTATTCCAAGCACAGCAAAGGTCCGGAACTCATGTGCTAATGGAGTTTTAGTGTGGTGCACTAAAAAAGTAATTCAGTAGTGGATTACTGGGCTAGGACTCACCCCAGTGGGTATATGTGTGGGAGCTGACTGGGCCTTTAAATGGCAGAGATTGTCCAAGTATGGAAAAGGGAGGGTTGAAAGGGGATAGTGGAGGGGGAGTGAGAAGCTGTGTGATGCAGGAGTGTTCTCTCCACAGGGACACGCAGTCCCATTGCTCAAGTGCTGAGTACCATTCCTGTTTACTAAGGATCGCCTCACCCTAGGCCTGATGCACAAGGTAGGCTAAAAACCAGTCAGTGGAAAGCTAAGGGATGCTTTTGGTTGGGAAAGCATATAAATGCATTATTGTAAAGAATAGCTTTCTCCTGGATTAAGGATATGTCAGTGAAATCTGCATAACAGTGAACTGGGTAGGCACATTCTAAAATGATTATGTGGTTTTTGCTTTTTGAAGTTTTTCTGTCTTTTTATTTTATTTTAGTGTCTTTAAGTAAACATTGATTCATCCATTCTTCCCAGGGGTAGGGAGTTCTGACAGAACTGCTGCCTCTCTAAAAGGCTTTAAAGAAAAAAGAGACAAAGTTTCAATCAAATGATGCTGCTCTTTGGGGACATACAAAGCATGTGGGCTGGTAGGTGCTTGCTTGTGGCTTTTTAAAAAAAACACTTTTTCTTTCTTGAAGAGAGAAGTTGGAACTACAGCAGTTCTCCCTTATCTGCAGTTGCACTTTCCATGATTTCAGTTACCCATGGTCACCTGCAGTTCGAAAATATTAAATGGAAAATTCCAGAAATAAACAATTCTTACGTTTTGAATTGTGCACTGAGTAGTGTGGTGAAATCTGGTGCCATCCTGGGACGTGAATCACCCCCTTTGTTTAGTGTATCCATGCTGTACGTACAGTACAATAAGATATTCTGAGAGAGAGACCATGTTCACATAACTTTTATTACAGTATATTATACTTGCTCTATTTTATTATAGTTATTACTGTTAATCTCTTGTTTTTATTTATAAATTGTACCTAATTTATACATTAAATTGTCAATAGGTATGTGTGTATAGATAAAAATACAATATATACAGAGGGTGCCAAAAAATGTATACACATTTTAAGAAGGGAAAAATGTATTAAAATTCTAATAGTTAATATGCGCGGATACTGATAACAAGATAAACACAAGTCATGTGTATACATTTTTTTGGCACACCTGTATAGGGTTTAGTGCTATCTTTGGTTTCAGGCATCCTTTGGGGAGGGGGTCTTGGAACATATTCCACATGGATGGGGGGGGCGACTGTAGTCAGCTGAGTCCAAGTTACAAGTCCCCTAAACAGCTGTAGAGAATTAATCTCAGCCAGAGCTAGCAGAGCTTTAATCTCAACTTTCTGCTCAATGTTATGGAAAATCCTCTCTAGAAAACAGCCAGTATCTACCAGCTAAGGGATGTTAAAAATTCAGATGAACGTTGGATTTTTGAGTGTTTTCCAATTAGAAACAGCATGGAGAATTCTTTACTGAGCTGGAGTTTACAGTGCACACAGAAAGCAAGTATTGATGATATATTTATATTTTTGTGCGTGTGACATGTTGGTTGTATTGTTTTCTTGTTTCAAATAGAATTCACAAATACTATGTCCAACTCTAAACCTCATTTTTTTCTGTGAGGGGTGAGACACTTTAGGCATGAAAGCTTTGATATTAGCAACTTTTAACTTCTTTATAAATACATATATTCCTTCAGGGCAGGGAAGCAACTGGGTGGAGGATGAGAGGAAAGTTGCTTTCCTTTCTCATTTACCACAGAATTTAATAAAACTCACACACACACACTTTATTTTTTAATTGGGGGAGGGGAACAGCGTCAAGGAATCGGGGAAGGGGAAGACAAGTTGCTGTCCTTTGGTTCTTCAGTCTAGTTGTGGAGGACGTCGCTTCACTGGCCCATGTTGGTATTATCATTGTGCTCTTCCCGGGTGAGGCAGTCGGTTGCTGGCCATTGGACGGCCGCTCACGGCGGCTCTTGGCAGCTCACGCCCGCTGCCGGCCACTCACACTGGCTGCTGGCCACTCACAGTAGCTTACGGTAGCCCACTGCAGCAGGGGCTGCAGCCTATGCCGTCGCCAGCGACTCACGGCAGCCCAGTTCCAGGTTGAGCTGTTGCTCACCATCTTAGCTGTAGAGGGCGCAGTGTCACTGGCCCTCATGTGGGATCCGAACCGGGGCCCTGCTGCTCATCAGAGCTGGCGTTCCAAGCCAACTCACCAACGCGCCACTATGCCTGCCCACACACACACTTCTTTTACTAACATTTTGTAAAGAGGGAAAAGCAGTCACAGACTCGTTCTTAAGAAATCTCCGCACCCTCCACCCCCCTCTTCCCACCAACAGTTTTTCCATTTCTATAACTTTATTTCTAGGATTTATCTGTAATGCAGATATCACGTTTATGGTGGTATAATCATAACAAATAAATTTGTATTTTGCTTAACATTTCAAAAGCCATTTCCTATGTTGCTATATTATCTTTATAATTAATAATTTAATGGCTGCATAATAGTACATCAAATTGTGCTGTAATTTATATTCTTCTAATGTTGGAAGTTTTTAATTTTGTGCTGTTATAGCACAAAGAACTTCTTTGTATATAGATCCTCCCTTAATTTTTTTGGATATATTCTCTGTTGTAGAATAACAGGGTACCTTTCTGTTTTAAGGGTTTTATCAGTGTACCGTTGACACTGTATACTATCAGGTGTACGTAAAATGATAATTATTTACATTTTTACGGATTAGAAAGCTATAGGATTCTTTGCATAACTATCACTGAAATTGTACTTTTGTTTCAGCTCCTTTTATGTTTGACTTTTACTAGTTTATGAATTAGAATCTTTCTTAACTGATGTGAAGTTTTTTTGTTATATATGTAGTAACCCTTTGCAGTATTTGTCATGAATACTTTTTCCAGTTCTTTTTTTATGTTAATTTTTCATTACAAAGGAGCTCATGAGGTTGAATTTTGTGTTTTCTTTTTTGACTTTTTCTGTTGCTTTAAGATGAACAAACTTGTCATCCTTTGAGAGATCTAACACCGATTCTGTTGTTTTTCCATAGTATTTCCTATGGTTTAATTAAAAGGAGTTTCTTGGATCCATCTGAGGCTCTACTGACTCATGTGCCCCCCCTTCTTACCTGCAGTGCAACGAGGGAAGGTCGGTGGTTTCAGGAGCTTGTGTTGTCACAGTATTGGGAGAGGACTAGAAACAGCCAGAATTCCTGTGTCAGCTCCCTGTAATGTCTCTGCAAGTCTGTATTTACTCATCTTAAAGCTGGGATGAGAATAACAAATGTATAGAGAATTTTTTTTTAATGCACTTAAGCCTTTTCTTAAGCACTGTTAAGAACCTTAGTTAGAAGCGTTTAAAATACCAAATCGCTATAACCTTTGATTAATACGTGTGCACCATTATACTTTGGCTTTTTCTCACTAGTTAGAGACCACATGGGATCTTTGTTTTTTTCCTGAAGCTAACCACATGTCTGTCATCTGTGGACATGGGGGATCTGGGTATAGAACAACCTACAGGTTGAGGCTGTGCATCCGAAATACACAGTGTAAAACCAGCTCTGAGTGGTTGGTGAGGCCTCTGGGGACTGTCTCTAACTTACGTGACTTCAGGAAATAGGAACACTTGGAGGGAGGCAGTGCAGGTAGTGGCTACAAAACATGGGCTCTGACAGAAAGCTTGTTTAACCAACTTTGCCACTTAGGTGACCTTGGGTAAGTAATTGTGCCTCTCTAAGTTTAGCTTCCTGAGTAATAAAATGGGGACAATATTGATGAGGCATTTAATTAAATAAGAAAATGGATGTGAAACATTCAGTATGCTGTCTGGCCCACAGCAAAAGCCCAGTAAGTCGTAACTGGCATCACCACCTTTATTAACAGCTATCATTTGTGTGACATTTATGACTACAGAGCCCTTTAACCTGCTGTTTCTCCTTTGTGAATCTGAGAGCTTTATACACAATGTATTTTAAATGTTCTGCGGGCTTTGTGTTCATTGGCTCAAGAGGTTGTTCTCTTTTAGTCAGCTGACAACTGTGTGCTCTCAGTTGGCGTTTGTTCCGCATTTTCCTGCCAGTGTCTTCTTATCTAAATGAAATGCTGAAACCCCGTTTGAGTCCAAAGCTTGTATCTTATTCAGCTGGCTTGTCCTGTCCCCAGAGCTGGGCCACAGAGTCCAGATCCATTGCTATTGGAGTTTTAGCTCTGCCATTTATTATTTAAGTGACCTGGGCAAGTCAGTTTCTGGCTTGTCAAGGCCACCCTTTTCTCATCTGTAAAACGAGTAACACATTTCTTACAAGAATTAATTTAGCAGTGTAGTAAGAAGTCCTTTGTATAGCAGATCACCAATATTTTTTCCATACTGCCTCAGTGTGCCCAGCACCATCATCGGTATTTAGAAGGTATATGGTTCTTGGGTTGGAGGCTGATGGGTGTGGACCCATTTCTATTTGAGTATCTGATACATTCATTAAAAAGTGAGCATTGCTTTTTCATTAAAAAGTGAGCATTGCTCTTTGGGGACTAGTCATTCTGCAGGGCGCCGAGCCACATGTTAATGATAATACCAGGCGTCTTCTGTTGGAAGTGTTTGCTTCTTGCTCTTGTAAAGGTGAGGCATAGGGCCGGCCGAGTGGCGCGTTGGTTAAGAGCTGGCTTGGGACGCCAGAGGGCCCCGGTTCGGATCCCACATATGAGGGCCAGTGACACTGCCCTCCACAGCTAAGATGCTGAACAACAGCTCAACCTGGAGCTGGGCTGCCATGAGTCGCCGGCGACGGCGTGGGCTGCAGTCCCTATGGCAGTGGATTGCCATGGGCTACCATGTGTGGCCAGCAGCCAGCGTGAGCGGCCAGCAGCCGCTGTGAGCAGCCGTCCAGAAGCCGGCGACTGATCTGCCTCGCCCGGGAAGAGCACAATGATGGTGCCAACTTGGGCTAGTGAAGCAACATCCTCCACAACTAGACTGAAGAACAAAAGGACAGCAACTTGTCTGTTCCCTTTCCCCCAATTCCCCAGCGCTGTTCCCATCCCCCAATTCCCCAATTAAAAAAAAATCTTCAAAAAAAAATTAAATAGCTTATAGCTTATAATTGTTTAAAAAAATTAAAAAATAAAGATGAGGCATAGTTACATGCAGGTGCTCAGGGCAGGTTCGGTGATTTAACCTCCACGCTCAGGAAGTGAACTCAGTCTGAACTAAGTAAATTTAACACAGATTTCGGGGTCTGTGGGGTGCACATGAGGAGACAGTGCTCGGCCAGCTGGGTGCTGGCTCTGTAGGAGATTTGGCGGAACCAGTCTTGTTTCCCATGGAATTCCTTTCTCTCCTAACCCACTGGTGTCATTTCTCTGCATCCTGTGTATTTGCGGGTTATAGTTTTTTCTTTCCAATTTGATTTTCAGAGATGACAATGCTGAAATGTTGGCTATGGTTAATTTCAATAGATTAGGCCCAAATACTAGATATCCACTTCTCCCTTGAATAAAAGATATAGTCTTGTTATAAAGAAAAAAACCCAAGTATTTAATAAAAAATACCTTTGTTTGTCCTGGAACATGGTAATGTTTGTTACTCCCCTAAAATGCAGTTCACTATATTCTGACAGTGTCTTTGAATTATCGAAGACAGCGTGATGTCTCAATGTAGGTTATTTTTTCCTGGCCCATCTTTTATTGTGTAAGATTCTGGCCTTCAGGAAGAGGTGTTTCTCGTGAGAAGGGCGAGTATCTGGCGGACAGAAAGGTGGAGCGTTATGCCTTTGAATAGATGGGTGTTTTGTTTCCACTGAAGGAAATCCTCTGAGAAGAGCAGAGCCAGCTGTGTTTAGCAGCCAGCTTTTTGCTAATGGTGGAGTGCATGCTGTATTTTCATTGAGTCCGTTCCATGAAGTCCGCTTTTGGGATATGGGGAATTGGCGGCGGCTCAAGGGAGGTGCACAGGTGACATGTTTTTTCCCTCCTAGGAGGGTAGAGGCTACGGGCTTCTTTCTGCATGTCACTGTTGGGGCTGGGGCACAGGAATCTTTGGCATCCCCTTTTTAGTCGTTGGGTGGCAAATTGGATGAAAGAGCAGGGAGGAAACTTTTTTTATTAGCTATGATATAGTCCTTGTGTGATTAACTCTTTGGTGACCTTTTAAGTACAGAAGAAATTTGCTGTAGAAACTTAGTGTCTAGGAGTCTGATTTTTATGAAGTCTGAAAAGTGATGACCAGTTGTCAGTATTTTGGTCATATTCCATTAGTGTCCCCCCTCATCCACTGGGTGACAGAGGTTTGAACATGGTGACTTTGGTGAAACTTTCCTCTCAGAAGGGGTGTAGCTTGGCATCATTTCAAAAAGTATTTGGGTAGCAGAAGACAGCACCCCATTGGGGTGTTGTTTAAAATGAGATGTTAACTTCCAGAAGTTTTTATATCTGTGACCCTGCTGCATTTGTGAACAGAACACAGTGTTTACGAATGTGCCTCATGGATAAGCCCCACTGGCCCCCTCAGGGTGGGTGTCTTGTCCTTGTCCTGCTCACGTATGCACGGTGTTCCTAGACCTTGGCAGAGGGAGCCTCTCAGCAGTTAGCACTGTAGAACACACTTCTAGCAGTTTGTTTACCTTCTTTGGGGTTCCTTAGTAGCAAATCCCAAACCACTCACCTTTTCCCAGTAATATTAATGTTCAAAGAGGGGCTATCCATTATATTAAAGTCAGGGTAGTTCTCCGTGGGAAGGCTGGCTTTTAAATGAGACTTATTCAGCCTCTTTCTAGCTGGTGTTTCATTACCACTGAGGATTTATAATGCAATAGCTCTGAGGCGAAGCTGGTAAGAATGCCAGCTTTGCTAATATTTAGTCATAAAATTCTGGATATTGGACAAGCTCTTAATTACTCTGAATCTGTCTTTGTCTTAATAAAAGTTGGATTGTACCCACAAAAACAAGATGGCTGTGTTTGCATTAATCTCCAAATGTAGGTTAATACCTTTTTAAAAGCTGTCTCTTAGACAAGAGACTTGAAAATTAATTTCCCATTTCCAGCTTAAATTGAAGAGCTCTTCCACGTTTGGAGCTTGAAGGGCTGCCATTTTTATGATGTTGTAGAGTCAAGTGCCAATAATAACTCTTCCTCTTCAGTGTGTGTTTTTTGTTTTGTTTTGTTTTTTTAAATGTCTTCGGTAAAGAAAAAAGTCTTCTGGTGCTTGGGGATTTGTAGGTTTTTTTTTTTAATCTGCTTCAAAGTAAATAGATGAGGTTCTGTTTTCTCAGTGGAGTTCGAGTCACTGGGGATGTGGGACACAATGAAGTGGTAGGTAGTGGGAATCCTATTCTAAGCCATGGCTGGAGAAATCTGGATTTTACAGATATCATTGCTACCAAGCTACATATTTTTAATGTTTTTTTTTTATCCTGTAATGTCTAAGCACTTACATATTGGTGGGGTGGGGTTTCCCCATAATGAGAGGTTCTCAACTGACTTTCTTGAGTACAAATGAAAGATAGAAACTTTCTTTTCCTTTTTTTTTTAAAGTCTCCAGAGTATCTACTGCTATGTAACCACTTAGCAGTACTAATTTCAGGATTCCTTTCTATGCTATAGATGGTCAGTGTGATTATAAAGGCTCTGAAAAGGTTTTTCCATAAATTGAGATCTTCTCTGGTGATAGGCTCTGACATACGGATTTTTCTTCCCAGCTTCAATATGGCACTATGCAGTGTGCTGTATGAGCCCAATTCTACCGTGGTTAGGGGGCCCCGGGTCAGAGGGAGTTAGGGACAAGTGCCAGGAGGAGTAGAAACCAGTATAATTAAATGAGAGGTAGCAAACATACAACCCTTCCTCGTATTTTATTAAAGCTACAGGTGTTAGAGTATTTCAGTCTACTGGTTTTATAGACATATTTATGGTAAAATATTTGTGTAAAAAATAACCATACGGAGCATTTATTAACAGTACAGATTTCCAGGCATTTCCTTCTAGAAAGTCGGATTCAGTAGTTCTGGGATTGGTCGCAGGCGTCTGATTATTATGACAGAGCACATTTGATATTCAGACCTACTCCATTGTGCGCTTCAAAAGCTCCAGGTTTCTCCAGGCAATTTGTAGGATACTTTTCCTCCCTTTTGTCAAGACTGTGACCTGTGAGGAGGTGTCTCAGTAGAACATTTGGCAAAAACTTCTGTGTAGGACAAACAATACCACTGTCAAAACATACACTTCAGTACCGAGTTTTGGATCAATAACGGCAAATGAATGAAGAGGCTACCAGATGGGTAGGTACCCCAAATCTGCTGTCACTGTGAGTCCTGAGACTGTGGTGGCAGCCTGGGGAGGAAAGGAGGTAACCGTGTGCTCTCCTTTGAGGCTTAAGGAGTTATCCTATGGAGGGATCACACTTAGGATGGCCCCACAGAGTGGACCTGGGACTAACTAGTGGATCCTGTGGGGACTGAACACAAAGAAGTAGGTGCAGTGGAGGGGCCAGTGGCTAGCGGGTTCACGAGATACTGCTGTACCTTCCCTTTATTTGCAGCCTGTGGAACTGATATTTTCCCCCAGAGAAATCTGAGTCGACTACCAGTTAGTATGAGAAGAAGTGGAGCTGCTTGGGGGAAGCTGGCTGGGGGTCATGACCATAGCCGGCCCCTTTTTCTCCCTAATGCCAGCAGGACCCTTTACTACAAGCCTGAGGCTCCCCACAAGTGGCTGCAAACATCGGTGCAGTGTGGTGAGTTCTGTTCGGTGAAGGAGGCGGCACAGCCCCCAGTGTGGAGTTGGTGAACTCTGAAGGGCCTGGGCCTTGTGTGGGTCACTGCTGTAGACGGCTAGTGTAGGGGTCTGGCTCGGAGGGCAGGGCTTAGTGAAGTGCTGGCTGGACGAAAGCTCTGGAAGAAATGTGTACCTCATCTGCAGTGTCGAATGAGAGGATTTCTAAGATCCTTTCTGACCTAGAAAGCCTATGATACCTGCTTTGAAGATTAAGTCTTCGACCTCAGCATGGATGACCCAAAGATGTAAGCTCTGTGAGTGCAGGTACTTTCTTTCGTGCTGCTCTTCCAGCACTTAGAATGGCATCTGCACTAGTTGGTACTTAGTATTTGTGGAACACTTGCATTTGTTGAAGAAGGTGACAGTTGTTTGAGATGGTACTTTGTGAACCCTTGTTTCCTTGTTGTTCTGGAGAATTCGCATCTAGCCTCCTGTCTGTCTAGTGACCCGGGCCCCTTCCACCCACCGACCATCCCTCCTCATTTCATGTTCTTGTTTTGTCCTTCCGATCCATGTTTGGCAAAACAGGAGGAGACCAAGGATATCGTGGTAAACCAAAGTCATGTGAGAGTGAAATTTCCCAGGTGCATGAATTGGGAAACCTATTGGCTGATGATTGGATTGAGTGTTTCCTGTGATTTTCAGCTGTGGTGTGTAATGCAGGGGCTCAGCTCCGGGCAGGTGAACGCAGGATACAGAGAGGCCCAAAAGGAACAACAACAGAGCCATGGATGGGGGTTCATACCACTATATTCTTGAGGGCGGCTGGTCGAGACACAAGAAGTAAACATCCACCAGTACCCCAACAAGGGGTCTTCCTGCACTAGTCTCGCTGACAGCCAGGCGAGACACAGGAAGTAGGATCCGCACCATCCGCGCTTGCTAACTTACCAACGGCAGTTATATAGCATACAGAACAATAGTGGCTAATGGCCAACTGGTTACAGCTGATGGCCAATTAGTTACATGAGTGCTTGCATGTGGGGGTTACATAATATAACCGAGCCAGCACCTTTCCACTCGAGGCCAAGAGCCTGGAAACGGCTCTTTGGGACTCTGGCCCAACATGGTGTGTTCCTGTTCTCAGACAGGAGTAAGAATTTGCTGTATGTTTATGGCGTAGATTAATTGGGATACTTTGTGACACCTCTGAAGCGTTACCACTTCATCTTTATCCTTGCCCGCTATTGTACACGCAAAGCATTTGAATTATTTTAGAGAAGATGTAAATTTGCTGGTGTTAACCAGTGCATACTTAAAGCTGATTAGCGTTTTGCATCACCTTTGCTACTCATAAGTCACCCACCCCTTTCTCGGTGAGCAGGCTGTATGTTGTCAGCAAGGCGGCCCCTGTCCGGGCCCTGTCATGCCTCGCTGGGGTTTAGAGGACGCTCCAGGCTCCATGGGCCCTTCTGTGGTTTGATCCCTGGGCAGGCTTCACCTGTCTGGGAAATGAGTAAAAGCTTTTGGGGGGTTTTCCCCAGGAAGGTCCTGCTGGTTATTTTTGACAGGAGAGGTCCTCAGACTTCAGTCCATGAGCCCAGTCCAGCCACAGGTAGGGTTCATTTGGTCTAGTTGGTGTAGAAAAACATTTTGGAGGCAATTGCCAACATTAAAAACCCAGGAGAGTGCTCTAACAATGCAGACTTGGGGTTATTCTCAGACAACCAGAAGGTCTGGCAGCGGCCGAGCATGCCACGCTGGGTTCCAGGTGTGCTGAGAGCAGCTGTGTGCTGAAAGGGCCGGGATCTCTGCCTGGCTGAGACGTTGCCCTTTCGGCGTTTCTCTGGGGTGAGCCAGCTTTACTCCCAGTCCTGCATTACATATATTTGAATTGGTGACACCCTAATATAATGTGTAAGGTTTTTCTTTTTACTCTTTTTAAAAACAATACCAACCATTTTATTTGGTTGAATAACACCAAGAGGCTTAAGATTTATTGAGCTGTTATTAAGGCACCAAGTGCTGTGCTCAGTGCTTACATATGATTATTTATGTAGTTCTCACAAGTATCCTAATTTTATAGATGAAAAAATTAAGGCAAAGAGAGGTTAAATAACTTGCGTAAGTCACCTCACTTGTTCAAGGTCACCTGTCTCCTAACCCTGGCTGCTGCTCCTGCCCATGTTCCCCGGATGACAGTGATACTACACTCCCTGCATCCCCAGCCTGCTCCTGGGAGAAGTGGCCTGCCTTGCTCAGGGTGGTCACAACAGGGACATGTCACAGGCGGCCCCTTACACAGTGCCTATTGGTTTTCCTCACTCTCCCGTTTTCATCATCCAGCCTGTTGTTCCAGGATGCTTATTTGTCATATATAAAAAGCCTTGTGACAGTGACCCAAACAAGTCATTGACATTTAAAATTAAATTGCAACAGGTATTGTTGATAGCTAAACTGCTCATTGACAGTGCATCACTAATTACATTGAGAACATCCTATCTGGGTATATTCTGCCAAATCAAATTGGAAACATTGGCTCTCTACCAGCAAATTCATTTTGACTTGCAGAAAGTTTGGGAGTCCACAGATCCCTCACTAATCGCAAAATACTGGGCTTGTGGAAACCTTTTAATGATTTTTCCTGAGGTTCCTTGCAGCACAGGGCAATTCTGGTTTCTCCTCTGTCTGCTAAGTCAGGAGGAGAAAGCTGTGCCTTTGAAAGAGAGATTATTATCCCCTACAGATTTGGGATGGGGTGAAGGTCAATGTAGGGGGTGGAGGTGGGGGGTGGGATTGGCCCTTAGGTTCCTTGTCTGTATATCTAAACCACATTGTTGGATTCGGCTTTTCTGCCCCTGCTTTTCCTTCTCCTTTGTCCCCCTCCCTCTTTTCATTCCCCTTATCTCTCTACATGTAGAGAGGAAGGGAGGAGAGGGAGAGAAGGAGGAGGAGAATGAAGGAGAGAGGGGGATAAGGAGAGGGGGGAGGGGGGAGGGACCCTGAAAACAAGCTAGCACATTTACTTATTAGGCATTGTTCCTGGTGCTTTATGTGAATTAATTTGAGCCCCACAATAACCCCAGGGGACAGGTATGCTACAGATAAAGAAACTGAGGCGCAGAGAGAGGAAAATATTTGTTTGAAAACATATGGTTAGTTGACTGTTTTGAGAGTACAGAGTGGCTGTCCTCAGGCCAGCAGTTCCATCTCCTGGCTGACATGACTTGTGCTGTTAAGGTGCACATTTAAGCCTGTCTCTGGAGGCTTGGAGTTCTCTGGAGGCTTTGCAATAGCAGTTTGGTCGGCAGGGCGATTGGGTATGCCCAGTGCATTCTGCTAAGCCCAGGGAGGGAGAGGAGGGGTGGAATCTCCTGCTTGCATTACACATGCTGATTGGTTTGTGGCAGGCGTGATTGACGCCAGAATCAAAGTGAGTTAAAGCAGCGTCCCCAGAGACGCACTACTCTAACAGTTTTTTCCTCTTTGTTGCCCCAGGCCCCCTGTGAATAGGATTTAGCTGTGATTCAGCTGCTGCTGTTCTTTTGGTAATCAGTGTGGAGGAGGGAGGTGAGGGCTGCTATTAATGGCTTCTTATTTTGCATTCTTCTAATCAGATATCCTGCAGTTATTAATGTGCATACGAGATGCTCTCTGGTGTCCCCGGGTGGTTTTGTTAGGTGTACCTGACTGTTAAGCTTTCTAGGCTTTCTAAGATGGAATGTTTCATTAGGCTCTGGCCTGGGGGGCTTGGGTGGGTGGAGGTTGTTAAAAACCTCCAGTGGAAGGAATATGGTGTAAAAGCAAGCTGATGATCTAGGGGGTGGGGGTGGGGGTGGGTGGGAGAGCAACCCACTAACTTCACCTCCTTCTCCTCTTTCCCTGAAAACCTTACCTTGCTAATAATACCCTTTAGATATTAAAAGTGAAACAACTGAGAGCTATTTACTAGGCAGCTAAATGTAAATTCTTTCCCCCATTAGTTTTAATTAGGATGAAATCATACATTTAAATAACCATTTCTGTTTCTAATAACTGAACTTCTGATTCACTCTGAACCCAGGCGCATGCCTCTCAGTGTGGATGGCCCACCTCTGAGTCATCGCACACCTGCGTGTTGACACAGCCTGCCTCCTGAGGTGGGTACACACACCTGGGATTTGAGACGTGCCTGGCCTGAAGTATCCTGGCTCGACAGCTTTCTGCGCTCCACCTGGGGGACCGACAGGGTAGTCCCACCGGGGAATAATGAGTTTGCAAATTCAGAACAAAACAACCATCCAAATCACCTAAACCGCATTCCACCCGGTTTCTGTTTTACTGTTTTAAGTGTTTAAAATGCTGTGTTTTTTAAATCTTTCCCATCTCTTCCATTTAAATAAATGTCATTAACAACAACATAATGTCAACACAGTTGAAAATAAGCATTTAAGTTGAAAGAATTGGATCTTTGAGGCTTTTCCTATCAGATTTTTGCTAATTCTTTAGTATTTCCTTGATGTAGTATATGTGGTCTGTTTTGAGCAAGTGTGGATGCTGTGGTGGTGTGTACAATAGTGACTGTAGTGTGTGTGTGTGTGTGTGTGTGTGTGTGTGTGTGTGTGTGTGTACAGGGGAGGGTTGAGCCTCCTGTTTGGAGGATAAGAAGAAAATAAGCAGCTTGGCTCCAGTCCCTCAGTGGCATAACCAGCTAATGAATGCGAGGAGCCAAACTCCCAGTTGTCTTCATGGCTAGGAAGACTTAATAAAGTCTGAGCCCACCTTTAGTGGGCTAATGAGGTGGGAGCAAAATCAACAGCAGACATGCAGTTTACAGCCACCTGAAATGTGCCAGAGACATGACTAGCTGCTTTTTTTGGCCGTGGGGAGGTGTGGCTGGCCCTGCTCACATCCTCCAGGAACGGGAATTGTGCCAGACACCAACTAGACAAGACCAGCTGCTTCTCCGATGTTCTGTGGACATGATCAGGACACTGTTCCTAATGAAGTTTGACCAGCATCATTTAGACAAGAATGAATGACAGCTGATGTGCAAGAGTTTTCTTGATTGGCAGCATTTGGAACTAGTAACCAGAGGAGGCGGGGGAGAGAAGCCAGCTGTGATTGACAAGAGCTTATCTTTATTTAATCCATGTCTGAGGCACTGCCGTTGAAATTTTAGGCAATCGAAAGAAAGGAAGAGACAATTGTGAAACAAAGATTCTTGACATAAACATACTTAAGCCAAAATGTCTTCCGTAGCAGAGTGTTGCATGGAGTCCAGGTGTGCTATGAGAAACAGAGGGCTTTCGCATAAGATGGTTCATTTTTAGCCAAAGTTAAAAATAGTGATGGGCTGGGATAGCACTCGCTGTAAAAAAGCGCTGATTCTAGTTACCATTTCTTTGACTTGCCAGCCTGCTTGAAAAGGTTTCCTGTGCAGAGGCCAAAAACGAGCACAGTGTATGGAGTGTGGCCTGTGGTGAAAATGTCTCATCAGGTGGAGCCAATGAGCTCTCGAGTCGTAAGTCTTTATGTGCTTAGATAAAAGGTGATAACAGGAACTGTAGCCTCACTTCCTGTGGATCCACGTGTGGTTCCCTGAGCTGACCATGTGCAGTGCACTGGTAGCGCGTTACAAATGGGTTTAGGAGGTGGCATCCTAGGTTTGGATCCTGGCACCACTGTTCCCCCTCTTTCCTCCTCCTTCCCCTTTACATCCTCTCCACCGCTCAGCCCTGATTTGTTTTTGAAGGTTGTCACTGTATTCTTTTCGTGGTCATCTTTGAAATGAGACCACATGTACTTTATGTCTAGAGTTAACCCATATTGTAACCCCCTTGGGCAATGTGAATGACCACCCCTTAACTCTCATCACTCTCATATTCCCAACTAAGTCCAGTATTTTAGTTTTGCCTTCTTTTTTTAATACACAAATTAGACATTGTCATCCTTTTTTACAGATATTTCAGAGTAGCCTCTGTTTACCAATTTCTTAGTTCACAGTTCCTTTAATTTCCTTTAGCAAGCCTCTGTTAGTAGTCAGTGCTCTTTTTCATTGATCTGAGATGTCTTCATTTTGAAAGGTAGTCAGGCTGGGTACACGGCTCTATGTGGAAAGTTGTTTTTTGTTTTCCACCTCGTAGGACTACGGTGAAGATAACCAGGGTTCATGTCTACAGCCCTTATCGCCATGCCTGGTGTGTGTGCTTGTTAAACAGCAGCTGTTATAGCCTCAGAAAAATATTGGGACAAGTGGGGACAATCTAGGTTTAGTTGGATGTCCGTACTTTTATTGCCTTTTTTTCCCTGTTATTTCCTTGACACTTTGATTTTACTTAGATTGGGATGGGAGTAGATTCAAGATAAACTTTGATTCAACTGTGGGTTCTATTGCTTGCTAGGTGTGTGGACGCACTGCGGCTGTCTCATCTGCCGCAGACCCAGTTTCACCTATAGATGGTCATGACATTTCCCGTTCCTCAGGGGTGCTGCAAAGGTTGCCTGAGAATACATTTAAAACTTAGTAAAGCCTGACATAGTAAGTGGTTAATTATGTTAATTGCTTGTTGCCTCTCAACCACTTTCATTACTTTTTATGTACAGATGTTACCAACTTTTCTTTTTCTGTTCTGTCTGCCTCTGTTTTTATTGCTGCTCCCCAAATCCGTGAAAGGAAGGGATGCCTCCTGGGCAGCTTTCTCCTCTGCTGACTGGGCGAGCGGCTCTGGCTCTGAGGAAGCAATTTGTACTTACTTGTCTCTAGATAGGAAACCAGCTTTCCAGGCTCAGCCTTTTGCTGCCTGTAAGACTCTTCCACTTATTCAAGATGTGTATGCTCTCATTTTTCTTGTGGCTTGGAGCAAATGCTTCACTTCCCAGTGCCTCAGTTTCCTCATCCAATATCGAATAGTAAGAACAGTGCTCCTCACAGAATTACTGTGAGGACTAGATGAGTTTATGTATTGATAACATGTAAAGAGCTTAGGTGCCTGGCACAAAGGCAGTGCCCACTGTTATTGGTAATGATTTGGGAGTGCCTTCTGTGCCTTACTGTTGGGTTCCAGAATAAGATGGCGTCGTTCGCTATGGTTTCGTGCCTCACCTGTGTCATGCCCATGGATGTACTTTCACATACAACTTATCTCATTGTTCCTTAATAACAGTGTCATAGGTTCGGTAGGACTTGTATTTTTTCAACTTTATTTTTATTTTTTATTATTTTTTTTGAAAGATTTTATTGGGGAATCGGAGAAGGGGAACAGACAGGTTGCTGTCCTTTTGTTCTTCAGTCTAGCTGTGAAGGACATCGCTTCACTGGCCCATGTTGGTATTATCATTGTGCTCTTCCTGGGCGAGGCAGATCGGTCGCCGGCCTCTGGATGGCCACTCACAGCGGCCCACGGCAGCTCACGGCAGCTCACACCAGCTGCCGGCCACTCATGGTAGCTCACTGCAGCTCTGCTGCAGCCTATGCTGTCGCCGTCCCTGGCAACTCACGGCAGCCCAGCTCCAGATCGAGCTGTTGTTCACCATCTTAACTGTAGAGGGCACAGTATCACTGGGCCATGTGGGATCTGAACTGGCGGCCCTGCTGCTCAGTGCTCGCGCTTTCTAGCTAACTCTTAACCAACGAGACACTCGGCTGGCCTTCAACTTTATTTTTATATACAATAAAATGCATCCATTTTATGTATATAGTTCTCTGAGCTTAGGACTGTAATCACCACCGTAATCAAGATGTAGAACATTTCTTTGGCCCCCAGACTCGCCTCTTTCCCAGTTAACCCCCCATTTGTATGCCTGGCCCCGGGCCACCTCTGATCTGCTTCCTGTCACCATAGATGAGTGCTCTTTTTAGAGTTTTGTGTAAGTGGAATTATATATTACATACTCGTTTACTTCTGGGTTCTTGCACTCAGCATGATTATTTTGAGGCTGGCCCACACTGTTGATGTGTATCAGGAGTCTGGACCTTTATATTGCTGTGCGGTGTCCCATTGTATGGACAGACTGTGATTGATGCCTTTCACCATTCTCGTGTTGATGGATTTCTGGGTTGTTTCCATTTTGGGACTATTATGGATAGAACTGCTATAAACATTTATATACAGTTCTTTGTGTAGATATGTTTTCATCTCTGTCTGGCTGCATATTTAGGAGTAGAGGTCACTGGTGATGAGAGGCCTAGAGACATGGAGGTGACCAAAATCACACTACTGAAAAGGCGCTGTGTTTGGAGTAGCATATGCTTATTTACCTCCGGACTTCTCTTCAGGTCCATTCCATTAGACCAGTGATGTTCACCCTGTAAGAGCACGAGGACTCGTTTTTCAAATAAAATACTGCTCCAAACCCCTATGAAAAAACAGACTAAAGCAGTGTAAACAGGTTCCTCAGAAAGTTCACATAGGCCCTTTTTGGCTGTTGACCTCTGAGTGCCCACACTCCTTTTATATGGAAGGCCTTTTGCAAGTGCTGTACTGGCTTGGGCTACTTTTTGGGGGACTTCGTAGACATCTTCTCTTCTTAGTCCCATCCCCTTAACTGTTTCAGAATAGTCATTGAGCAGTTCACCTTTGGATTGCAGTGTTTCGGGGAGCAAGAAACTCTTCCTCTTCACACACACACGCACATACACATGCACACACACATGCATGCATGTGTGCACAATGCATAGGGTAAGCTCTATCTAGTAACGTCACCATGTTGCTGTTGCTATCAGTCACTGATGGTCATGTATCTCCTTGATTCAAAGGTCTCTTCAGGGAAAATAGGGCTAGAGAGGAACCTTCAAACTCTCAGGCTGTTGCCTTTGTCACTGGGTGCTGTTTACAAATGGAGCGGGTGCTCCTGTGTTCTGTTGCCCTACTCTGGAGCAGCGAATCTCATCTCATGTTATCGGAGCCCGGTTATGAAATTTGAAATGTACTTTGCCTCCCTTGCACTGTAACAACTGCATCAGAGCATTTTAATCAACTTGCTTTCAAAGTGTAGTTTTTCTTCTCATTACAGCTGCAAGCTCTTAAGTTTACAGACACGATCTCCTTGGCTAGACTCATATTACTTGGTCATTCTTGCATGCAAATTTAAAATTTAATATCTTGCTGCAGGTCTGTTGAATTTTATGCAAATTCCAATATAGATTATATTTTCGAGCTGTAAATTAGAAATTCCATTCGGGGGAAAGTAATATTTCTGTGAGCTTAGAAAAAGTCATCTTGCCATTTGCATGGTGCATGGCATTTCTTCAGAAGAAATGGATTCTGAGTATTTTATGTGGGTTTGGAAGTTGTGTCGCCCAGTTGTGTTACTGGTAATAAAAAGACAAAAACAATACCAGTCCATGCAGCAGCATTTTTTCAATGGCATTTGGCTGTTTGTGATAGACACTGGGATTACCTGGGTTCCCCATTTATTCACTCGTTGAACGCAGGCTATGGATGCTTTATAGGCACCTGACTCTCCTCTTGGCTTTGATGACACAGCCACAAACAAAAACAGTCTCCCCTTCTGAAACTTAGCTTCTGCTTGGGAGAAGCAAGCCACAAGCAGATAAACAAATACATATTTGGTATGTCTGATGGTGATACATTCTACGGAGAAAAGTAATTCAAGGTTTGGGAATAAGTATGTGCTGGGATGGAGGCTTGGGGTCCGGGAAGGCCTCTCTAACTTGACATTTATGCAAAGACTTGATAAGGAAAGGAGATGAACTGTGTCTTATTTCTTAGGAGACTGTCATTCCAGGAAGACAGACTGCTCAGTACAAGTGTCTCAGTGAGTACCTCTTCACCATATTTGAGGAGCAGCAAAGATTCCAGTGCAGCTCCAGCAAAGGGGGAGGCAGCAGTAGAGCAGAGAGAGAAGGAGAAGGATGGAGAGAGGCCGGGAGTGGGATGGGTGCAGAGGTGTCACTGATCAGCAGAGAGAGACAGGAGAAGGATTCGGGCAGAGGCCGGTAGCGGGATGAGTGCGGAGGTGTCGTGGATCATATAGGACCTTAGGAGCTTTGAGGACTGTGGTGTTTGCTCAGTGAGATGGGGAGCCCTACTGAGGGAGTATGAAGTTGACTCTGACTACTGCATTGAGAATAGAGTTAATCAGATGGTGGAGATGGAAGACCAACTTAAGCCATTGCAAGTCTGTACCTTAGGAGCTGACTGGGGAGGGATGGTGGCCAAGAAGAAGCTAGAGTTGGATAGAAGAGCCAGGCGTGGCCGGCACTTTGGGTGTCCAGCATCCTCGAGCTTCCCTGCCACGGCAGAAGCCTGGGCACATGTTTTGCTGAGGCCCAGCGATCTATGTTTTCACAAGTCCTCTAGGTGACTGATGCCGTGTGAAAACATGGAATGCTGAGCCCCAGCTTCTCATTCAGGGCCGGGCCCAAGATTTGCATTATTTATACCTTCCTGTTCCTAGGTGATGCCTTTGCTACTTACTAGTCCAAGGAAGAGACTTTGAAAACCGTTGGTCCGGTGCAGGGATTGGCAAACTTTTGAGACCCAAGATCCGCCGGGGTCAGCAAACTGCGGCTCGCGAACTGTAGCTCTGACGTAAAATTGAAAATGAAAATAAAACTATCATAGTTTCATTTATAAAATTTTTAAAGGATATTATTCACATAATGGTGATTATGTAAATATATTTATGGCTCTCGAATAATTTTTAAATTGTTGTGAGAGATAGGATTGGCTCTTCCAGGGGTCAGCTAACTTTTGAGATGGAATGTACCAAAGAGTCGCATGTGGCTTGCGAGT
This sequence comes from Hipposideros armiger, assembly GCF_001890085.2. Classification (NCBI taxonomy): domain Eukaryota; kingdom Metazoa; phylum Chordata; class Mammalia; order Chiroptera; family Hipposideridae; genus Hipposideros; species Hipposideros armiger. The sequence continues at coordinate 1,581,065 of NW_017731573.1, forward strand.
GGCACTTTGCCGCCCCTTCTCTAGTGGATGGGAACTGATACACTGTTATTGCCAAGTTAGCTTTCGGCGCCTCTGCCTTACCACATGGTGCGGGGGAAGCCTTGGCCCTGCTTGCCACAGCACCTGGGTCTGAGCCCAGCTGTGCCCCTGTGTTGGGACTTTGGAGAGGGCCTTTAGAACGGAGCCTTGTATGCAGTAAGTTTTCAGGAAGGCTGGCTATTGTAATACGGCATGTAAGTATACAGCGAGGGGAGGGAAACACAACACGTATAATTTGCTGAAGGTAAGCTCTGGACTGTGGGCATTATAAACACGATCTTGTTTTGCTTTCAGGATGACCTGCAAGGCACTATCAGTTCTGTTGTATATACGGAAAAGTGGCTTACTCATGATCATGAGGGTAGCAAAGATGGATTTCAAAATCGGGCCTCTGGCTTCAAAGCCAGAGCTGTGAGATTTACCGTGTGTGCTACCTTGGCAAAGTGCTGGATTGGCTCTCACTCAGGTTCAGGAGCAAATCTAAGCCCTGCCACTCAGTGTGGGGAGGGGCGGGGGGGGGAGGGGGAGGGGAGAAGAGGGAGAACTGGGATAAGTTTCTAAGTCACTGTTAGGTCATCTGTGAAATGGGGGTGAAGCCTGAAGGTTCATGAGGTTTCTTCACCAAGTAGAATACAGATGGCTTAGTATTGTTAATTGTTTTCTTTCCTAAGCAAAAGGACTTCAAAGCCAAATCCAATCTGGATAGAAGGTAGTTATGGAATTTTCTTTATAGTTTCTCATAAGAATGGATTTTTCTTCATGTGAAATTTGAGTTACTGAATTTTGTGTGGATAAGATTCTTGTCATCAAGGTCCAGCTCAGGAGGAAGAGATCATGTTACCTTTAAAAACAGCCCTCTCTGCTTGGGGTTTTAGATTCCTTATCTGAGAAATTCACACACTGTTAGGATTAAGTGCTCCTAGATAAGACATCTGACAAGGAGTGAAGTGGGCGGGGAAGCAGGTGTATGAGGGGACCGCATCTTTAATTTTTAAAGGGACTAACGTGGTATGATGGTTTGCAAATGTTAAAAGTATTATATAAAGGTCAGATGTAACAGTAATCATTATTAGTGTTGTAAAAGCCTGGTTACCCATGGATCAAATGTATGGCAACCTCATCTTTTGAAAACCTGGTTGTAACCTTGGAAAAGCCACTGACTGACAAATAGCTGTCCCAAAGCCCTTGCACTTTCCTCCATGGTAACAGTAACTGGTGAAGTTGCCCTTGGCCCCTTCCTTACCCAGGCACCTCTTTAGGGATTGAACGAGAAAGTTTATGTGTTGAAGATGCATAGACAATGACAAGGAGCTCTCACTGACCGCAGGATATGGGGGGGGTGGGGACATACACAATAGTTATTAAAATAAAAGTATGGCCCTTGGGCCAAACAGGCAGCCCCCACAATCCTGGGCCTCCCCCACGGCAATGCTGTATTGCAGTGAGTCAGGTTCTTAGAGAAAATTGTGTCTTCAAAAGAACAAGCTAGTTTTTGGTATATTTTTAAGACTAGAGGGAAATGAATGTGTCAGAAAGCTCTTGTGACAAGTTTAGTTTCAGTAAAATAATTTGCTTAAGGGTAAATTTAGTTATTTGGGAAAAACAGTCACTGATACGGCATAACTACCTGTTCCTCATGGCTAACCTAAGCAGGGAGGCTGTGGGGCGAGGTGGAAAGAGGAGGCCTTGGTGATGGATGTCTGACTAGAAGCAGGTTACCTTTGTTGTCTCTGAGCTCCCGAGTCCCCACATGTAAACTGGGAGCTGGTTGTCAGGATCCAGTGAGATGGTGCATGCAGTGGACCTGGTCCAGTGCTTAATGAATAGCGGTAAGGCTGGTAGATTCAGGCGGGTAACGATCAGTGAGGGCGATGTAGGGTGATTTCCTGTGTACCAGCTCATACTCCTGAGGCCACTGCCCCCTCCCCTTTCAAACAGCTTTAAGAGATAAAATTCCCATACAACACAGTTCACCAATTGAAAGTGGACCGTTCAGTGTCTTTTCCAGTATTTGCGGTGCCTGTGGCCATTACCACCATTTTAGGACATCTCCTCATAAAGAAAGCCGGCCCCGTTAGCTGGCATGCCCTGTTCCTCCGTCTTCGTCCCTGGTTCTTGCAGGCCCCTCAGCTTTCCCTACCCTCATCATCTTTTCAGCAGTGAATTGTGCCAGTTTGCCTGTCGCTGGATCATGGGATCAGAATTCTTAGAATTTTTCTGTACATAGCCAATTTAGCTGTTCCTTCTCTAAAGTATTCGTTTCTCTGCGTGTCGAAGCAGCTGCTGCAGCCAATACAGGGCTCACCATTCCGCACTGTGTGGCCGTTCATATGGCAGCTTTACTCAAAACTGCTCCGCACTGCTTAAGTTATTTGTTTTATACAAAAACAGTTCTCCCTGGCTCGAGGCTTCTCTGCTGCCATGTTGACAAATGTTGCTTCTAGTGAAATACACAAAAATAAATAACAGCAAGGGAGAAGGGAGCACGGAGCTAAGTGAATTCATTTTGCTTCTGAGTGCCATTCTCATTTGTTTTAAAGACCGCCCTGGCTTTGCAGGCAGGAGCACTGCAGGAAGAGCGGCCACCTCTGGCTCTGAACAAGGCTTTCGGGGCTGGGGGACCTGGGGGAACATGAGCCGAGGAGCATCTGGAATGCGGGGCCTGGGCCTCAAGGACCCTTGAGGAACCGCAACACCTTGCACATATTCACATTGTGATGACAAACCCCATTTGTGTAGCCTTTAGAGGCCTTTCAGTGCATTCACTTGTTTTCTCATTCTGTGTATGACAAGGTTCCAATATAAGACTTGCTGACAGGGTAGTAAGTGACTGCGGTTGGTGTGTGTATGATGCTTTTGAAGGTAGAGCATGTGGGGACTGGGAGACCAGAGGTGTGAGGCTGTTGGCGTTCTCGGGGTTCAGATGGAAGGTCTGACCTAAGTGAGAAGGCAGAAGGGAGCGGACAAACGTTGGGTGCCTCTTATGAGCCAGGTCTTCCCACAGAGTCATCTCGCTGAATAGCCCACAGAGGCGGGTGATCTTATCTCTGTTTCACAGACTAGGGGGAACAGAGTGCTGAGGAATTATGGTACTTACTTGTACCAGGTCACTCAGAAATTAGGGAGTGAAACAAAATGGAAACCCATGCCTCCAGTCTTCAAACCTCTTCCTGTTCCACAGTAGCAACAAGCAGTAGAGGTATGGAAGGAAAAAACGGGAGGGGCGTTGGAAAAGAAGCAGCAGGGATAATAGCGAGCAGTACAGGCCAAACCATTTTGTTTAGAAAAATGAGGTGCACGTCTTTTTTTTGATGGTTTTTATTAACTAAAAATCATCAGAAAAACTAGAGTAACTCAAGTGCTCATGAAGCCTTTTTGGGGGTGGGTGGGTGAGTTAAAAATCACTTGACCAATTATGGACTGGAAGAAACATTTCCCTGAGATTTCATACATTGCCTTAATATGCATATTGGTGAGGAAGTGGCTGATCAATAATAGCCTAATTGGTCACCCAGGGTCAGGGAAGTTTGCTCAGTCAGAAGTCGGCTTTCATTCTGAGTCTTGCAAATTGATTCCCACCCATTTGTTGAGTGACTTTAGTGTTGTTTATCTCCTAAACAGTCTAATTTTTTTTTTTTTAATTTCTAACAATGGCTGCCTCTAGGGAGGAGAGGTGGAAAAACAGTAATGATGTGAGAAGGACTTACTTTTCCTTATATTGTGTGTACTGTTGGAATTTTTCCCCATGTGTTAATCTATGATGGGAGGGGGGCAGGATGTATAGGCCGGCAGAAGGAAAGAAAGGTGGGTGAAAGGGGGGGATCGTTTCTCTGAACTTCAGGCCTGTGTTCGTTAGTGGTTGAACCTGCAGAGTTGCTTCTCCATGTAGATCAGCGGTTCTCAACCTGTGGGTCATGACCCCTTTGGAGGTCAAACGACCCTTTCACAGGAGTCTCCTAAGACCATCGGAAACCAAAAAGATATTTACATTACGATTCATAACAGTAGCAAAATTACAGTTATAGAGTAGCAATGAAAATAATTTTATGATTGGGGGTCACCACAACATGAGGAACTGTATTAAGGGGTCGCGGCATTAGGAAGGTTGAGAACCGCTGATGTAGACACTTCTTCAGCCACGCAGACATAGACATGAAACAGGCGCTTGCTCAGATTACTGCATCTGCAGATATAACACCAGGTACCGTCATGAGGAAGTACAGAAGAGCATTTAGGATTACAGAGTCTAACCCAGACTTCCTAGGTTTGAACCCTGTCTCTGCAACTTTGTGGCTGGATGTGACCTTGGATGTTTATTTGGGCCATGCTGGTCTCAGGCATCTTGTTTTTAAGATGGTGATTATAATAATACTTATCTTACAGAGTTGCGAGGTTAAATCTTCCTTAATCCACATAAAGTTTCTGTAGCAGTGGCCAGCACACACTGGTTAAATAGTAGTATGGCTGTGTCACCACAGGGCCTGATTTTCCTCATGGCCTCTCTGCCCTCTCTTCATTGTGTGCTCTGTGCTGGCCAAGGAGCCCTCCCTCTGAGTTTCGCTGGGCTGGCACTGGCTTGGTGGAGCGCTGTTTGCTAGCAAGAGCTGGGTGTTGGGGCCACTGGGAGAGTGAGCGGAGTGGGCCCGGCTCTCTGTGGAGGTGCTCAGGCTCCCAGTGGGAGGAAGCACGACTTGTCAGAACACACCTTGGCTGGCCCAGGTTTCCTGTTGTACAGATGGGGCCTGGACTCTCCCTGGGCCCCATGTCATGGATCCAAGCCAAGGCTGTTGCTTGCTGAGCCAAGAATAATACAGGAGTTAGTCTTTTTCTTTTTTATACTAAGCACTAATCAATCCACAGCTAACTCTGTATCTAATTTCTGAACCAGATGCCGTGAATAACTGCCCCTGAATGTGTTTGCCAATAAAAGGATAAGTTTAAGGCTTTTTAATCAATGCTGCTTGCACTCAGTATTTAAGGTCAGAATCTTGTGTGAGACTTATTTGCTGAGGATAATTGTTGGGTTAAAAAATGAATGGTTTTTTTAGAACTGTGACACTTGTGGAAGACGATAGTGAATTACTCTTTGACAGAATGGGAGATGTCAGTTTCATAAGAATTCTCTTGCTCTCTTGTCCTTAATGTCACTTAGGGAAGAACATGACTTTAGGAGGAAAGCATTCTTTATCAGTGGGAAAAGAGATAAGAGACTGACATAAATGTCTAAGGAGTCACTGATGGTGGCGCCCAGAGGAAATGGGATGCGCAGATGAGTATACGGATCTGCTGTGAGCTGCAGGACTGGCGCCATGGCGGCTGTTTGTGTTTAAGGAAATATTCACCCATAATTGTGTGTCTCCAGCATACCTTTCCCAAAGGAAGCCATGTTTCCTGACCAAAGACTGTGTATTGCCTAGAAGAAAAAATGGAGGTTAGAAATATCTGGGGTTTCATTGAATACTGGCTTCATTGAATAGAGTAAGTTACTGGGTTGTCGGAAAAGTCATGACGCATTTTTGCAACGAAAAACGGAAAAAATATGTCATGACTTTTCCGACAGCCCAATAATTAGCCTCTTGGACCCTCCATTTTATCGTTATAGAATAGGGATGGTAATGATGATTTGACCTCGCAGTTGGAAAAATGGCGTGTGAGAATGTGAAGTGCAGTGCCTGGCACCTAAGACATGCTGGCAGTGGGGTTTCCTTCCCCTTCTTTGCAGGGATAGGCAATGTGTCTGGCTTGCAATCACATATCTGGGGTGTGTGGATACGTATAACATGGAAACTTTCCTACCTTGTGCCACTGAGTTAGAAATTGTTCCTGGTGACCTGGCTGTTGTGCTCCATGAAAGGTGAGAGAGGAGTCGTTCAAGAAGCCTACAGATTCTGGGCAGGCTCAGTGGTAACTTGGTAACTCTCTTCCTCAGCGGCTCCCTAGCTGGACAAGGATCGGTGATCGGAAGACAAACTAGGCTGCTCCTTGGCGTATGACAAGGTTACTTCGTCTTTCCCAGGTGTTTCCTCATTCATCAAATGGGGATGTCAGTGATTTGGGATGCAGGGAGGGTTCATGGTGGGTGATGTTTGTGAAGGACCTTTGTAGGTAGCAGGGAACTCAGAACCGTGTGGTGTCTTCCTTGTCATGAGCTGGTAGCAGTGCTTATCCAAGTCAGTTCTGGTGCTCTGCCGAATTTTAAAGGCTCAGGAAATGCCTTCTAACTCAAGGAAGATGTGTCTCCACTCCACAGCTGGAGGGTTTGTCTCCAGAAGGCAGGGCAGCTGGGCTCTGGGATTTCTGGGCGAGCTGGCAGTCCTCCCTGAGCTCAGGCTTTCTGAGCTGCAGGCCAGGCGCGAGCTTTGTGCTGAAGCCGGGGATGAGCATGGGGCAGCCCAGGCCTTCTTACGCCACGGTTGGCTTCTGCTATCACCTGCGGCCTAGCGGTGGCCCGTTCTCCTTGCCACAGGTGTGCTATCCTCTCTCGTGACCTTTAAAAGACAGAGCCGGATCTGTCTTGCTTCTAGCCTCCTGCTGTGCTGTGGTGTTCAGAGTGCCCTTGCTCTCCTTTTTCTCCTCTGGTGACTTCACAGGCGACTGAGCCAGCAGAGGAGGCTGCAGGAAGTCAGACTGCCGGGCACCTCCCGGGTGCCTCTCCCCCACACCCCAGCATTGAGTGTGGGTGAGGAGAGGTGCCCACGTGGCAGGCTGGACGGGGGACACGTCGGAACGTGCACACAACCCCGGGATTGTGGTGGGCAAAGGGTGTTGGAGGAGGAGCAGCCAGGGACGGTTTGGAAGTGGGGTTCTAGTCAACTGGTGAAACTCAGTGAAAGGGCTCGTCTGTCTCTGCGCGGCCTTTGGCTTTAACTCAGGAGAAGGTAGGGGTTTGTTGGAGGATGTTAAATAGCAGGGGATAGTGTGAGAGATGCATTTTCAAAGGTCATACTTGCTCATGAATGATAAAGATGGACGATACAGGATGGATGGTGATGAGACTGGAAATAGGAACACTGAAGAAGGCTGCTGTGGTATTTCAGGTGGGACACCTGGTCTTACCTGGGGCACTGTCAATGTGGGTGTCAGGGAGACCCCCCCCCAAGAGGTTTGGAGGTGCAAAGGAAAATGACATTCGAGTGTCCGCTTTGTGCCAGGAACTTTAAGTATCTATACATATCAGCTCATCTGATTTTCACAACAACAGTGAGGGCTAGGTGGTTTTTCTTTTTCTTCTTTCTTTCTTTCCTTCTTTCCTTCTTTCCTTCTTTCCTTCTTTCCTTCTTTCCTTCTTTCCTTCTTTCTTTCTTTCTTTCTTTTTTTCTTTCTTTCTTTCTTTCTTTCTTTTTTGCCATTTTGCAAATAAACGGAGGTTTACAGGATATGTAGCTTGCCTGAGGTCTCTGGCAGCTGGTAAATTGTAGAGTCTGGCTCTAAACCTGACTCCATCATCTCTAAGCCTTTTGTCTTCCCACTGCACTACACTGGTCTGCAGGACTCAGTCCTCAGGAAGGGTTTTGAATTAGCAAGTAACTTTGCAAGGACTAGTCTGTTAATGGTGATCTCTTTCAACATTCCCACGAGATGAGGGAACACAATTAATTGTTCAGCTGAGGAGTTAGAGACTTGGGCGGCTAAGTGACTTGTCAGGGTCGTCCATCAAGTGGTTGGGGGAGGGCAGGCAGAGGTTAGGTGTGGAGCAGACCACCTGAGCCAGTTGTCTTACAGGAAACAAGAATTTGCCAGGCCCGCCCGTGTTATAAACCCAGGCTTTCCTTGAGTTCATAGATTAGGAAAACTGTTGTGGAGCTGGTATGCACGGCAAGTGCCTGAGGCTGAGATGGCACAGAGCATGGTGGTATCTTGGGGTTACTCTATAATCAAACTCTCTCCTGTTGCATAGTCTTTAATTAAAACAACAATCACCCCACCAAAAACTAATCATCTTTATTAAGCATGGAGATTAGAGTAAGGGTGGGGAAACTTCTCTCTTAAAAAGATCTCACCAATAAATTATTTCTTTTGCCATAAGAATTGTATTGCTGAACTTAATAATGAGAAGAATTCCCAGCTTCTTTTTTCTATTTGATTTCATGAGTTTGATGTTAATGTTGGTTGCCATGGGATACTTGGGGTGACACTAAGAGCAACATTATGAGAGCCATGGGAAACCCTTGTTAATTATATTGTGCCTCCATTCCTTGTCTGTCAAGTTTTCTGGATTACTATTGCTAATTTACTTTTTAGTTTTGAGAGATGATACTGCATTGGGTACAGTGAGGCCTAAGAATGAGCTTAGAGCCTTTCCTCTTATTTGGCCAGACACTTCGGGCATGTGGCATCTTTTGATGAGAGTTGGAGGCACTGCGTTTGGGAAGGGGGAGTAGAGGCCAGGGATTGGAAAGATGCTGAACTGCAAACCTGAATGATTTCGTAGTTTGCTAATGGCTATCCCTGGATGCCGTACACCTTCATGACTTAAGCCAGCCTTGCAAACAGAGACCACACTTGGGCAAACTCTCAGCTGTTAACTGTTTTCTCCCCAGAAGTCACACAGTGAAGATAAGTAACATTGGCTTGTGCATATGTGGCTGCTAGTTGTCAGGAGTGAAGGGGCCACATGCCCTGTGGGAATCCTGTGTAAAATGCTAGGGAAGTGATCTGGTTTCTGTAGTCAGGGTACCGAATATGGGGGAGAAGGAAGTGATAGTTATTTACAGTGTCATGTTTAGTCTTTTGCAGATGTGCTTACAGTTTTAACAAAGGCAGAGAAGAAATTATAGGGTGGGAAAGAAATGCCTACAGACAGCCTGCTAAAGCCTAGGAAGGAGGAAACTAGTATTTGTGTGTTTTAGGAATGCTAAGCCCTTGCTTACATATCAGCAAGCAAAATATTGGCATTCACTTCTGACTTGAGGAAGGCATCTCTGAAGTCAGTAGAAGGAAATGCCTAAACACAGGCCTTACTCAGAAAGAAAGGAGAAGGGTGGAAATGCTCAGGATTATCTCATAAAAGCCCTTTGTGTATTTGAAGCCGCTAATGAAATCAGCCTTGTTCTCTGGGCCAGTTGTTCTTACCTTTCTTCATTGTATCTTTTCTCTTTTATGCTTTTGTCACCTCTTCCTATTTCTTAGTCTTGAATGATCCCAGTCAGCATTGACCTTGGTGCTCTACTGCAGGGCCAACTTGTTAGTACTGCTGGTTTTGATCAGGAAACAGTAGTTGCCCAGTGAGGTTGACGGTGACGATGACAAAATCTTTTTATACGCCTGTCTGATTTCCTGCTCCTTCAGCCTGTGTTCCAAAGGTGTTGATGCCTGGAACATGGCGGGCATGTAAAATAAACATGCTGATGGGTGAATGGAGACATACCTGATTCTTTGCTTTCAAAGTCAGTTTCTGCTCTGGGTCAAGTCAAACACCCCAAACCTTTGCTTTTGTTTTTCACTATAAACACCAAAACCGTAGGAAAATCGGCTTGAATTGCCATAACACTCTGCAGCTTGGACAGACGTGTAAGAGTTGCCCAAAGAAGAAAACTTCTCCCGCTCCTCTTCATTAGTCCCTTACTCCCTCCTTCACTTCTTCCCTGCCTCTTTCCTTGCCTCCCTCCAGTCCTCTCATTCATTCATTCAACAGATGTGCAGTCAGCCTCTGCTATGAGCCAGCTACGAAGTGCTGGGGTGTTGTTAGAAACAAAACCCAGTCGCTGCTCTCATGAAGCTTGTATTTCAGGGGATCATGGACATGATTGACCAGAGGAAGGAATCCCTGTTGGTGACAGGGCTGTCAGAGAAGAGAGGCTGGTGGTTGTGCAGGTGGCGAGAGGTAACCATTGCTCTTTGGTGAGAGACGTGCTGGCAAGATAGGCTGTGATTTCACTTTCCTTTCTAGTTACCCAACCATCCAAGTCCCTATGTACAATAGTATTTTACCTGACATGTAAGATGCCATTTGCGCAGGATTTTGTCAGTTTCCATTTATATAGCCTTTCTTGAAATTGGATTAGATCACTTTGATTTATTTGGAGAGAGGAATGGGTAACACACAATGTGTTTCTTGTGCTGAATCGGTTTTGTATGATGTTGACACAGTACTGTAGGCCTTAGTTTTATTCCAGTGTGTATTATTTCACATCCCATTATTCAGTAATTGGTGGTTGTTTTCCTTACCTTTCCTCTCACACTCTTTGCTTCCAGTTTATTAAAAAATGATCTAATTAACATTCTTAATGGTCCCACTACCCTTTCTTCAGTATAGGTTTCAACAGTTTTAACACAAGGTACAAATATCAGCCCTGTGAACTGACTAAACCCAACTGATCATTCATTCACTCATTCATTCATTCATTCATTCATTCATTCATTCATTCAATGTACAAAGCAAGAGAAGATGCTTGCTTCCTCTACAAATTTCACAGTCTGATAGGGCAGTGAAATACAGAAACACAAATTAGAATTCTCTGGGGGTAAATATGCCAACAGAATTCTGAATACACAGCAGTGAGCATTCAAAACACAAGTAACTAGGTCAGCCTCCTTGTCAGAGAAGGCTTCATAGAGGAGGTGACCTTTGATCTGGTTCTTGAAAGATGAGGTGTGCTCGCCTCCCTTCCAGGGCCAGCTGAGAGCCAGCGGTCTTGCTGTAATCAGTAAGACACCGGTCCTGAGGGAGCTTTCTCTTCCAGTACTGGAGCTGGGCATGATGGTCTTCCTGCAGATATGGCCTCTGTTTTTTTTGTTGTCTCTGAAGCAGTTAGCATATAAAACGGGTTAACACCAGGACTACTTTATTTTGTTGCTGTTTTTGTTCATCAGTAGGTTTAGATAGATAAACCTCCACTTTTCATAGTGCTGCATTCCAACATACTGAACATACTGGTAGGCTACTTGATTGCATCATTAACTTTCTGCCTTGAGCATAGCTATTAAGTGAATCAGGGACTAGCTGGAACTAACTCTAAATCTGCTATCACTGTGTTTGGTTCCCAACTCAGACCAGTGGAATGGCCAGGACGCCTTCCAGGGAAAACTGAGGAAGCCAGAGAACAAAGGGATTCTTTTAAGAGTTTAGAAAAGCTTATTGACATATTTATGACTTGCTGAAAGCCCCAGTGAATTTTCCAGTCTCCTTGTTGTCCTTAAAAATTGCCTTCTAGTTGTTAAGTTTGTAGAGCTTTTTCACTCCCTCTGAGCTCTCTCCAGGAGAGACAGACACCTACCTGGTGAGATAGACTTTCGGCTTCGTGTGCCTGCCCTGGCTAAGACATGAACAGCAGCTGCACTCCATCTTAATGGAGGAAGCGGGCTTGCTAGATCATTTCAGCCCCAAACCTCACCCTCTTTGTTACTAATGCTGGGAAGGAAGCAGGGCCTGGTTTTTCTTTGAGTTAGGAAAAAAGAAAGATAATTTGCCCAACGTCACCTGGCTGTCTGCCTTGGGGACCCATACACTTAATTGTTATGCTGTACTCCTTATCGAAATGATTGAACAAAATGCCTTGATAATCTGTTACTAGGTTTCAGACATCTGATGTCACCCCTGATTGCTGCATGTACATCGGGAGTCAGATGTCTTCAGTGCCTGTCAATGGGGTGCGTCTGAGTGAGCCCCTTCTTTTTGTGACTCTGTTCTGTATTGTAGCTTTGAAAGATCCCATTTTATACGGTTTTATCACCCCTCCCCCAAATATAAAGGACCCTTTTCAAGATTGGAAGCCCTTCTAGAAGCTTAGTCTTCATTTTATGGTCCTTAAGGGGTTCATTTTCCTTTTCTGTCATAGAGAAGATCACATACAAATAGAGGCTTTACTTTTTGCTTGCATTTTGTATTTTGATTTTTTGTTTTAATAGTAAATTGAAAATGAAAACCACTTCTTCCATGAATTCTTTCATCATACAATATGAGCTCAAGCAGTCTTCACTGGCCAAAATACAAGTGTCATGTCCTATAAAAACACAATTCTATTAACATCAAAACTTACCAATGTAGTTTCATTGGGGATGATTTTTTTTTAAATGATTTATTTTATAGTGAGAACGAGGGAACCACAATTCCGGACCGTAGAGACAGGCTCCATTAATACATTCAAGCTGTTTACTTATACATCACTGCTTTTTAAAGAGAATGAATGGAGGACAGAGAAACCTAAATCCTTTATGTAAAGAGATGCTGCCCTTTAAAATAATTGGAAATATCAGTAAAGCATCTCCAAAATAATCTTGTATATCAGTCGGCAAGTAGTTTCTAAGATTCAAAACACTCAATTTACAAACCTCTAGTTGTAGTTATTTGGCTTAACATGTAAGGCACTTACCAGATATGCTGGTTGAAAACAGACTTGCAGACAGGTAGAATTTCCCCGTGGTCGGCTACCTTGGTCAGTCTGCCAGCTGTTGATAGAATGCTGAGAGTTGTGTCTACTTCCTCTTCTGCTGGCTTGGGTCTATTTGGAATACTGGAGTCTGTGGACTGACAAAATTGGTAGCTTACATGACCAATGAATGCCTGCTTTTGCCGTCTGGAAATGTCCCTGGACCGATGGCTTGTTTACGTGCCCTGGGAAGGAATGAGCCCCAGATCTGGTCTTTTGGCCCGAATGCTGGGATGGTCCGTGCCATTCTGGGTGGTGTGTGATATGTGAGTGTAACCTCCACCAGCTGTCAGGTAGCACATCTGGCCTAGCTGCTGTGGCTGAGATTGGTCTTGAAACATGCATACAGCTTGTTGTCAGGGCCGTGACTGGCTATGGGGGACATGAGTATCTGTGGTGTTCATTGCTTATTGATTTGGTGAGTCTGAAAGTCTTTCCTTTCATGCGAGTGTTAAACACTTCGGTCCTGTTAGCCATTTTGTCAGATTGTCTTCCAAGGTCTTGCGTGATTTCCAGGGTCAGGGACTGAGGGGAAGGGATAATTGTTTACAGAAAATATGGAGGCACTTGGATTTGAGATCAAATAGGAAGTTGGGGGATGTAGGCTTCCTCTGAATACTGAGGAAATTCTTGAAACCCCTAATTAACTTTGGAGAGCCCCTTCTTTGCTCTCACAGTAGGGAATTTGGCTGGCTGAGCTGATAACTGGAACCAGAAGTTGTGCGTTATGTGTTTCCCTGGCAAAGGCGGGTATTTCAGGTTTACCTTTAATCTTGTCCTGGTTCCTCTCCCTGGAACTCTACCAACTCTATAGAGATTGTCTTGTAAACATTTTGGCTGTGTTTTGGGTCTTTACCAAATGGTGGGTGGAGTTGTTTTTTATTTACTCAGCACGTTTATTGAGTGCCTACTGTGTGCCAGATCCCATTCTTGTTCCTGGGATATAGTGGTATACAAGAGAGACACAGTGTTTGGCCTTATGGAGTTTGTCTTCCAGTGGACTGTCACTGTACAGTGCTCATTATTTGAGAGGACACAGGTTTTCACTGCTGCTGCTGCGGGACACAGGCAGGGGTGGGAGAAAGGACAGGGGCTCGCGTCCTAGATAGTGTCCAGGTTCCTGCGCTTCTCTGAGCCTCCGTCTTCCCGCCTATGAAACAAGGAAATGGAATGGCCCTTAGTTAGTATCAATAGGCCATAATTAGTGATTGATAGGGTCTTTTTCCAGTTGTGTTGTTTATGATACTGGCTTTTCCAAACATTTTCACCTTTAATCGGAGTGGGGCATCTAATTCAGTCCTAGTGACCAGTGTTTGCATGTTCATTAAAAACAAGTTATTTGACTAAGGAGGAAGGGCGTTGTTTCTGGAGAGCTGGTATTTCTACATATGGTCATGCAATCTTTAAAAAAACGTAATGAATTTACAGATTTTTCCAAGGTATCAGTCCAGGACATCTTCATTCTCATCACAGTGAATGTCCAGGACAACACTTACGCATAAGGCCTGGTGACACACGGGCTCCTGCAGTAAACTCAGGGCTGAGGCTGCAGTGGAGCGGGCCTGGCTTTGGAAGTAACACTAAGAGAATGTCATGGCATAGAAATTTCAAAAATCACATGGAAGCTGAATCCCTTCCCAACTTTATAAAAGAAAAGGAACAGCAGTGAGGAAATACTTATTTGGGAAGCATATACCTAGAAAAGGCTTTGAGTTACCCTTGTGTCCTGTGAACTGGCTGGTTGCAGGTGGGGAGAGTTGCCTGTTTTTCTTCACACGTGCCTCAGAAACACTTATCCTTGTGTAAGAAACACTTTCTTGTTTGTGTGCAGTCATAATATAGAACATTCTGCCATACACCTCGATCAGGAAGCTCAGGGGTGCAAGCCTGCTCATCTAGCGAAAATATGGGAAGTGAGAAACGGAACACGAGTTTTATTTCACACCTCTAAACGACTGACTGCAAAGGATGAACTTAAAAATAATAATGCTGTTTTATAGTTGCCTCACACCTTTTAATAAGGCAGTTTAAAAATGTTTGGGGTGCATCTTCGTCAGGGCTTTCATTCCTCAGCACAGTTGAGTAGCTCACGGGGTGGTGTCTGCACTGTGCTGGAGAGTCTGGGGCAAGATGCCGGGGGGCTGAGAGGCAGCGCCCCTCAGGGATGGGATGAGGATGGTTTGGCAGGACCCCTTCAGGTCTTGGGACCTCATTTCCTCTCAGATGCCTGCTGTGGGGTAGAAGCCAGGATAGCAATGGCTAGTGTGAGGACAATTTACACCTGTTGTTACATGATCGCTCTTGTAAGAACAGGTGTAAAGAAGACACCCTTGGTTAGATCTACCTGTATCTGTCATCTATAACAGGATATAACAGGATAGCAGCATCTACTCATCCTTCTAGGTTCATTTCAGATGCCTCTATGTCCATTGCATCTTTACTGATCCCCCCCACCTGGCCATGATCTCTCCATTATGTATCAGACTTTTACACTATTATACATAACATATTTACATTACATATTAGACTGAGACTGCCACTGAGAGGCTATTTGGTCTTGGGCCGATTGCTTTGCCTTTCTGTATCTTCATTTTCTTAGTGTAAAGTAGAGATGACGGGAGTACCTGCCTCGTGGGTCATGGTGGTTCCTATAGGAGTCAGCGTGTGATGCACTCAGCACAGAGCCTGGCGTTGCACTGCTTCTGTTTCCTCAGCATTACTATGTGACTCCCACCTTGGTACATAGTTCGTGTTCTGCTTTGCTGTTCTTATTTACCATATCTGCCTTAAATTGTGACGGGCTCTTCCCAGCCTGAAATGTTTTTAGCACCAGTATGGTACCTTGGACATGGTAGGGACCCAGTGAGCATTCTGGGTTGAGTTTATACAGGGTTTTGTTAAGAATTCAAAGCAGGGTGTATTCTCATGCTGACTTTTAAAGTCTTTGAAGTTGGATCGGGACTGGCGTCATTTGTTTCCTAACCGCTGAAGCTGCAGTGCCAAGGCCACTCACTCACAGCCACCCCCTCGGTGGCCTGATCGTCACAAGGCCAGTCACTCAAGGCTATAGATTTCATTCTGTTCTTGCTGATATTACTGGCATAAAAGATGGCTTTTGGTAATTCTCAGCAATTTAGGCCTGGTTAATACTGGCCGGTAATTTCCTGAAGTGCCACGATGTGGCAGGAACATGATTTATGTCACAGGGGCCCTTGCTGGCTGGGATGAGCCCTGGAGGCCCAGCTGTGCTTCTGGAATTATGAATGCTTTTCAGAGGAGCTGCTTTTATTCCAGAGAGCTCTCTTTTTAAACCCTCAAGGGAGTCCCTGTTGTGATGAATGGAGAGGTGCAGGGCTGAACTGACTGGTTGTGGACCTTTCCCCAGCACGTCTTAGAGACAACTGGGTGAGGACATTTTGGCTGGCTGACATCTGGGCTGAAAGTACTGAATTAAAATATAAAAGTGATGAATGTGTGGGGAGGAGCATATAAAGAGAAGTGGTACTTGGCATTCCAGCTACGTTAGATCTGTCTTTTCTAAGCTAGGCCCTTGACACGTGCAGAACTTGTGTGACTTCACGCAGAAGGCCGCACTTGGTCTATCAGCCAAACCCCATTCCCGTCACTGAGAGTGCTGCTAGCACGAGAGATATGTGGTTGTGGGAAGCCAGGGTTAGGAAGCTACTGAGGTCTTGACTTTGGAATCTGGAAGAAGAACAAACAGCCCTGGGAGTTGAAGCTTAGGGAGTAGAGGCAGCTTTGGCCCTGAGGCTGTGGTCTTAAGAGCATGTAGTTACACAGGGGCCTGTGGGACCAGGTCCAGGAAACGTGATGGGCTCATTGTCCTTCACAGCCTGTAGCCCAGACTCACAGAGGTTTCCTTCCTCCCCCTTCCAGGCTGCCCATGTAAGTAAATTAATAAAGCCTCTGAGAGACTTGGAGAATTCCTTAGAGGAATCTGGAGAGGCTAGAAGGACCTTCCTGATAGTTGAGGAATGTCGATCTTATCTCTTGATTGGTTGGTATTGTTTTGGCTTGTGCTTAGGCCAGAATCTTGGGGGTGTTATATTGTCTTTCCTCCATACCTTTCCCTCACCCCTCCATTCCCCACAGTCCTTATCAGGTGGGAAACACTTTAATTAGGTTTCAGAAAGTTTTGGGTTGTATGTATACACTCTTAACAGCTAGTGTTTTCCTAAATTGTGGTAAAATACACACAACATAAAACAGACCATTTCTAAGTGCACAGTGCAGCAGTGTTAAGTACATTTCCATTGTTGTGCAGCCCATCCCCAGAGCTCCTTTCATCTGGCAAAACTGAAACCCTACACCCATTAAATAACTTCTACCCCCTTCCTCTAGCCTCTGGTGACCACTGTTCTGCTTTCTGTCTCTGAATTTGACTGCTCTGGGTACCTCATGTAAGTGGGATCGCACGGTGTTTATCTTTGTGTGACTGACCCATTTCACTCAGCAGAATGTCCCCCAGGTTCACCCATGTTGGAGCACGTGTCAAGATATCCTTCCTTTTTAACCCTCTTGGGTACATTTGACAACTGAGACTCCTCATGCACTTGCTTTGCCTAAGTGTAAGATGACGAGTCTAACTTGTTATTTGATTTAAGACAATATTTAACATGTACATTCTTGTTCATTTTAGAGTAGTTTGATGTTGCAACAGAAGAAACAGTTATAGTATTTCGGTGAAATTTGTTTGCGATACACTGCCCCATAATGTCAGAAATAATGAATATGTTTTATGAAAGTGATAGCGAAAGTTTTAATGAAAGTGACTGACAAAAAGAGAAAAAAGCTAGGTGGCGATATCGAAAATATTATAAAACCAGCATGTGTGCTTGAGTATAATAAAGGTGTGGGAGACGATGATAAACAGGATCAAATGCTAGTGTGCTTCCCTGTTATGAGAAAATGTGTTAAAGGGATATAAGAAAATGTTTTTTTTTACCTAATAGACATAGACTTTTATTTATTTATTTTATTTTAAAATTTTTAAAAAAAGATTTTTATTGGGGAATTAGGGGGATGGGAACAGTGCTGGGGAATTGGGGGAAGGGGAACAGACAAGTTGCTGTTGTTTTATTCTTCAGTCTAGCTGTGGAGGACGTTGCTTCACTGGCCCAAGTTGGCACCATCATTGCGCTCTTCTCTGGCGAGGCATATCAGTCGCCGGCTTCTGGACTGCCGCTCACTGCGGCTGCTGGCCGCTCACGCTGGCTGCTGGCTACACACGGTAGCCCATGGCCACCCACTGCCACAGGGGCTGCAGCCTATGCGGTCGTCAGCGACTCACAGCAGCCCAGCTCCAGGTTGAGCTGTTGTTCAGCATCTTAGCTGTAGAGGGCAGTGTCACTGGTCCTCATATGTGGGATCTGAACGGGGGCCCTCTGGCATCCCAAGCCAGTTCTTAACCATTGCGCCACTCGGCCGACCCTAGACATAGCCTTTTATAATGCACATGTTTTATATTCTAAAATCAACAGCACAACCAAAACAGGCATTGTTTGCTTTCCTCTAGCTATTGCTGAACAATTCTAGGATCAAGTACCAAATTATAATTGTCGTGGACTTCCTTCAAATAGTGGTACAACTTTTCATTTGCAGGCGAAAAATTGGGCACACTTTCCTGAGAATATTCTGTCAATATTCCAAGTAACACCCTACAAAAAGGTGCCATGTTTGTTATAAACATAAAATTAGGAAAGAGACTACCTGGCAGTGCAAACAATGCCAAGTGCCACTGCATTTACCTACTTGATTTGAAAAATACCATACTCTTCATAACTATTAGTAATTTGCTTTTTGTTATACCTTGAATTTGTTTTAGTTTTGTATTTTATTTTTTATTTATGTTTGTTTTACAATTCTAATTACCTGAAGTCATCTCAATACGACGTCACTGATTTTTTTAGAAATAAATGAATTTTTACATAAAATCTGCTTTTACATATTACTCCAAGAACCGAAAAATTAAATCAGTTCCATATGCAATTTTTTTTTCAAATAAATTGGTACCCAATTTATTTAAGGCTAAGTCATTCACTTGTGTGGATAGACCACATTTTGCTTATCTATCCATCCATTGATGGACACTGGTCTGTTTTCACCCTTTCGCTGTTGTGAGTAATGTTGCTTTGGACATGGATGTGGAAATCTCTCTTCAAGAGCCCCCCCTTTAACTCTTTTGGATATACTCAGAAGTGTAATTGTCAGATCGTATGATAAATCAATTGTTTATTTTTTTGAGGAACTACCATACTCTTTTCCATAAGCAGCTGGATTGTTCAGAAATCCATTCAAATGAGTTTTCTTGTGTTTTGATCTCCAAGCTGCCTTGAGTTGTCCCTGGGAAGGTGGGTTTCTTAGTCATACCTCTGAGCTTTGACACACCCACTGTCCACAGCTCACTGCCTCTCCCAGGTTGGTGCCTCTTATTAGATTAGATCCAGAGGACAACCTTCTCAGGATCCAGGGCTAAATACTGGAGTCCAATCGTAGAAAGCCTGAGCTCAGATGCTGGTACTCACCTGGTGTTATGCTGTGCTCAGATAAGGGTTGGGGTGACATGACAGTCTCCCACGAAATCTAATGGTATAGCTCCAGATGTGCTTGCCCCAAACGTCTCCTCTGCATTGGAGTGGCACCACTGGAAAGGGTATGAAGCAGTATTCCACTCTGCCCCACTTACTGTGCACTTGGGGGAGAATTGAAGACTAGGTCAGGAAGTGAGCTGCCTGTGGGTCATTGTGCTGATATTGTGCTGAACAGCTGTGTGTGTATGTAGGCAGTGGGGTGTGAGGGATTGGGTGGGGGAGAGCATTCATACATCCTTCTACCCTCTACTGATTGTAGTAGTTGGGCCGCGAGGTTCCAGCCATCTTCCTTCCATGTGGGCCCTCCCATACTGAGGCCTCGGACATGTAACACTATCGAGGACCAGAATAAGGGTTGCTTGCTATTTCTCTTCTGTCAGTATAGAATTGACCTGCCCAGTCTTTCTGTCCCTGGCTTATGAATGACCGTAGCCAGTAAGCTGTGTAGTAAGGACCGCATCTCCGATCATTAGGGGCTCTGCCTGCTGCGAGTCACACATTGGACCGCATCTCCGATCATTAGGGGCTCTGCCTGCTGCGAGTCACACATTGTGCCTGCTTCTTGCTACTCGTTTCCTGTTCACCTCTTACAAGACCAGTTTCAACATCACTTTGGGAGCTGTTCTCAGACCCTCCCCTAGGACACGTTAATCAGTGCTGCTTCTGTGCCCCACCCTGAGGCTATTGTCATCATAGAGCCTGATTATTATCCTCCTCTGTGCAAGTGTCCGCCTCCCCTAGGACCTTCTGCAGTGTTTGGTATGTCGCTCTAGGGCAATTTTCTGGTGACTATTTGGTTTGTCTACAAGTGACTGATGCAATGGGATTTAGTAGAATTAGTAGTTTCAGTCTGACCATGGCCCCACGCAGCTGTTTGACCACATCCAAGTTGTGTGCCCTTTCTTCTCTCATGTTATTGGGTTGTTGGAAAAGTCATGATGTATTTTTTCTATGTTTTTCATTGCAAAAATGTGTCATGACTTTTCTGACAACCCAACAGATTGTATAAACTCAAGAAAACAACGGACGTAGTTTAAAAAAACATTTAGCATCTACCATGTCCTAGGTATTTTGCTAAGCACCTTACTTACATTATCCTATTTAGTGTTATAGTAACCCAGTGGAGTCCATTTCCACTTTCCAGGTAATTAAGCAGACTCAGAGAAGGGAGGGTTTCTGCGCAGTTCCAGTCTGCCGGTCCCGCTTGGGCTGACATGTCCCTGCATGGGATCAGTGAACTAGTGGCCTGGTTACAGCCTGGCAGAGCTGGGACAGGCTCAGCGTCACCTGCTCTGCACCTGCAGGCGGTGAGGTGCAGCCTGAGCACGAGACCTGTGGGGAAACGTGGATCCCTGTGTACAAGATCCCGGCTTCAGTTAGTGGAGATGGGCCATAGAGAAGCGTGTGTGCTCTTGGGCAGGGGCTCAGGAGATGAGGTTGCTTAGATTCCAAAGGAGGGGAACTAGGGGAGAGTGGGTTGCAGAGGAAGAGCTCTGAGGATGAGGTGAGTGAGATGGCTGGAGAAGAGCGATTCCTGTGAGGAGGTCTTAGGTTTTAGGTGGCCTCCAGGAAGGACAGGAAGGGGTGGCCAGAGGGGGTTATCTCCAGGTGCAGGGCCGGCCTTCTGTGTGGACTGGGCCCTGGGGGGGTCCACACCTTGGACTGTGTGAAGCGGAGTCTGGGCACACGTGCATTTACGCTCCTTCCCCTGCCCTGTGCAGTCGAGCAGAACGTGAAGGAGAAATTAACAAACATCCCAAGTCTCTTGACACACAGATCAAAACATATTGATTGTGTCTTGCAACTCTGATAATTTCATTGAACTGTACGAAGCTTAAAATTGATACATAGGCACCCCCTGATTAACATTAAGTGCTGCTGTCAGTCTGACATAGCCGGATAAACCAATATTGAATAATCTATTAAATATGGCACACTTGAATAGGGAGTGTAAATCACAGTATATTATTTCAGCTGTAATTAGGTGGGAGATAAAATCACGAATGGCCGAGTTTAGTGACTCTTTCTTAGTGTGTACACAGCGTCCCTGGAATTTCTTTGCGTGCTTCATGGGGAGAAAGAAGCTGACTGCCTTCCAAGTATTGACTGCTGTCCAGGAAGTGGGGGCTTGCGGGCTGACTTATGTGATGTTCATAGAGTGGGCTTCATTGCCAATTCAGCGAGGTGAGCTGCAGTCTTCCTGAAGTTAATGTCGGTGGAAACGCACCGGTCTGCTTCTAGCTGAACACAGCTGGCTCTTGGGCTTGGAGACCTGCTTGTTCCTCAGGTTGTGATAGGTTTGCCTTTGTATCCGCCGTCCGTGCCCTTCTTCCCTGGGTGTCAGCTGCCGCCTTTATTGACTGGGAATTTGTGGTGCAGACCAGAACCTGTGCCCTGCTCTGTGCTTCGTGCTCCTCTCCCAGCCCACAGAGTATTGAGAATACATGAGGGGCACAAACCAAGGCAGGGTCCAGATCACCAGGGCTGTAGCTAAG
>NW_017731573.1:1603661-1608066 GCF_001890085.2 Hipposideros armiger
TGTTCACTAATACTAATTAGTTGTACTTAAAAAAAATGATTTTGCATAGGCAGGAATAGGTTGCTACTTGAAGGAACCAATGGCCATTTGGTTTTAAAGTTTATCACAAAAGGAAATGTTGCTTCAGCCGCTGACTGCCATGGAAGGAGGTGTGTGTTCTGTGTTAGAGAGCAGTGGGGAGGGGGTGCTGAGAGCCAGGGAGGCAGTCAACCTGACCACAGTGCACGCATGGCTCTGGGCAGTAATGCGTAGACGTCCTACCACTCAAATCTACTGGAGCTCCCAGAGATCTTTCTGCCCATACCTTTTTTTTTTTTCTTTTGATAATTTGCCTTTTTGTTCTATGAGCAGAAAGTAATTTTTCGAGTGATTTTTCCTGTGGCGTCAACAGCTACCTAAAGGGGGAGCGGTGAGTGTGGATTTGGAATTAAGGGAAAAGGATTGGCTTTGAGGTGCTTAGTTAAACCGTGCATTGAGTGCTGCTGGGTCCTGGAGGCACTGTGCTGGGCACAGGGGATACAGAAGTGCTTTCAGTGCAGTGCAGTGCAGTCGGTCTTTCTTGAGGAGACAGAAGGGGCACAAGGAGTGGTGGCAGCACAGGCTGGGCGGGGTGAAGGTGTCAGGAGGACTCCTCTGTCACCATGGGTTTGGAGGACAGTGGGGCATGTGCCACATAGACAGATTAGAAGGCCCACCACTGGAGCAAATGGCCAGAAACTGGGAATCCAATCCAGAGGTGGAGAGTTTTGGTTTCAGTTCCACCTCCTACCTGTTTGCCACGTGACCTCATTTTTTTACTGAAAAGAGAGAATTGGGGACCCCAATGTCCCCCTCCCTTTTAGGTGGCATGGGAAGTTGGACCGAACCCAAAATTGTGCCCTTGTTTACAGCTGAGGAGAAGTGAGGCTTCCAGAGCCTGGGGTGTGCACAGCTGTCAGTCAGATCCAGGTTCAGCTCGGACACTCGCGTAGTCTGTGCTGTTTTGGCTGCCCGATGTGTGAGTCGCTGCTCTGTGGTTCCCCTGCTGTCAGGTTCATGCCTCTCTTACTCGCTCAGTCAATGTTACTGAGTCGGTTATAAACAACTGTGCACACGGTCAGAGGTAGAAGGGCCCTCCTGTCAGGGAACTGTAATCTTAAAGTGGGAATTAACTTTGGAAATATAGGCTGGGATGAGATTAGGAAAGGGCAGGCTAGGGGTTAGGATGTAATGATTTACAGCGCTCAACCCAGAGATTGCCAGTGAGCATCTGGATTTATGGTCCCAGGCACATCCTTTTCAATTCCTATGGGCCTTGACTATTTATCATTGTAGGATAATGCTTTAGTGTATTTGAAGAAGTTCTAAAAACACACACATAGAAGTAGGCTGTGGAAGATAGTATGTGGGCTCCAGGAGCCGGCAGCCTGGTTTTCAATCCTAGTTTACTGCCTGAGCTTTGGGACCTAGGCAATTTACTTAAACTCAGTGTCTCTTCCCTTATATGGAAAATGAAGATTAAAGTAATACTACCTAAAATTCATTATAAGGATTAGATGAGCTAATGCAAACAAAGTGCTTAGCAAGGTGCCTGGTACCCAGCAGGCACTTAGTAGGTACGAGTATTAGCTGTAATTGGGGAGTCGCTTGATTGAGCTTGTCAGTGGTCTTATTTCTCTATGATGCTCTAGGTCTGTGTTCACACAGGCTGACAGTTCCTGAACCTGTTGGTGCCTCAGAATTACCCAGAGAGCATGCTAGAGTACACAGCCTAAAGGTTTCCAGTTCTGCTAGGGCAGAATGGCCTGTTCTTGCTGCCTAGATCCTCCCCTTAACTGAACACCTTGGATATGACAACAGGGAAGCACAGGAAGCCTCTGAAAGGTGGAAAGACCAGGATGGGCTGCCTGTGACTTGGGGACTTGAGGAAGGACATGGCGCGTGGCCTGAGTCCTCTGAGTTTGCTTACTGACTCCCATATGTCTTTGACAGAGGGCTGCAAAAGCCTCCAGCCCAGACTCACCAGCAGGCACAGATCAGAAAAGCTCCAAGAATAGCCTGTTTCTCCAGCCAAGGCCTAGGAAAAGGTGGGCTAAAAACAGAAAACCCTTTCAGCAACACCCTGCATGCATGCTGCAGCCAAACGCCACACCCAGCCCCGTCCATGCCCGCTGGCGGGGGCTGAGCAGGAGGCTGGTCTTCCACCCTGCCTCTGGGAAGCAGGCCGTGCAGGGAGTCCCCTCGTGGGGTGGGGTCAGCAGAGCCAGTGGAGTGCTGGTCTTCCTTCTGCTCTTCCTCTGGGCAGACCTAGGCGGTGCCCCTGGGCAGTGCCAGGGGAGTGTCAGCTGGCCCACCTTTAGGATGAGCTTCCACCCGACCCTGCAGCAACAAAGCATTAGGAACTGGACCTCTGCTTCTCTCTCCCTGGTGGCAGCAGGGACCTAGGGGAGTCTGAGCTCATACCTTCACATGGAGGTGGTGAGGCAGTGCCCCCTTTTCCCTGGCAAGGTGTCAGAGGGCCGGGCAGGGAGTGGAACTCCCACCCTACCATCAGGCTGGGTGGTTCAGTGTTGTGCTTTTGCCAGGCTGGTGTTGGCAGGCCTGGGCGGAGGCACGATCTCCATACCATCCAGTCCTCATGCTACATTTCAGCAGGGTACCACCTGCTAAATAAAGATGTCTGGATTCAGTTAGAAATCCTAAGAACCAAGAAAATCACAACATGAACGAGAATAGCCAACAGCAGACACCAACACTGAGATGAATCAAAAGTTGGAATTCTGACAAGAATTTTAAATCAGCCATCATAAAAATACTTCAACAAGGAATTATTATTATCTTTGAAACAAATGAAAAAAAAAAAAGGGAAATATCAGCCAGAATTCATGGGCCCAACATGAGGGAGCTTTTTGGGGTGATGGAAACATTGCATATCTTGATGGTCATGGACACATTTGTTAGGCTCATCAAACAGTGTACTTAGAGGGGGTACATTGTATTCTAAGTAAATGACGCTTCAGTCATGTTTATTTATGATGGTGCTTGGGGCATGTCTTCATCCCTGGAGATGCTAGCTCAGTAGGTCCAACGTGAAGTCCAGGATTTTTTTTTTTTTTTTTAATGAAGGCCCTGGTGATTCTGATGCAGCTGGTGGCTCTTGGGAGCTCCTGATCTCTCCAGAGTAACCCGGGCTCGTTGTGAATTCTTCAGAACATAAATGTGTTAGCAGTCTGAGCAAATAAACTTGTTCTGGTGAATTATGAATTACTAGATAAGTACTTGCAGAATAAACAGAATACATAATTAGAAACCATTAAGTGTATTATCCCCACATGGAAATAAGTTTTTGTGTGTTTTCCTGTGGGGAATGTTGTAAAGAATGTTCCATGGCATCTTTAGAAGCTGTGAATTGTGATGTGGCTCACAGAGAACTGCACTGTGGTGTGTTTTGCCCTGTCTCCGCCCTGCTACACCTTTCCCTCCCTTCTGTTCAGGGCATCATCTCCTTGTTGGTTAATAACAGGATGGATTCCAAATCTGCCTGTGTAGTGGCAGTCCTGGCTTTCATCAGGCACCTCTCTAGGGGTGGTGCTTTCTGTCAACATCCTGCTCTCCGGGGAGGCTAGGAAAGGATTGCTAATCTAGCCTCATAGCCTTTAGTCCTCTCCTAGTGGCCTCACTTTAACCTAATGGCTATCCTGTTGCCTGGGGTTCTCTCCTCTGATGGGCCACTTGTAACCCAGGGCCTGGGCGAGTCTGGCCTCCTTACCATCCTTACTCGTGCCCTGGATGTTAGCCTGGTCTGACTGATGCACCTAGATGAGTATAGCAGAGGGCTATGGCTGGGTGTGCGGGGGTGGGAGTGGGGGAGTCATCTTTGCGCATGCTTTCATCCCAAGGCATAGCTTTCAAAGCAGCTGTGTCATTTTGTCCTGGAGCAGAGCTGGTTAGAGCTACCTGGGTGGTTGGCTGCCTGTGTCTCCCTCCTGGGGCACGTGAGCTGCCAACAGCCCTCTCAGTGCTAGGAGGAAAGTCAGTTTTTGAATCCGGTACCAGATTTACACTGTTATCAGGATGGTATTCCTGACAGCTTTTCTGTTTTGACACTTCACCCTTGGAAATGCCCCGGGTCTGGTTTCTGTGCTTTTAAATAATAAATGCCTGAGATTGGCCCTGGATATGACACCCTCTCTCTCTGAGTTGACTGCGGGATTCTACGGGTATGGCCAGGGCTGGATCTAGTCCTCGGACCATTTCATGGTCTCCAACCTTCCTAAATTCTCAGTGCTTGCTTAGCTGGTCTTCCTTTTTATTGTGTGTTTTTGTACAGCATAGGTTAGTCATCAGATGCCTAATGTGAGAGGAGTCAGACACCTTATATAATAGCTTCTAACCATGGTGATCTTTCGCTAATGGAATTATTTGT
>NW_017731573.1:1611613-1657744 GCF_001890085.2 Hipposideros armiger
GGAGATTTGGTGCCTCTTCACAGTTTGACCACTTCTGTTAAGGCCCGCTGGAGTGGTGCCCGGTGACATGGCTGCCCTGTGTGGGTGCTCCGGCTGCCTCCCATCCCCAGGTCCAGGAACCCTGGCGCAGCTCGGCTCTAACCGAATGTCTTGGGCCTGGAGTTTTGGCCCCTGGCAAAGGAGGAGGGGGTGGTTAAAGAAACCTGACCTGGCCGTTTGATGCTAATTTCACAGGTGGCTGGCCACTGTGAGCCTGGCTGTTATTTATAGAGCAGTAAGTGGACATAGTTGTCCACGGAGCCTGTGAGGAAGGTTTGCATCAGGATGTTGTGGTAAAAGCATGAAAGAATCTGAGGACACATGGTCACCTGTGAGTGTCACTGATGGGGTGAAATGAGACCATTAGCGGCTTTCATGCTTTCCACCCTCACCTCAGTGCTTTTCCTGAAAATCCTTTTGAAAACAGGTAACAAATCAGACCGAAACAACCATGGACAGTCTCTCCCTTATTTTTAATTGGGTTTAATAGGGTTTTAAACAGGTTGCCTCAGACACTGATTTCAACTACCTCTAAAGAGCCATCCACAAAGCTACAAATTAAATAATAAGAATTATGTATTCTAGAGCTGAAAGGACTTCATCATTTCCCCCTACTCTCTCTCCCATTCCCCTCTTACAAATGGGGAAACTGAGACCTAGCAGGGTCACATAACCAGCCTTAAGCTCACAGTGGTGAGGCTGAGCCGGGGTCTGGGTCTTGAATCTCCCCAGTTTAGCTCTTTCTGTTTCCATCATACTAGTCCTGTAATTAAAGTACACTTTTCTTTCTTTAAATTCAAGACTTTGTTTTCATATTTTCTCAGAATTACTTAGAGTTGAAAAATGGCTCTATGATTTTTATTTCTTAAAATGAAAAATAGTATTAAAACAAATTATTTGTATAGAGAATATATTGCTGACTGCCACCAGCTTTAGGAATGACAGTGCCTCTTTGGGGGATGGGGGGGTTCCTATGTGAGTATTAGAGCAGCCACAGGAGCCGGCTTGGTCAGCTGCTCCGGCTGGAGGTGCCCCCAGGTCACACCTGCAGCCAGTGGCATCGGTGAGGCACAGCTGGGACTTGCCTTCAGCCCTGGAGAACCAGCTCTTCTCCTGCCCTGCCCTCCGTGGCCTGTTGGCAGAGGACTACAATAATTGTTTGTTTAAAGTTTTACTGGCTAATTATACTGCTCGGAACTGACAGGTGTCTCTATTAGAGCATTTCCAGTCTCTTGGAGGTGCTTTGCCATATCACTTGTCATCTAACCTCAGTGTAGACTGCAATGGTTGGGTTTTGTTTGTTTGTTTGTTTTGCTCCTTCACTTCCCACTTGTTTCAAAGGCCACACACCAAGCTCTGGAGAGGGAGCTGCCTGTGGCCTGAGAATTGGCTGCGGCACTGTGGCCAGCCATGTGCGCGGGCTGGAACAAGTGCCTTGGGGTCAGTCAGTCTCAGGTTACCAAGCCCTGGCGTGAAGGCCTGCACTCTGTCTTGGACATGAACGTGGGCTTTCTAACAGAAACACTTGTTATTTCCGTGTCTGTAGGTGGAGGCAGGGGATTCACTGGGAATAACCCAGGGAGCTTGTTAAAAATACCAGCTCCTGGATACTCTCTGTGGGTCAAGTACAGTAGATCTGAAATGGGGACCAGATTTTAGAATCTTGTATTTCTTTACTGGTAGAGTCTCTCCCAGTCCTGGTGGGCTTGCATGGTCCCTACCAGAGGAAGATGATTTTCAGGCCCTAGGGAATTTATTCGTAGCTACAGTCAATTCTCAGTTATTTGTCTTGTTTTCAAACTCAGACACCTTTCTCCCAGTGGATTCTCAGGCTATATTCCTGGGCTCCCTGGTGGGCATGCACCCAGGGACTGAAAGATAATTTCCCTCTTTATTTTTAGGGAAAGCTAATCAGGGAGGGAAATCTGCCATTAAAAAAACGAAGAAGAGTTTGCGCCTTGTGTTACAGCCAAGTCTAATCAATAATCAAGTCTTTGAGAGCATCCTCCGCTGGGAGTTAACAGTGTGTTATGGTGCCTGTCTTTGGACCGTTGATCAGGGTCAGCTGTGTTTTAGCTTTCACTCCGGGTGCCTTGCAGGAGCAATTTCCTTTTCTGAAAGGTTTTGTTGCATTACTAAGAATTATTTAAATGGACCCCGAGTATGCTTAGCTTAGGAATAAGATTCCACTTGTGTGGGTTTGTTGTGTGTGAGCATGAGCTTAACGTTGTCTGCCTGCCCCGGGCCTTACCTCCCCCCCGTATCCAAATCCACGGTCCACAGGAGGAGACACCCCCTTGCGCCCAGCCCTGCCGCGTGTGCCAGGTAATCCCTTTGACCCTCTCANATTATTTATGTGGATTGTAGTTTCTGAGAGGGATTCGTGTTTCCTTTCCTAGTGTAGAACCAGGACCAGGAATAGGAAGGAGTAGAGAAACATTATGGCCCCGTTTCAGGGAGAGCATTCTGACGGCTTTCCAAAATGCGGATAGTAAGCCTCGTGCCACAGAAGGTATTCCAGGAAGGTCTGGGTTTGGAGAAAGTGTGGGTATTCGGGAACGTCTAAGAGTATTTTCAGATTTCATCCTCTGGTGTTTTTTAAATCTGTAAGCCATGAATGCCGTGGGATGATTCCCAGCCCAAGGTCTGATGTGATTGCTTGTTGAGTAGACCTGAGAGTTAGTAGCTGGGAGTGTGTTTCCTCAGGCAGTTCTCTGGACGCCTCTTTGTGTCTCCTTCTGCCTACCCTCAGAGTTGTCTGTGTTGGTAGGATGCTTGCCACCGCTGCCTGTCCTTACGTGTAGTGTGCACAGCTTTTTCTGGCATCTCTGCTGTGCCAGATAACTGACCATTAATCCTTCCTGGGACTGAGGCAAGCACCTTCCTCAGGAGTGGGCCCCCATTCCTGCTCGTGATGAAGCCTCTTTCACCAAGGCCAGAAATAAACTGGGAGAGTGGTTGTTTAAGCATCATAATCTCCTCCCCTCACCCCTGCCTTCACTTGCCCCTCTGTGGTTAAAACAGTCCCACATGTTTGGAGGAATAACAAAGGCACAGTCTGTAAATGGAACTGTAGGGGTGCTTGTCGCCTTACTTTATTTAGCTCAGGGGCATTTCTAGGTGAACCCAGCAGTGTGGCAATACGTGAAGCCTGGTAAGGCTGCCAGCATGGGAACTTTTAATAAATGGAGGGTCGTCCTACCCGGCCCATACCACTTTCTAATTGGTCACTCAGGGGTTTCTAGTCCCAAATCCTTAAGTTTACTGGTTGTGTTTTGGTATGCGTGTGTGTGTTGGTAATAGTCACTTGTTGAAATAGTTGTGTTTGTTTCAAACTGTATTACATACCTTTCTAAAAGACGTTTGTACACTATAGTTCAGTGAAAATACTTTGGTTTGATAAAAGATGTTGCTCCCCGGTCCTGGTAGAAGCAGTTAACATGTCTTGAGCAATTCCTGTGAGGATTTTCCTTTTATGTAGACCCTAACATAACGTTTTCCTGGGAAAGCTGGGCTTTAGAATAAAGCCCTATAGGCACTACGTTAAAGCCTTTGAGGTTTGATGCGGAAGACATATTTGGATCCTTAATGATTCCCAGCAGAGTGCTTTGCATTCAATAGGAGATCAATACGTGTTAAATTTTGTTGAATATAAATTGCTTTCAAATGATTTTTATTTCTTTCTGTTAGAAAGTCGACTTTGGAGGAAACTTTCAGGGTAATTGCTTCCAAACCCCTTCTCCTAAACACTGGATGAAAGGAAGAGGATTTGGGATGCTACCGGGAGAGCTGACCAGTGTGGGGTGGAGGACATTAGCAACCCTCTGGTTTCCGGGGGCAGGTCATTCATGCCAGCACTGTTGGCCCAGGGCTCTCCCTTTCTCCAGGGAGGGGAGGGCTGTGGATGAATGATTAGCCAGGGATGGTAAGGACGCACCTCTGTGTCAGGCACAGTGCTGGCTACAGATATGCAAAGACATGAACAGAAACTACAGTCCCTGCCAGTGAGGATCTTACCATCTAGTTGGAAATGCAAGATCTAAATGCATTAAAAGTTAATTAAAAGTAAAGTAATTCTTTAGGATCCTTAGATTGTCTCATGTAGTGGTTCTCAAATGCTAGTGTGCCTCAGGTCACTCAGAAGGAGGGCTTATTAAAATACAGGTCACCGGACCCCATCCCAGCCTCTCCGGTTCATTTGGCCTGATCCTGAGACTCTGCATTTCTAACAGGTTCCCAGGTGATGCGGATGCTGGTGGTCCAGAGACCACACTTGGAAAAGTACTGGTCTGACGCAGCAATTCTTAGCCTTGGCTTTATTTTAGACTCACACCCTGGCAGGTCCCCACTCTAGGCCAGTGAAATCCAAATCTCTGTGGGTGGGACCCAGGCTTTTTTTAAAAAGCTTCCCAGGTGATTGTATGGAGTCAAGTTTGGCACTAACTGTTCTAACACATGTTGGGGATGTAGAACTTTAAGATTCAGAGACAGGAGACAGGTGATGTTACCTTGGGCTGTAGGGGTGCGGACAGACCATAGGAATTATTCAGCCTGATCTTAAAGAAGGGTAAGTGAAGAGAAAGGGACGATCTGTGTTTTTATAAAGGTATTGCTGTGGACAAGTCCAGCCTGTGTTCCAGTTGTTTCTTAGAGACAGGCTGATGAGTTTGGGAGCTAGTAGGAGTAGCGTGGATTCCCACGCAGCAAGGGGGCAGTACCGTCAGTGTGTGTATGTGTGTGTGTGNTACTGGCCATCTTTTATTGAGAGGCAGTGGTTTTGGTTTTTGTCTTTTTTGGATGGTTTTCCACATATTAGTTTGATTCATTTCAGGTGATTCTGTTCCTGGAGCCAAGCATCTCTTCAACTTTCACATTATAAGTGAAGACCTTAGAACTTTGTGTGGGTGTTGTATCACTCAGACATTTAGCAGTCTCGTGATGTTCTAGGTATGTGTGTGTGAAGAGTTCTGTATGAGAGGTTTGCTTAAGGTTGTCTCCACCTGTGATGCCGTCTTCAGCCTTGAGCTCACAGGGATTTCCAGAAAGACAGGTGGAGGAACTCCCGTGGGCACATCCCTGGCTGCCCGAGGCGTTTTGAGGTACCAGCCTGTTGGCTCCAGCATCACTGGAGTGAGTAGTTCTGTCTTGAGCCAACTGGACTGTTGAACCTGAGCTACATGTGTGTAGAGTGTCGGCTGAGTTCATAGAGTTGGAGGCAGTTGTCCTACTTCCCCAAGCCAAGCTTTGCAGAATATAAAGCTGCTGTGAATTTCAGAAAGTGTGTTTTATAACTAACGCAAGGCCCTCCAGAGACCTACAGGAGAGCAACAGAAGGCTGACATTTCCCCACCCAGGCCAGCTGCAGTCTGATTACTTTGTACAGTAACTTTCTTCCTCTTTCTTTCTTCCTCCCTGCCTCCCCTCCTCTCCCTCCTCTCCTCACTCCCTTTCTTCCTCTGAGCTCAGATGCATTTAGAAGAACTTAATGGCATCATTTAAAGTTAGAGGATAAATGTAAAACTGATCTGTTCACTAATACTAATTAGTTGTACTTAAAAAAAATGATTTTGCATAGGCAGGAATAGGTTGCTACTTGAAGGAACCAATGGCCATTTGNGAGGGTGCCGCTCATTGTTTTGTGCTTCACTTATCCCACTTGACATGGCTGAACCTGCTGTGACTTGAAGCATCACTGCTCCGGCGGCTCCCTCCTTTGCCTCATTGAGAATCTGAGATGCACGGCGTGCTTTGGAGATTAGAACACTGACTGAGAGGGAGGAATGATGTTACACGGGGGCTGTTGGCAGTTACCTTAGGAGGATCAGACCTATGGTGATGTTCTGACGGGTTTCCAGTCTGGTCCTTTAACAACAAGGCTTGTGCTGAGCTGGTCACTGGTCAGTGGAGTAGGTGCTTGTTCTCTGGTTACACAATGGTCCCCAGCTGGCAGATTTCTCACTGGGATTCAGTTTTCTTGGCCACGGCTTTTTATTGTGCTCACACAGATTTTTGCAGCATCTTTCCAGGCACTTGAGGCTTTTCCAAGCAGTGGAGGAGCAGGATGCTTTGCCTTTCTCTTCTCCACTTGGATGTGCCATGGCTATTAGGGATGGGACTTCCTGTGGAATAAAACAAGGGCAATGGGAAGGAGCATGCCTGTGGCATAAAAGCGCTGCGAGCGAGCTTGAGGCGTATCAGAGAGATTGGTCCTGAGAGTAACATTGACTGCCTTCTGATTTTGAACCATTTTTTTCCTTTGCCTGTTTCTGAGGTCTGGGATTTATCTTGAATTTAAGAAAGGACTGTTTTCCATCATTTGAGTAGGTATCACCATTCAGCGGAGAATACATGTGCAGACGGAGATCTCTCTTAAAGCCAATTTGTAGGATAAGTCATTTGAAATGATTTCTTTAGTCAGTAATGTGTTTCTACCTCAGATTCTCTGCCTGGATTTACGCATTCATCTCCTTTGCCAGGTGATTTGCTTTTATTATGCTGCTGTGACAGCCCCCTCCCACCTTTACTACCCCAGTCACTTGAGCATGTTCACCGGTGTGACTAGGTATTAAACTACCCAAAATGACATCAGGTGCCAGCCACACAAGACTGGAAGCAAGGAGAGCCTGGATTCCAGGAAAACTGTCCTACCTGGTTGGTCAGGCTATTGCAGAAAAGATTCGTGGCCCTTTAGCATTAGCTTTGGAGAGACTGTTAGATGGTTGAAGGGAGTCCTAGTGGGAAGTCAGTCCTCACCTGCCGGTTGGAAAAATCTACGATTTGGGTATGATCTTTCCTCTCAGTCCTTGGGGTAGCCAGCCAGCCAGCCAGGGAGAGCCTCTTTCCCAAGGTCCAGCTCCGTCCTTGAAGGAGAGGAGGGGACAGGTGAAGCTGTCTTCAGTTACACTGGAGCGCGTCAGGTCCGAGGGTGTAGATTTGCTTTCCCCTTTGCCTTCTGTCTTTTCCTACTGGGGGGTAGCTGCTATTTTTCCTTTGGTGGGTGAGGGGCTTCTGACCTTGGCTTAAGGGTGTCTGACCCAGGGTAGGTTGTTTCTAAAGGAGTGGCGTCAGGGAGACTCGTTTGGATTTCACCTCTCGGTTTAGGTGAGGGGAGATAAGCAGCGGGCTGGCCCAGAACAGTGCCAAGGGAAGCTGAGGAGTTGTAGAGGAAGGAAGGAGCAGCTACTAGGCGGCCGTGTGTGATGTGGGGCTGATGCCCTCGAGCAATAGCAGCTTGTCTTCCTTCCTGTGGTTCTCTCGGAACTGTGGGGGAGGCAGAGGGAGAAGGCAGGAGGCCTGTTGGGATTGAACTCTAGTGCGGAAGTCAACATCATATTCATGTAATTCACTGATCTGTTAATTCACATATGTCTCTTCTGTTCCTGCTGTGTGCCAGGCACTGTTGTAGGTGCTAGGGATACAGTGGTAAACAAATGAACAAGTAAACAAAAGGTCCTTGCCTACATGATACTTAAATTCTGTGAGTGGGTGGTAGTGATAAATGGTAAGAAAGAAAGGAAAAAAAAATACCAGGGAAGAAAACGAGATAGGGAGCTGTTACAAAGTATGTTCATGGAAGGCCCTCTTACAAATGACCATTAAATAAATAAATAATCGTTAAAGAAAATACAGAGTTTTTATTACCTAAACTATTTTTAACACTTCAGGAGTTAAAGTTATTGTGGAATGCTAGCGTGCATAGAAATCTAAACGATTCATTTTCTCTAAAGTTCTGAGGGTTTTCCAAGAACACATCTTCCCTTTATCTCTGGACTTGCAGCCTTCGTTAGCTGGGGTTAGAGTTCATCATTGCAGTTGATTTTAGTGTAGATTGTATTAAGAGCCTTAGATTTTAAGGGTGTACTTTTGTAAAATTGTTTTGTTGATTGAGAGGCTCCTTTTCACTCCAAATTGATGTTCAGCAGGGTTTGCTGTTGTTTTCAATGGTAATAAGTCACTTTTGGGAATCTGAAATATTACAATGCCCTATACCAAACTGAAATGAACGATAAATAGTAGACAGTGTTGGTTCTGCAGAGACAGTGCCCGCAGCCACAGATGGAACGCGGGGCTGCCTGACAGCCTCACCCCAGCAGTGGCTTCTCCCTTACAGGAGGGAGCGGTGTGGGGTAGTCTCTGGACTCCCTGGTAAACAGGAGTTACACCAGGCCCTGCAAGGATGGTATTGTATGAGCAGAGAACCCTCAGTTCTTATAGCCCTGCTGTGTGCTGGGTATTTTGCTATTGGATCACATCTCAGTACATTTATTCCACAAGACACCCCGTCACGGTGGTTTTTAAAGCAGCGTTTCTTAACCTATTAACAGGTGACAACCAGCATTTTAAAAAAAGTGAAATCAAATGGGTGGTATCAGAATATATCACACTTAGAGTGCATATTATTTCAAAAAACTTTTGTTTCAGATGTATGTGTGTAGCGGTGTGTGTGTGTGTGCATGCATGCGTGGGCACCAGATCCTACAGTCTTGTATTTCATTGTGTTGTGCTTTAAAAAGTTGGACTAACAGAAGCCTGTCAGATGAGGTTTGGTATCATTTTAGCGATGAGGAAACAGACATTGCCTGTAATCACAGTAACATGTGCACTCAGCTCTTTCTGGCTCTCCATCTTTGACCCAGGCCATGGCAGTTATGTTTGGCACAGGCTTCCCATCTTGGCTAATTTTCCAAGATTTTCGAGTTCACAGAGACACTGACTTGCCCCTGAACATTGTTTTAACATCAGGTGACCAGGCCCCAAGTTTGCCTGGTTTCTCAACACATCTCTAGGTGGTGTGTTTCTGGAGCAGGGAAAAGAAAGACAAGTCGAGTTACTTGTCTTTAATAACAAACAAGGAAAACCTAGCGGCCCTTTTCCTCTCACGGAAAGACAGCCTGGGTGTATCCAAGAGGAGGAACTAACTGGAAGCAGTAGCAGGCTCTCTAAAGCATTCAAGACAATTTTGAGTTGGTGAGACTCCAGTGTTGGTGTGGTGAGTGGGAAGACGTAGAACGCGGACTCTGTCAACTTGTGTCAAGTGTTTGGTTTGACTAGTCGGGCATCCTTTGGAACACACTTTGTTAACATTGATTGTAGTAACTACTGTTAGAACATTTGGTAGCGTCTCACCCACTTCCGCAGCCTCCTGGGACAGAGGTGGAATGTTCCCCACTGTTTCAGGCAGCTATTTAGGCATTAAGGGGCAGACTTTTCAGAGAGGCAGTATTTTCCCTGTCATTCCTTCCCTCTTGCCTGTGGTCACTCTTGAATGAATTCCTGATTGGTTTGGCTCACCTTTTTCTTTTTTGCACAGAAGAAATGGCTCTTGCTTGAAGATGCCGAAAAAAAGCAGTGACAACCTGCTACCCGTTCCCTGTCCTCCTTTCTGTTACCCCACCCTACCTTATCCCCAATAACAAGTTACCTGCTGGCCTCCGGCCCTATCTGAGTGTTCTGTGTGGTGAAGCTGTCTGTGGCTGACTCCACAATTGTTAATGACTTCCTCCCCTCTCTCTAAATAATTGCCTGGAAAGACAGCTGTGGGGAGACATTGCCCCCAGCTTGCAGGCTCATTAACTCCAGACATATGGAGAAGGGTGCAAAGGAAGAAGGTGGAAGTTACTTTGCCAAGAGTAACAGGTTGGGGGAAACAAAAACAGAGGCTTTAAAGGAAGGGCAGAACCACCATATTGGAGATTATACTTGGAGTTTGTGAGGTCTGGGTGGGCTACAGTGTAATGAAACTTCACACATTAAGCCCCAGTACAGGAAAACAGACTAAGAAGCAATTATTCTGTTTCCGAAGTCCTTATGGCAGGGTTCCTCTGGTATTGTTTGCATATAATTTAGCCTCTAGGAAACTTGGGTTTTGTGCAACTCTTCAAGAACAGAAGCTTCCAAGTAAAGTGAGAAGTGTGAGGAACCAAGAAGAAAGACACACAGGAGAGTCCCTAAAAGTCAGCCTTCATGAACTTGACCGTTATTTGTAACTTCTGCTTTTGTCTGTTCCCGCAGCAACCTTGAAGCAAGTTTCAAAAAATATGCTTCTGTACCATGCTCCTTAAGGAAATAAAGGAATAGTTATTTAAAACTTGGATAGACAGAAGGAGAGTCAAATACAGCTAGGGAACAGACATTCTACTTAGCTGTTTAGGTCAGCTCTAATACTTCTAGTACTCAGGCTTATAAAAGACATGGGATAGAACACTTAATTTTTATTTTCCAAGGACAAGAAGCATACCAGCTTTCTCAGGATTCGCAAACTTGTTCCCAAATCCGAGTTTTTTATAAAGGAGTTTATGCAAGTCTTTATTTATTTTTTTTAAAAAAGATTTTATTGGGGAATTAGGGGAGGGGAACAGTGCTGAGGAATCGGGGGAAGGGGAACAGACAAGTTGTTATCGTTTTGTTCTTCAGTCTAGTTGTGGAGGATGTTGCTTCACTGGCCCATGTTGGTATTATCATTGCGCTCTTCCTGGGTGAGGCAGTCCATCGCCGGCCATTGGAAGGTCGCTCGCACAACTGCCGGCCAGACCCGCTGCAGCCTACGCCATCGCTGGCGACTCACGGCAGCCCAGCTCCAGGTCGAGCTGTTGTTGTTCACCATCTTAGCTGTAGAGGGCAGTGTCACCGGCCCCCATGTGGGATCTGAACCGGGGCCCTGCTGCTCAGAACTGGCGCCCCAAACCAGCTTTTAACCAATGTGCCACTCGGTCGGCCCTATGCACGTCTTTGGACAAGGAGCATCAATCAAATGAAAGTATAATGCCATCAACAAAGGTTTTCAAGAAGATGCAGAACTCTTCCTGGGGACAGCTGTTTGGTGTGTACCCTGCCGACACTTGGGGAGCAGCACTCAGCCCCCATTCACAGCTTGCGTAAGCATGTCACGGTGGCCTGTGATGCAGCCTTTACTTGAGAAAGAGAATCGGTGGGTTCTGTTCCATTAAAGTGATGGTTTCCAAACTGTGATGCATGTTAGAATTACTTGAGGCACTTTAAAAAGTACCTGTGCCCAGACTGCATCTCAGACCAGTTACATCAGAATGTGATGGTGGCTCTCAGGCACGAATATTTTGTAAAACGGATTCCAAAGGTTAGTCCAGTTTGAGAACCAGTGCATTAGATGAGCTTTACTCGATGTTCATTCCCTCAGTTGGATGTCTCAAAGGGGTCGTTAAGCCCTAGAGCGCTGTTATTTCATGGTGTTTTAATCAACACATCCATGTATTTCTATTAACATTCCCGTAGGAGCATGAAACTGATATTTAGGCTGGCACCCAGGGCCACTACACCATTCCTGGCTCGTAGGAGTGAACCAGAGCCCGAATACTCACCGAGAAGCAGCTTAGGGTCAGCCCTAGCTGACGGTGGGCGTCGGAGAACATAGGACCTTGGCTCAAGGTCAGAGCATAGATGATGTGTGTAAGGAGGCAGGCAGTAGGATCCCATGGAGTTCACAGTTCTTTTTGGCCCTGGATTGGCTTTTCTCTTGGCAGAGCGCCAGCTGTCTTTCCAGTGAGACACGGAGATGTTTACGCATTCCCTAGTTCCTTTTGGAAGTTAAGAACACCTGTCATTGTTAGATTTGGTATCTGAATTCCTGGACCCTTACAAAGTCGATATAATAGACAGTGGGTGAATATTTGTTTAAAACAGTTAATTTTTCTTTAATTTTGAACTTGGAAGAACTGAATATATCTCTGGGGGTTGAAATATCAGAGAATCATTGTTTTATATAATCTGGATTTTGTTCATTTTATGCCTTTTTGAATACACATAGAAAGTATGTGGGGGGAAGGAGTGAGAGGGAGGGAGGAAAGAGAGAGAGAGAGAGAGAGAGAGAGAGGAACTATGAATGAGAATTATCTCAAGCCGAATCGTAGTGAAAGCACATACCAGGAACCGTTCGGTAATGGTTCTGGTTAAGAACTGCTGCTTGTGTTTTCTGGCCTTGGGTAAGCCGTAACCTCTGCTCTGTCCTCAGTTTTCTCACCTGAAAAATTATAATTCCTGGCTCTTAGGATTGTTTTGTAGATTAAAAGAGACTGTTCATGAAACACTTAGAACAGTGCCTAGCACATAGCCAGTACTATTTAAGTGTCTATTAGAGCATGATATCAACTTGTCCCACTAAGAATCTTCTAGAACTCAAAGATCCAAAAGATGCTTTGTTGTATAAAGACCGTTAGTGGAGAAGCTTTCGCATCCCTAAACTACCTTTTCTTTTGTTTGCTTAGGCAGTTCACCGTTTTAACCTCGGGTCTTCATGCAGTGCTGCTGAGTCTCACGTGGGATTGCTTGTCCCTCGAGTCCCAACTGGGTTCCATCCTCACATAATAGAAGTACAGTCATTCCCTCTCTAACCTTAATTCCTGTATTTGAACTCTCCAGTTGACTTCTTGGCTCTACTCACCTGAGCCCACCTGTTTTTCCATGCTGTTGAGCAGAGACCTGCTTGGGGCTGATTATGATGGGAGGATGACCTCATAGTTTTTGATGCCATTTTCCAATTTGTATAACTAAGCCCTAAGCATGCTTTTAAAAAATAATGGCCCTGAATTGCTGCCATCATGTTATGTGCTCAGACTCCTAAATCTTTCTGTGCTCCTGACTGGAGGGATCAGCCCGAGCACAGAGCTGTGGTACAGCCCTGCCTTTGTTGCGCTTGGTGAGTGACCTCCAATAGAGCCCTGTGTCCCCTCTGAGCAACGTGGGGAGTGATTACAGTGACAACGCTTCTATTGTGTCCAGAGGTTTGGGGCTGTAATTTCATAATGAAATTGAAAAACATGAGATTAAAAACCTGAATATAGCATAGTAATTATATTTAAGTATCACAAATCATTTCCCTGTATTTAGTTAGGTGTTTGAGATATGGCCTCTCTTTGTAGAGTGTGGTCACGTCGTTTCATACGTCTGCAAAATGGAAGGCTTCTAATTTATGGCTAAAATGTGGGAATTGCTTCCTCTTAATGGGAAGGTGGCGAGAATGGTATTGAATTTGAAGGAGCTAGTTTGCTTCATTGACTAGTGTCAAGAAAGGAGGTTGTAGAACAGCTGCCAAGGTAAAGAAATGTTTGGGCCTTTTCATGGTTGAATTCCCAGATAGTTAGACATGACTACAGGCTTTCTTGTTAGAAATTAGAGGACATAGGCTGGCTGAGAAATTCTCTAGGCCTCTCACGAGCAGTGCAGTCACAGGGGTATGCGCCTTCACCTTAACCTAAGGCAGGGTTTCTGGTACAGGTGAGAGGCTTGCGTCCAGCGTGTGCCCACAGCATGAACTGGCTGTGCCTGGTTCATGCACTGATGGAGAAGTTGAGTGCGTCTGTGGGGTCCTGAGTTTGTCTGAGCCCTGGTGAGGGGAAGGGTGGGGAGGGTGTAGGCAGTGGCAGCAGGCAGGCATTCCCGGTAGGTGAGCAGTGGGGAGTTAGGCTCAGGGCTGTTCCTTCCTAGGAAGTTAGAGGGGAGGGTGGTTTAAGACTAACGATATCTCCATCTACTTGATTTCTAGGAAACATCAGGGATAAAATGATCATAGCAGGAAGTGGTGAAGGGATAATTATTATTGTCATCCATTTACTGATTTTCTGTGCCAAGCATTTTAAACTTCACAGTAGATACTGCTGTAGAGGCATGCCATCTCCCACCACCCACCCTGAACAAGTCCTGTTCACACAAGCCCTGCAGATTATCCCCTCTTCCCCAAAGCTTGCCCTCCAGCGTCTCTGAATCTACAAGGCCATGTTTCTGAAGGATCCGAACTGCTCTGGGCTACTGTTTGTTGAGAGAGTGTGGTCTGCTGTCACCAGCATGGGAGTCACCTGGGGAACTTGATGGGCCTCCACATTCCCGGGCTTCCTCCCCATTGCCTCCCCAGAGATATTCTGGTTTAGTGCGGGCTGTGGGAGAGTTCGTGGTCTAAAAATCTGCGTTTTGGACGACCGTCCCAGGGATTCTTATGTACAGTAAATTCTGCATGTCGCTGCCTTAAAGCCCTCTCTCCCAGGAGCAGGGCTGCTCCATGGATATGCTATGTTGAAATTTGCTCTGTGAGAACATGGGCCTATTGTTCATCCTCGTTTAAGCCCTTGGCATCACTATCTTGGGTGAAAGTGCCTGCTTTGGTTGGTTCCATTGCCTCTGGATGTAAGGAAGGCTGGGCTTCTTTGTGGCTTCGCCCATCCTTACGGATAGCGGACAGAGAGCAGGAAGGTCCGGATCTGGTGTTTTCACTCAGGCTGCTAAAGAAGCAAGTGGCCTTCCCCCAGCAGTAAACTGGTAACTGTCTAGGGCCCGTGGTTTTTTCTGTTTGCACTGGAAACTGACTGAAAATTCTAGAACTATTCATGTGTTTGGCAAAGTATATAAAAATAGCAATTCAGTGAAAATCATCAAACATTTATTGAGTTGCTGCTGAGGCTAAAGTGTTGTGCCAAGGGAACAGCATAGAGAAGGAAAACCATTTCCAGCCTCCATCTGAGAGACTGTATTCTAATGCTGTTCGTAGGCTGACACCACCATGCCACACTGCGCTGGAACCTGCCACATAGAGGATCTTCCAAAAAGTGCAGTCGAAACAAAGTGCTGTCGGAATGTCAGGGTGGAAAGAGTGCATTCGTTCAGGCAGAAGGCTTCTTTAGGAAAGTGATCCAGGGCAGTGGCTCTCAGTCTTGCCTCTGCTTTAGAATCAGCGGGGGAGTATTTAAATCCTGATATCCAGGTCACACCCCATAAGGGTCAGATCATGCAGTTTGGATGCAGGTACCAGTATGTTTGAAGGCACTCCACTTGATTGTGCTGTGCAGCCAGCGCTGAGAGCTGCTGATACACAAGGATAGATAGGCTGTCATTTCCATGGGGGCTAGGCCGAAAAGCAGAGGTCCTTGAAGCATGAACAAAGGCCTGGAGGCAGCACGTGAAAACTGGCTGGAGAATGCCGCCTAATGGGGTGTGATTGGAACATAGGGCTCCCGGAGTGAGTGTGGAGGGAAATTATGCTGATTAGATAGGGTTGGATTAAAATGTGCCAAGGAGCTGGGAGACATCACATTTTTGAGTGTCTTTAGACCCCTTCTCACCTCGTTAAGGTGGGGAATGAGGCCTGTAGAAATGCTTGCAGCCTAAGGCACTGGTCAGCCAGGGCGGCTCACAGGAGGCCAGCAGGAGGTCAGTTCCCTTTGCAAGGTGTCTTTCCCTATACCTTCCATCTCGGACTTGTGTCACGCTTGACTTTTCTCTTGACATTTCTCTTGACATCTGTTCTTTGGCACTTTTCTTTTGTAAAGGCAAACTGAAGGTAACCAAGGGTCAGAGTGGCAGGAAGGTATTGATGGTAGCAGAAATATGGCGATATTTCTCATCTCTCTGCTGGGCCCCTGTGAATATGATGTGGGAGAATTGCTGGATGCACTGGGGGCAGATGTTTGCACGTAAACGTGTGTGTGTGTGTTTCTGTGTTCTTGCAGCTGCATCCATTTTGTGCCTGATTCCAGTGAGGACTGGCACTCTATCTGCTTATTGCTGTTTCCAGGAAGTTAATTTGCAGGTGCTATAAATATGCACGGTTCATATACTTCATTTGTTCTTTCTCCCTTGAAGCCTCTTCTCTTTATTAGGCACTTTTCATTTGTCTGTTTGGTGCTTGTATTTATTTTTTTTAATGTCACTATTTTGATAGTAACAATAAAGGTGAAGCCACGCAGTTAGCAGGACTCTTTCTGTGCTTTGGGCAGGTACAGCTGTGCAGCTGAGGGGCAAGTCCAGGTATGAAGGCTTTATCTCTGTTACAGGTAAAAAAACTAGCAGAGTTCAGGAAATAGCTCCTTGTCTTCATTACTAGTGTGGAGACTATGCATTCGCAAACACAAACCTTCAAACAGTTCATAAAATAGTGCCACCCAGGTACTTACCCATCCATTCGTCTGTTCACCCATCGATCTGTTTCATCCATTTGTCCATCCGCCCACCTGTCCATTCCCCCAGCCGTTTGCCTGTCCCTTCAGAGAAGGATGTACAGCGCCGTAGTTGAAAGTGCTGACTCGAGCCAGTCTTCTTGAGTTCAAATTACAGCTGTCTCCTCCATTTGTTTAATGTCATTTTCTTTCTTCTTTAAAATGGAGATGATGATAGTAAAGCCTCCCAGAGTTGTGATGATTAAGTGATTAATGTATATAAAGTGCTTAGAAAAGGGCCTGGACATGGGAAGTTCTAAGTTTGTTTCTGCTGCTGCTGTTATTATTATTATGGTTGCTATTATTAATCATTGCAAAGAAAAGATATCAATAGGTGAATTTGGTCTGTTGGCTTCTAGTTTTGTGACCTTAGAATTCATGGGGAGAAAAAAGGTTTGAAGGGAAGGTTTGTCAGGATCATGGGGGGCCCTTGATTCCAGGTTTTGGACTTTGTAGGCAGTGAGAAGGCCTTCTTCTGGTTTTGGTCTTGGTAAGAGATGTCTATCAGAAAGTTCTTCTTGCAGCTTGCACAAAATAAATCGTTAGCAGAATTAGAACCATTAGGAGGCGATTTTAATGGTCCAAGGCACAATAAATCAAGGAAATGAATGAGAGCAGTGACAACAGAAATAGACACTAGCAGTTGGATACAAAAGGCTCTTTCTGTAGGTATGTAGATCCTACTTGGCTTGAGAAGGGGAAATGGGAAATTAATTTGGCACCAGAAATATTGGTGAACGAGCACTCTCCATCTCCATCTCCAGCTCTGATGAGTGGAGAGCTTGCTTTGTACCCATCGTTCTGGTTCTGGGAGGCGGAGGGGCTAGTGCCGAATGCAGAGCCTGGCTTTCCTGTCCTGTGCTTTTACATGGCTCATTACAAACAGGCCCCAATTAGCTCCTGAGGCTGCCTGCATGTCCTCCTCTCCACCTAATTACCGTGGGGCTTGGGTTCATGCACATAGCGTCTTGATTACACAATAAGTTTATGGAGCTATAAACGTTTCAGTACTGTGAGGGGACCCCTCAGACATTAACAGTCAAGGCTTCTGTGGGTGGGCTGAAAAAGTCACTGTGTGCGTGTTTTCCAGACTTGGGGGTGTGACACCTTTAGTTTTCTGTTAACATCTCCTTTGCTTCCACAAGCTGTGGACAATGCAGTGAAAAGATATAACCAACTGAAGATAGATGGGGTAACCAGACGCTGAGAACAGGGAACAGACTGCACAGTCCTGCGGTCTTTCCTAGAATCAGACATTTTTGTGGTGTGATCTGGAATAAGAGAGACATTTATGGCCAAACCTCACTAAGTTGAACAATTGTGGGGATGGTGCAGACAGATTTGCAGGGATGTCAGATAGAAATGCACTTACATTATTTTTAGTTATGGAGTGGTAA
The DNA here is from genome assembly GCF_001890085.2 of Hipposideros armiger. Lineage (NCBI taxonomy): Eukaryota > Metazoa > Chordata > Mammalia > Chiroptera > Hipposideridae > Hipposideros > Hipposideros armiger. The sequence goes on from NW_017731573.1 coordinate 1,629,003, forward strand.
CTTGAGCGAGGACTGTCAAGTATGCCTAGCAGAACTTTTGGGGGGATTTGGCCTTCATGTTTAATATTTAATCATTACTATTAAATATATTTAATTTTTTAAAGCTCTTTTTGATGGTGTGATTATGTTTCATGACCTCCTTTATGCTCTCCTGTGCCCTGATGGCAGAATCTTTATGTTTGAGATAGAGGTTTTCAGCTTACTTGAGTCCAGATTGCCCTAGAAGTTTCGAGTAACTGGGGTCCTTCTGAGTATGGAAGACGTTTAGTTTATTGGAGAACTCAGTGGAAGCACGTATGCAGAGTGCCCAGGGCAGTGGGTATTAGTTCATTTTACTCCCTCTTTCTGCTTTTGGGGGAGGAAGTGGCTAGGTTTCACCTGGGGCACTTTACAAGTTCACCCCACGCCCCCCCCCCCAAGGAATGATGGGGTCAGATGCCATAGCTGTGTGAGGAGCTGCTCTCTGGAGAGACTGGGGCCAATCCCAAATCGGACCCTGATGCTGTGCTTTGCTGGCCCACTCAGCACTCCTGGGCTGGCCTGAAGGAAGGCCAGGCTCCCTCAGCAGAGACAGGGCTCTTGCCCTTTTTTGTTCTTTTACATCCACACTAAAGTGGCTTTAGCTATGCAGCAAAGCAGGCAGGGAGACTGACCTTGCTGTCTGCAGAGTCTCCCTGAGATCAAAGGCAGAGCCTGAGCAGGGGCAGCTGGGGCCCTGTGGTGTGCACTGCCAGAAGACCTCAGCTCTTAGGGGCGCCTGGCAGCTTCACTGGTGATCACACTGTGATCGCTACTGGGCGTCCGCCTTTAGGATGCTCTGAAGTTTTCTTTTCTGCAGTATAAGGTTATGTCTTCACCAGCTCCTCAGATTTTAAAAAAAGAAATAGAGGGAGGCAAAACAAATCCCAGAACACTTTCTTTCTTTTTCTAAAAGGTTTAAACATAAATCATATTTGAGAACAATGAATGGACTTTATTTTTTATCTTCGGAAAGCTGGGCCTGTGGCATCTTGGAAAGTCTATTTTAGAGAGGAAGGAGACTGGTACATGGATGGGCTATGCTCTGGGGATTAGGAGACGTGACTTTGCCACCAACTGTCTGGGCTCCTTGGTCAGAACCACTCTCCATGTGGAACCATTTCTCCCTGTCTGCACAGTGGGGGTGGGGTGGGGGGGGGTAGGGGGCTGAAGCAATTGCAGCTCTGATGTTTTCTGATTCTCCTGATGGGCTCAATGCGTGCATGATAGGCACTTTCTAGACTGTGTCGCTCTCTTTCAAATTTGTGAGGTCCAGCATGTACCATCCATCTTTGCTGCACTCATGCTGTATCTCTTCATCAGTGTTTCGTAAAACCTGTGGTGTGTTAGAGCTGGAGGGACCTAAGAGAGTGTGTGGTGCAAGAGAGTGTGTGGTGCATCCCTGCATTCATTTTACACAGGAGGCAGATGGTAGCCAATTGACTTTCCCCAAGGTTGGGGCATAATGTCATCTTCTCACCTTACTGTTTACCTTTCCCTTCAGTGTGTTTGTAAGCAGTGTGTTGCCCTGTTACCACACTCCTTTCTGTTTCCTGTGTCTTCCTGTCTTGCATTTCTCCTGGACACTGCACTATTCAGCTGCAGTTCTTCTGGACAAAAGTGCTCCTGTGGCTTCCAGATTCTTCTATCATATGCTCCGTCTTGTAAGAAGAATTGGGTCATTGCAGTGGCAGTATGTTTACATGCTGTACTGATATAGCATTATGTATATTATAGAAATTATAGAATTTATGTCTGTAACCTTTAGAAAGAGAAAAAGGGGTGGTATGAGAAGTAACTATAACTAAAAGATAATTTTTTCCTCCCGTACCCCAGAAGATCAATTTATACCTTCACTGGAGTGTGAACTTGTTTTGGGGATTACTGATCCTAGCTAATGGTGGGTTTAGAGTTTAGACGTCAGCCTTAGCAGTTCCTGTGGTGGCACTTGTTAAAAATACTAATTCAGGAATGAGAATGTCACCTGGTGGGCCCCGGAAATCTGCACTGTCGACCAGTTCTCTTGGTGCTCTGAGGCCCAGCCAGGTGTGGGAACCAGGCAGGGGGTCGTCCCTGTGCTCTGAGCATACCCTAACATACCTGAGTTTGCTCAGGGGCCACCATGACATTGACAGAGATACAGTCAACACTTGGAAAAATCAGATTGGCAGTTTTCACGCGTTTCATGGGAGGGACTAAACTACAATCAGACACAGAATTTCTCAAAACTGCAGATTCTCTGGGTGGGTTTTTGATTTGTAAGTGAACATTCACTATTGTTCCTCTGCCTCTTTTTCTAATTGGAAATCTAAATATTATGGAAAACCTAGAGATGATAAAAGATTAAACAACATTCACCAAAAGGGATCTCAGGGTTATTGTTTTCAATAGCTTGTGTATCTAGAACCTCATGTGTGAAAGGATGTTTCAGTATCCTGGCTATTGAGCATGTTCGCTCTGAAACATTAAAATAAAATCAGTATAAATCAGATAGACATGTAACAGGAAATTTGTTTCTCACTCTTCACTCCAGGTCTCCCAGCCGGCCGCCTTGTGGGTGTCAGGGTTATCTGCTGTGTGTCAGCTGTGGGAAAGCTCCTCCTCAAAGCTCCCTGTAGCAAGAGCGCAGGTCATTGGAGAAAACGTGGTAATTAAGGTTCAGCAACTGGACCAAGGCGGAGTGAAGGCAATTGGAGCAGAGAGGAAGGAGGGGAAGCTGTGAGCGGGTGGGCTGAGTCAGCCTGGTCATGTTTGGGCTGCCAGAAACACCCTGGTGGAGGGCTCCCGGGCAGCCCTTTCTCTGACTGGCCTCCCCTGCCCTTAGATGTGGCTGGGCCTCCCTAATGTCAGGCCCTCGGCTGGGGTGGTCCTGAAGCTTCTGCCCACGCACTTCCTCTCGTTTGGGTCTTCACTTCCCCTCCAGCCTCAGCTCACCATCTTTCAGACTGTCTGGCAGCGAGTGTGCCAGAGGTCAGGAGCGCGGGCATTGGATTCAGTTCTACCATCCTGATGGCAGCCAACACAGCCCTCGGGGCGTCGAGGCTCTGCGCGTGAACTGATCCCAGTATCCTGATTCTAAAGGCCCCACACACGGGGTCTCGGCCCCTTCTCCTGCCACAAACAGATCTTGCCCTCCTCTCCCTGGCCCCTCCCTGCAGGTTCCTGGAAAGGGTTCTTTTTGTTTCTGAGCCTTCCCATTAGTGTCTGGAGGACTTCCCACCCCATCACCTTTTGACTTGGTTAGATAACTACTCGTGTTAGATAACTACGTGTAAATGACCCACTTTCACTCTTCCTAAACTAGGCTAGGTATCCCGGCTGCTGGCTTCCCCTAGAATAACTTTCATTATAGGTTTTGGTCCTTGCTTGTGAGTTGTCATCCCCAGACTGTGTGCTCTACCAGGACAAGGATTCTAGTTGTCTTCCTCATCATTGTTTCCTCATTGCTACGCAGAAGGTGTGGGGCGTTCCTTGACTGAATAAAGTATGTAATAAAACAATACCTGTCAGTTAGTGGGATGATTGGTAACGATAGATTTGCCAATTTCAATGGTAGTAATTAACATCGCTAAGGCTGACTGCTAGATTCCATGAGGAAAGATGATCAAAAATAAGCAGAAGAGAAGTGAAACTCAGGATGAAAAATCTCTATGTGCCTGTTGATGCCTAGTGCTAGGCAAAACTTTCTGCAAATAAAGCAAAAGACCTTGATTATTTATCTGCTCTAAAATACATAAAATTAAAGACATGGCTATGCAGTAGAGTATTTATTACATTGTACACAACCTGCAAAAAAGAAGCAACTCACAGGTATCAGTACAAACATGCACTTGTTCATTTATTCATTCACTTAACAGGTTTATTCTTTGTGTGATATGTGCCAGGTACTGTTAGATGCTCAGGACCCAACAGTGAACAAAACATGAGGTGCCTGACCCAAAGGAACACCCATTCCAGTGGTGGAGACAGTCAATAAAGAAGATAAATAAGGAAAATACCCAGAACAGTTATAAGCTGTTCAGTGCCGTGGAGAAAAACGGAGGAGGAAAGGGACACGGGGTGCTGCAGGGTGTGTGCAGGCAGCGCTTGGGGTGCAGTTTCGGATTCAGTGGCCAGAAAAGGAGTCACTGAGAAGACTTGAGGAACCCCTGAAATCGAGGGAGTGTGGTGGGTGTCAGGGAGGCAGGTGCAGGGGCCGCGAGGCAGGATGGTTGACTTGGCTCTGAATGCGCTCGAGACCTTTCGTGTTTGGTTCATTAACCAGACGGACAGGTTGGGACCCGAGTTTCTGTTTTATCAGATCCTGTAAATGTTTTGTCTTTGGAAAGTTGCCCTCACTGAATCCTTAGGCTGCAGGAAGCCTTTTCTTTTCTGGATCAGAATTCACGCTTCATTATTTATGCTCACCCTCCAAGCCCTAGTCTGTGATGAAGCCCCCTCTCTCAAGTCCTGCTTTCCTTAGAGGCACAGTGTATTTCTTGCTTAACTGGCTTATACAATTCTCGTCACCTGTCCCCTGCTTGAGGACCTGATAACTTATTTTGGCTGATAATGGAAGGGCTTTTCTGTCTACTTCTGTCCCACTTGATGGCTTCCTTATCTGTTCCCCTGTAGCACTGGCTGTAAACTCATTTCATTACTTAATGAAACTTCATATTATTGCTTATTTTGTACAGCTGTCTTATCAGTCTAACTAGAGAGGAACTTGTATTTTCTCTCTGAACTTGTATTTTCTCGCTGGCTCATAGTGGGTGCACTGCAAGCATCGCTGATTGGCTGTTGGCCACAGTGCTTGTTTTGGGTGAGTGAACCCAAATCTTACTTCCCAGTGTTCTGTGTTTCTGGACAACAGTCTAGATCTTGGGTTCAGCTCTGCTTAGGACTTGGCCTGGGTATGCCACCGGAGGGCCCAGCAGAACAGTGGTTTTTTTTTTTAATTACTAAGAGATAAATCCTTTGTGAATTCTTAAATCTTACAGTGCATGGATTTTTGGACAGAATAGTGGTTTTCTTCAGAGTGACAGTTCTTTAGAGAATCACCTGTTGACTGTTCATGACAAGCATTATAAATTAATTGCCCTTTCAGATTTCATTGACATTTGCTTTCTTATTCAGTAGTCATTTCCTCAAAAATAGTTGCTCACTCCAAGACCATTACTGTATGCCTAATGGAAGAGGGGACACAACCAGGGTCAGCAGCGGGTGCTGGACTGGGCAGCTTCTGGCTCTTCCCACCACTGGCAATAATCTGATCTGGGTCTCAGCAGAATTCTCAATGGCTGCATGTCATGGCTGTCCTCACAGATTGCTTTGCTTGGGATCCTGTTGCTGAAACTGCTGATGTACTACTCTGAATGGCACCAATGAAGATAATTCTTGGAATAAATGCTGCCACTTGTCACATGTGGTCACCCTCTGATGACCTGTGCATAAGACTGTGAGGGGGCCATTCAGGAGCCCTTGATGCCAACCAATATGCCACCACTCACTGGGTTCACTTCCTTATAATGACTTTGATTGTGTTTCTGGAAACCTTTCCCATCCTAGTCCATCTGTATATCCTCTGCTCACCAAACAGAAGCCCCTGTAGCTGTGGATGGTTATGGAAAATACAACCTAAGTACTTGCAGCCAAAAACTAAATCCCTGGCTTCCCATGCACAGTTGGTTCCCTCTGTGAACTGATTAAACAGCGTTCACAGGTGTTCCTGGGCAGGACTTGAACACAACAACACACACTCTTCTCTTTGGGCCTGTTCATATTTTCAGAGCTCTGTAAATTTCCTTTCCATTGACACCATACTAAACAGGGAAATGGGAGGAGGAGGTGGGGGTGTTGCTGATAGATGGAGCTGGGGACCGTAACACGAACATGCAGGCATGCACACATGTCTATAGTTGACTGTAGTGGATTTTCCAAACCACAGCTGTGTCGCAGGTGTCCTCACAGGGAGCCAGACCTTTGCCTGCACGGTGTGAGACTTCCCATACTGTTGGTGTTGCATTAAAGCTCATTGTTGGCTCTTGTAGCCTGTGAGAGAATCACCTCAGCTGGTTCCTGGTGTGGCTCTGAAATACAGAGTTCAGGGTGGACTGGAAGTATCACTGTGTCCCTGCGTTCCAAATGTCAATAAAGAGTTGCCATGATAACTGATCCCGTAGTGCCTTTAATGAGGCATTATGTCAGGAGGTCACTATGAGAGGTCCAAATCTACCTGTGAGCCCATACTTTGCTTTATCCTTCTCCTGATCCATTAGCCTTAGCCCTTGTTGAGAGCCAGAATATAGGATCGTGGGCTCCTAGTTACCTGGATGGTAACAGATCTGGGTTGTTGTCGAGAATTGTGTAGATTTTGTCCTCACACTTCTCATGTCTCCAGTTGTAGCATCTCTGGGCTCCACTCCTTTATCATAAAGCCGTGCTTCTTAGTGTGTGGCCCTTAGACTAGCAATGTCAGGGTCACCTGGGACCTTGTTTGAAGTGCAGATTCTCAAGGCCCATTTTGACTTGTGAATCAGAAACCTTTGGGGGTGGGGGAGGTGGGGGGAAGCCAGCAATCTGTGTCTTCACAAGACCTCCCAGGATTCTGATGCCCAAGTTTAGGAATCACTGCAGACAGGAGTTGCTTCCTTTAGCCTCTGGAGCTTACAGCATTGACATTTTAACTTTATATGATGAAGGACAGTTATGTCTCCCTTTGAAAGCTCCCTTGGTGCCACGGATTGTCAGATCAGAGTGCTGACGTGAGGATGAGTGGCACCCACTGAGCCAGGGGTTGCAGCCTCAGCCCTGTACCTTGAGGACTTCCGCAGCAGCCTTGGTATAACAGGTAGATAAACCTATGAAGATTTGTGAGATTAAACGGCAAGGCTTTCAAAACACACCGACTTTACGTTTGCGGCAAGTGCTTTGCTCAGTGTTGGTGTTTTTCAGGATGAAATCATCCTTTCTCTCTGCCCCCTACCCAGAAGTGTCCTTGTGAGAACTGTATTTGCCATAGAGACTGCCATGGTGGGGGATATCAGAACAAGGGGCCAAATCATTGGAAAGGGCAGACTCAGGATTTTTTGCTCAGCAGACAGAAAGTCCAGTGAGGAGTGGAAGACGCTTCATGTCCTGAGTGAGGCACAGGGTTATGGTAGGGTGTGCAGGGATGAGCACACCTGTAGGACATGCCAGACAGCGTGTGTGCACGGAATGTGTAGGGAGGAGAGGGAGGAAAAAGACAGAGAAAATTCATATTCCTCTGGAAGAGTTTTGCAAATCTATGGAAAGGAGAAACCACGCAACCCAGGTCAGTTCACTTCAGGTCGGGGGTCATCCTAAACATTTTAGTGCAGTACTCTGTTGCCCTGAGACAAGTGTCAGAAGCAGAGCCACGTTTCATTTCCCTTAGTGCAGACGTGATGCCCTGGCGATCACTGAGTTAATATGGGGTGATCAGCAGCAGGCTTGGGTCATTTTATTTCTGCTCACTGAACCCCACCAGGGTCTCTCACCAGCTTCAAAACCATAGAAGAAAGAGAAAAGAAGATCAGGAGGACAAAATTCAAGATTTAGCTTCTTAGGACATCCATCCAGAGGTTTAGTAGTAGAGGATGCTGAAATGGGATATGTAGCTTATATTTATTGGGTGTTTCCATTATTAAGGCATTGTTCTATGGGATTTACATGGGTTGAACCGTTATTCTTTACACAGTCTTTTGAGCTAGGTTTATTATCTTGATTTTGTACTTGAGGAAACTAAGGCACAGAGATTGAGGTTAAGCAGTCCAAGACCATACAGCTAGTAAAGGGGATTTAAACCCACACATTTTCATTCTAGAACTCTTATCGTTAGCCATCATACTCTGCTGTACTCACCCATAAGCTTCTTCCTGTGATTCTAAGCATTGTCATAAGGTAGCTTTTTAGTACAATAAAAGTGTTTGTTTGTCAGACCCTTCATCATGTTTGGTCCCAGGAAAAGAAGTATCTGCTCTTTCTTAGAGAGCTAATCATTTGCATTTAAAATCTGATCAGGAAATATTTATTGTGTAATATTATTACAGTACTGAGTGTAAATTTTAGATGGCAATGAAAAATATTTATAGGAAGTGGTGGCCAACTTTTAAAATAATATTTCACTTCCGGGACCTCGTGTTGCCTCCCTCAGGCTTAAATGGGATTGTGCTTGCACAGGGGGATTATGGAAATAAAATGAACCTTAAGTCTAATGAGCTCAAATAAGACAAGCACAATCTAATTTCATTTGTGAACAAGGAAGTTCACACCAAATTGGAAACCTGGATTCTGTCACTATGGGTATATTATAAAAAATTATTTTTTGCTGTGCATCACTAAGATTGGGATTTAAAATGCTGATTTCTAGGTATATTAGTTCTGCATGGCTTTGTGACAGATGACACTAAAATATATCAGCTGAAAACATCAAACTGTCTTGTAGTTTCTGTGAGTCAGGAACTCCTGGCTCAGGCTCTTGCATGAGATTGCATCAAGATGCTGGCTGGGGATGCTGTTATCTGAATGGTTGGCTGGGGCTTGGACGGTCCACTTCCAAGATGGTGTACTCACATGGCGTTTGGCAGGAGGCCTTGGCTTCTCACCACACAGCCCCTCCTCACTGACCTCTTGACATGACAGCTGGTTCCCTCGGAGTGAATGATTCAGGAGAGAGACAGATGACCAGGCTTCCAGTCCGCCACATTCTGTTGTCAGAAGCAGGTCATTAAGTGCAGCCTGCTCTCGAGGGGAGGAGGACGCGCTCCGCATTTTGAAGGGAGGCATGTTAATTTGTGGATGTATTTTAGCCACCATGTATGCAGACTCCACACCTGCTAAGTCAGACTCTCTGGGTTTGCTCATTTTCATGTTTAAAAAACCCCCAAATATTTTTATGCACACTCCCAGTGATACTTGTTGACTGATTCAGTCTGAAAGTAAATGAACATGACAATGGCACTATCCCGGTTTATTTAAGAAGCCAGAGCTGTTTTTAATGTGTTTAGTGTTCTGAATATTTAAGGTTTATGCTTACGCACTAAATCAGGTGCTAACTAGAGAATATAGTAAACTGTTTCCTTAGATTTCACGTTATCTGATCAGACCTTTAGGTTCTGTGGCTCGGCCAACCAGACGAGCCTCCCCTGTAATTTAGCCTGTGGTGTCTGAGCAGCAACTCTCAGTAAATATAGCCCAAGGAGGAACTTTAGCTCACAGAAAGATTAAGTATATGGCAAGGCAGGGCAAAAGGGGGTCCTGAGGTTTTTGTCTTCAGACCCAGGTTGAGCAGGACAAATGTCTGCTGATCCTCTTGCACTCACTGGCTTCTGCAGCTGCATGCTTCCTGTTAGGAGAGAAGAAGGGAACAAAAGCAGGAGCTTGCAAGGAGCCTCCGGAGGCCCTCTAATCTGGACACCACTCCCTCTTGGATGTTAAAGGCTTCTGGTGGGCACGCACACCCCCTCCTCCATCACAGCCATCATTTCCTTTCCTTTCTATCAACAATACCTTAGCTCTCTGACCGAGAGTAATTGCAGGGGTTATTTGAGGGTAGAGGATGCATGTCATGGAAATAAACTCCTCTTCAAATCTGTGTACCAGCCACCCATCCACTTCCCTCCCTGCCCCAGTGAAACAAGGCAGATAGATACAGATGCTCAGAACCTTGGTGTCATGTTTCATCTGAAATTCCTCCGTTAAGTGGAAGCACACAGCTAGGGGATAATCCCCCCCACAGAGAGGAAGTAACACAGCTGCCTGGGAGTAGATGCCTTTTCAGCATGAGAACATAGCACCTCGAGCCTGTGATCACACACTGGAAAGGCATGTGACAGAGCTGACATGCCCCGGTAGTGCAACAGATTGTTCTGCTTGTAGCCAATCAATACTGCAATTAACAGATATTTATTGAACACCTAGGAAGCACCCTGCTTCACAGGCTCTCATCAGCTGTCTGTCAGAGTGACATAAAACCTCCTAACTCCTCTGTCTGCCTTCAGGCTTGCTCCTGCCCCAATAAAGTCAGTTCTGTACATTGGAACCAGGGTGGATCTTCCTAAAACATACATACTCGACCAGGTCACTGACCTACTGAAAATGATCTGGGTGGTGATCCACACGCACCCAGACAAAGCCTGCCTTCCCCAGCACAACTTCACGTAAGTCAGGGTCTGACCCCTGCCTGACTGTGTTCCCAATGCTGCTTCTCCACACTTCTAGGCAGTTCCTACCCGCGTACCCCCAACACGCCCACCTCTCTGGTGCTGCATGAGAGGGGCTGGGGGCACTTGCCTCGGAGCTTGGTAGGCTCTGGTTCAAGCCCCAGCCTTGTAACTACTAATTTTGTCATCTTGGTCAAATTACTGGATGTTTCTGAGCCACAGATTCCTCATGGACAGAAATAAACTACCAGCCGCATGTGATTCTTACGAGGATTAACTGTGATAATATTTAAGATGCTTAGCACAGTGCCTGGTCCATAATTAAGATTGAATAAATATTGCCATTGCTATTATTCGTGATGTATGGAAAGCTCCGGGCACATAGTAGCTGTTTAATAAAGGCGAGACTCTTTCCCCCTGAGCCTCAGTCTCTCCTTAGAGGACTGAGCACGAGAAGCCCTCCCTCAGACTCATTGGGGTAGGAGTGGCATTGGTGACTGTAAAGAAGCAAGTACAGTTTTAAGAGACAGAGAAAAAGGGTGGAGGATTCGAGGAGAATAGTCTTGAAAAGGGTTATGTGTTTCTATGTAATTTTTCCTCTGTTAGAAGATGACTAATGGCATCATTCTTTGTGTGTCAGGGAAAAACTGTGGGAGGCTGGGATTCAGAAGAAAGAGACAGCCCGACCTTGGGAAAGTCACTGCTTTCTGGCCTTTGTTGGTTCATCTGTAAAGTGGGTTTTCGTTAGTTACCTCGCATACTGTGTTTAAAAGCTTTTTGAGGTCTAGAACACTTACTGTGAAATAAGGTGATAATATGATACTCCCAATGCTGCAATTCACAGTATTAAAAAAAATTTAGAAAGCAACGTTTTAATATTTACACACATTTTAATATTTACACACAATTGATGCTGAAGCATATGATGGAGTTTGCTCGGAGGTTAGAGCAAGTCATGCATTCTGGAGTCTTTCCCCAGTCTTTCCCCTCTTGCCTGCTGTATGTTTCATTTGAGTTCTTGGAGCGGCTCTCAGCCAGAGTGCTTTTCGTCCACACCACTGCCCACACCGTGGCCTGAGTTACCTTCACGATGAGAAACCCGAAGGGCCTCATAGGAAGAATACGTATTACGGATGCATGGAGTCGGGGCGAATTGTTGGAAACCTAGAACAGACTGAAACCTTACCTAACATTCAGTCTTTGCAGCTGTGACCTGGTTTTCATAATGGCCACGCGACTGCATCACTACAAGGTTCAGAGGCACGTGTGGCTATCTTGCATGTGTCTGGCTTGCAGACAGCACATGTCAGTCTTTTTCCTACACCTGAGATGGTTCCCGAGTGTCCCCTGAATATCCCAATCCAAAGTCTTTCTTCAGTCAAGGAGGGAGCTTAAGCCCCCCTTTCTGATCTTATTTGTATCCCATTATCTCCAAACCCCTCCTTTCCCTCCAATAAAAAGTATTCCTCAGACTAAAAGCCCTTCAGGTGATTTTTCAGTGAATCACAGCCTTAGCTTTTCCCTCTCTGGTGCCTCTGGCCTTGCTGTACCTGCCATCAGTGATGCCTCTCCCAGGCCCATGGGACTGGCACGTCCTGTTCACATCACAGCCTTCCCCAGACCGCCTTCTCCGCCAGGTGGAATCACTCCTTCCTCCCTGTCCCCCTGTTGCTTGCTGTTTTCCTTCTATTATATTACTGCTCTTATCACAGCCTGCCTCATAGCACAGTCATTTCTGTGTGAGCTCCCACCCCGACCCCCACCCCGGGAGTTGGAGTCCCTGGAGGGCAAAGACTTGTTTTTTTTGTGCTGTGTCTTCCCACCCTCCAGTGCCCAATGCGGCAACACTGCTTGAATCAGTGCAAGAATGAAAGTGTCTCTCCTAGTCCTGTTTGTGATTCTGTCATGTGGACCTGGTGAATGTGCAATTTGGGCTTAGTGGATTTAGTTTAGCATAGGAAGGGTGTTTTCCAAGCAGCAGTAGTGGCTTTGAGAACAGAAATTGCCTTTAATCTTGTGGAAAACACACGCCAGCCCTCTCCATAATAGTCTCAATTACAGGAGAGCATCGTGTTACTGTAAAAACACAAATAAATAAACCCATGACAATACTGTGTTTGGGAGATAAAACCACATGAAAGCCATCTTTGCCAACTCTCCGGCATGGTAATTAGGGTATTTCTGGGAGGAAAAAAAGGAGGCCGGCAAAGAACAACTGATACTATGTTTAAAAGAACAAGTGATACTATGTTTAAAAGAACAAGTGATACTATGTTTAAAAGCACGTCTTAGAATGGGGAAGGTGGGAGTAAGGGGTTACATTCTCCATGCAGCACAAATACACAGCTTCTTCCTGGCTCCTGACCACCCGGTGCTCCATGGAGTGCACTGCATGGTGAGTCTGGCACTTGGGCTGCCGGAGTTGGGTTGGCCAACTTGGGTTGGCCGTACATGGAGGGGCAGCAAGTGTCGCCCTGAAGGTGGTACTGTACAGTTTCTCTGTCTGCCATACTTTACCCAAACTTTCAGTGTGCTTCTCAGTGCGGGCTCTCCATTGGCCCTGGGAAGCCCTCAGTGAGGCCATCGCTGGGACCTGCAGCTTCCCACTGGACTTTGTTTCCTGATGCCCATGTGAATGTCTGCATGGCTCTTTTTAACTCTAGGGTTCTGGATCTGGGTTCTCCTGAGGATACAGTAGGAGTGATGTTGTCAGTCACTGAGGCTAAAGCAGACTGAACAGAACCAGCCACTTGTCAGCCCCTGCATCGCCACTGCCCTGGCTGGGCTGCCCTGGCCTTTTGCTGGGATAGCCCTAGCCTCCCAGCTATCTCTGTTCCTGCCCTGCCTCCCTGCAGTATTGTTCACTCAGCAGCAGAGTGGACCTTTTAAATGTACTTTAGATCCTATCAGTCCCCCATCAGAACCCTCCAGCTAGTCTCCCATTTCACCGATAATGCAGATCCAAGGCTGTACTCAGTGTGGCCTGCGAGACACCGTGTGGCCTGGAGCCTGCCGGCTCCCTCCTCACCCCCTGCTGTCCCTGTGTTAATCTATCTGACCCTGGAGCTCTCTCGCTGTTCTTAACCAAGCCAAGCATTCCCAGCCTCAGAGCCTTTGCGTTATTGTTCTCTTAGCCTGGAACATTCCGTCCCCAGTTGTACAAGTGGCTCATGGCCTCACTTCATTCAGCCACTGCTTCCATGTCACCTTGTTGGGGACGGGAGGTTCTGCCCACTTGTGTCCGCAGCCTAGAACAGTGCCTGCTGTGTGCCACGCACTTAGGAAGCCTTTGTCGGAAGCATGAATAAGCACTGGCCTGAGATTTTAGCAGCCTTGGAGAGAGAATGTTCTAGAAGGATTGTGGCTCTGGAGACGGATGTCAGGTTGGACACGGCTGGATTTGCCCCCCCCCCTTCCATTTTATATGTGCTCCACCTCAGGGACAGTATTAACTGTTCTAAGCATGTGTGTCTGTACTGCATAAATCCGATTATGCCTACTGTGTGGGCCTATTATGAAGTGTAAGTGAGATGAAGTCTAATGTGCCTGGCATGGTGTCTGGTGCACATATTGGAGGCTCCCTAAGTACTGATTCTCACATATCCTACTTCCTAGCTGTGGAGCCACGTTATATGGGATGAGGGGAGTGCCTAAAAATGGCTTGATTCGGATGTGTCACTCTCAAGCACCTCTAAGTAGCTGTGAACATTATCTAAAGCACCTAGCCCTGTGCTTGGCCTTCATATGTGTCTACGCCTTCCTACTTTTAATCATCAGGCTTAGATGCTTCTTAAACTCTGGGTGTCAGTCAGCTGGGGCAGCTCTGTGGGCTCCTACCGGTTTTAGTAAACAGAGAAGGGGAGAAGTCAGCAGCTGAGCCGGGCGGTTACCAGTCCTGCTTGTGGCTCAGCAGGGACTGCATTTATGAAAATGGCAATTGAGTCCAGCGCAGTTGAGCCTTTGGGCTATGCCAGCAAGTGTGGTATTTCCATTTACATCCTCAGAGTAAGTACAATTTCACCATTATTCCATTGAGGGACCCCTTGCCAAGAAAAACCCATTGTAAATTTCTGGCTTAAAGATTCTGTAGTTTTAGGGAGTCTTACTTTTTGTTGCTTTAACATTTCTTGGCACCATACACCTTAAACCCCACTGTTCTACCTTGTAAATACTATACCAATGTTGTGAAAAGCTGAACCACGTCATTTGTTTTCCTGTGGTCCTTATAGGAAGTGGTGATGCGTCTGCCCCAACTCGCTGCTTCCCCTGGGTTCCTGCTCAGGCAGTTTGGAGTGAGAAAGAAGGCAGATTGCGAGCAAAATATGGGAGCTGTATTCACAGGAGTGCTTTGTGGACAGGGCTGAGCTTGGCCAGAGAGAAACGTGTGCGGCTGGCAGGGTGTCTGCGTGGTGTGGACCCACTGTGGGACAACCCCCCGCCCCCGCCCCCCCCCACTGCACCAGTGGCCACCTCCCCAGCAGGCCCCCGGGGGCCGGCCTTGGAAGCAGAGAGCCCTGAGCAGCCTGCAGCCGCTCTACCTCACTGTATTAAGTAGGGCTCCCAGAGGAGGAGCCACGCTTCCTTTGTTATCCACAGCCCTGCTTTCATCCTGCACAGTGAGCGTGCACTTGGGGCTCAGTTGGCCCTGGGAGAATCTGCAGGGACTTTGTGTGGGCACACTGTGTGCCGGCAGCACAGGGGAGGACCATGCCTCCGGACGTGTCTGGGGCCCAGAGCTGGCAGACGAGGGCTACCCTGTTTGTGCTGCAGGGTTTGCCGAGAATGTGCCGTCCTTGACAGTTGTGGCCAACAGGAAGGCATTCCTGGCGTCTTAATGAAAGGCAGCAGGTCCTTCCTTCAAGAATAATAGGCAGTCTTTTCTTGAGCGAAGGCACCTTTTAGAGACACAGAGAGAAGCCAATTACTTTTCAGCGAAGGCACCTTTTAGAGACACAGAGAGAAGCCAATTACTTTTCAGTTAAAATTTATTTTTTTAAATAGTGATACCTCAGTTGCAAATTATGCTGGCTTTACCATAAAGACATTTACAACTAGGCTTCTGACGTGGTTTTAGGCTGCCATCTTGTAGAATAATCAATTAATAAGCCAAAGTGTGATGAGGCATCGGAGACTTCCCTATCCCAGCTGTGTGGCTGGTGTGCCGTCCTCTGTAGCTAGAAAAGGGGTGGCTTTCTGAAAGGGGAGGGGTCTGTTTCCCTGTACCCTGCATCTTACACACAGCCTAACATACCTCTTTTCATTGAAATTGGGGAATTTTCTGCCGTGGACTTGTTAATACATCGTTAAGAGGGAGTTTGGTAAGGGAGAAAGTTGTCTGCTTGAAAGGATGAAGGTATTTGAAGCAACAATCTAAAAGTCATCTTTGGGATGATAGATCTTTTTATTATAAACTAGATCAGAACAGTACGTTTTAGTACATTAGGGAAACGCGCTGCTCTGGTTCACATCTTCCCCAGACCTCTTTGTGATCTATTTTTTTTTTTTAATGCGTAAATGAAGCTTGGGATAATGACCTACACATTTTAGCCGTGCATATGTTCTACATATAAATGGTGCAAACAGAGCCATCCCTGACTATTTTTCACACTATTTACTCTTAAGAGGCCCCTAGCAGTAATGACTTCCTGTTGGAGGCAGTAATTTGTTTTTAGACTTGGATGACTGTCAATCTCAATCTAACCAAGAGAGGTCATGCTATCAGCTGTATAGTTTCCTAGTTGGAAGACAGGCCAAGCCTTTTGCTTGTGAAATCCAAGTACTACAGATGCTAGAAATTAGAAGTGATACCTACTTTGGGCATGGAGAGGTGTCAGTTTCTGAGTAAAGCTGTTAACTCTGGGGGCAAGTTTTCTCTTTGGGAGACAGGTAACCTGGTCCAAACATTTCGACATCTCAATGCTTTATTTCCTGGTGATCCTTAAAAGGGAGAGAGGAAATAGTTTTTGGTCATCCATATTTTAGGCATGGTGCTTTAACATATATTAATGCAATAGAATTCCACTGATGGCAATGGAATTCAGGTCAGTTCATCGGCCCCTGGAAATTGAAATATCTACTCACATTCTGCCTTCCCTAGACATAGCAGAAGTTAGTTTGAGTTCAGTACTTTTTGTATGAAACTCAGTTATTCTGGCTAAGATTGGCGTTTTGGGTCGGTTTTGGTTGCGTGCTGGAAATGAAGGTCAGCTTCACACAAGTAGCTTCTTCACCGGTAGGTGTGCTGTTCCGTTCCGCGTGTGGTATTCCCAGCTGCGGTCAGCCACTCCCTCCTGCTCTTGCCTGGCTAGAATCAGAAGCCCCGTGGGACTAGTCTGGGTCTTTCTAAAAGGGCTCACTTTTGACCCAGCTGACTGATAATGGTAGAGTGCTTTACAGTCCACCAAGAGCTTTCGCTAGTATTTGCTGTTCACATCAGAAATACTAGATAGGTTTTGTTATCCCCATTCTTTTTGTAGATAAATAAAACCAGGGCCAGGGAGGTTATGAATCAGCTATGGTCTCCTATCTAGTAAGTGACAGAGCCAAGACTAGGCGGGAACACCGGACTCCAAATCCACTGCTTCTTTATACTGCAGTGACCTTCCTGCTCAAAAGTGGTTCAGGGATGGGCCGGCCAAGTGGCTCAGTTGGATAAGAGCACGAGCTCTGAGCAACAGGGTTGCCGGTTCGATTCCCACATGGGCGAGTAAGCTGCGCCTGAGCTAAGCTGCCGCTGAGCTGCCAGTGGGCCGTCGGATGGCTCAGCTGGTGAGAGCACGTGCTCCTAACAACAAAGTTCCTGGTTAAACTCCCACAAGGGATGGTGGGCTACCCCCCACCCCCACAACTAAGATTGAACATGGCACCTTGAGCTGAGCGGCTGCGAACTGCCGACGGGCAGCCAGATGGTGCCTGGACTTGGTGCTGTGTGCCCTCCACAACTAAGATTGAAGGACAACAACTTGGCTGTTCCCCTTCCCCAATTCCCCAATAAAATCTTAAAAAAAAAAAGGATCAGGGATATTTGGCTTTGGAACCAGACAGCGTCGTGACCTTGGGTAGCCTCCCAGAGCCTTGGTTCCCTTAGCAATAGTAGTAATAGAACCTTTCTAGTAAAGCGGTCGTGAAGTGCTTCGTACATAGGAAATACCCAATAAGAATGTTTGCCAATCTTCATCATCATCAGAGGCTCACTCTGATCCATTGTCACTAGGGAGACAACCAGGGTGCAGCTATGTGATTGAGAATCACTAGCTCTGATATGAGAAGCGAATATGAAAATACAAAGCCAGCATTTGTATGGTAAGCTGATAACTAAAGCATGAGCAGATGCTGAGGAAGCTTAGGGGAAGGACCATCTATGCTTTGAATTACCCAGAGCCCAGCTGTGTAGCAGCTCATCCACATTACCTCCCCCACCCCACCCCACCCCACCCCACAGGTAACTTCCCTATCGTACTCATTCCTGTGAAGACCACATTTACTGTACCAGGACTATGGGTACTCCGTACACCCTGTATGAGGTGGGAGGGCGAAACAGAATGTGTCTGGCTAAGGGAGCCTCGTGGTCCTTTGGGGGAAAGAAGACCTGTATTTAACAGTTGCAGCACTGTCTATTCAGGACAGAATGGATTGTCATGGAGTGCCACAGGAAACCAGATGTGAGTGGGTTCCCGTGGGTTGGTGAACAGGGTGGAGTTGTGGGGAATGTGGGCCTTGAGTTGGACTGGAAAGAATGTAGAGTTTGGGTTAAGAGCCACAGGAGGGTGGAGGGCCTGAGCAGTGGTAGAGTAGTGAGACTAACGACAGCCTGGCTGGGCTGGAGGGAGGGTCCTGCCTCGGAACCTGGGTGGTCCACAGCCGCTGCTCCTCCCTCCTGCCTCTGGACTCCGCCAGCATCACACAGCACACTTCTGTCCTCAGTGAGGACCTGTGGTAGCGTCTTTGTGCTCACAGGGGTGTTTCTGGTCGTCTGGCAGGAGAGAAAATCTAGAAAGACCCACAACATGGATGTTAGATCCGAGTGGGCCTGGGAGCAGCAGCCCGAGCAGCCTCTGTTAGCTGTTTGCCTGCATTTAAATGCCATTTACATAAGGAGCTGTCAGAGTGGAGTTGGTTCATGATTATTCCTTGATGTATGTTGAAAAAAAGAAAAGATCCCGGCTAATGAGGAGCTGGGTTCCTTTTCTCCACTGATGACAGCTTCCTTTCTGATCTGACGGTCCGTCAGACACTAAGGTGGGGCGTGAGTGTGGGTTATGTCCCTGCTGAAGCAGTCTCCCTTCACAGCTGTAATTGATGGGGAGACCTGTCACTTGTTATGCTGACGCTGTGCAGATTTGTGTGCAGCTACCAGCCAGGAGTGTGTCAGGGCAGCATCTGATTGGGTGCGGCTTGTGGCAAAAGCGATAATAAATAGAGAGCTGGGGAGGGTAGATTTTGATTGACCCGAGATTGTATATTATTAAACTGAGTCTACATGTACATGTCAGTTTATGAAGAACCAGACCCATAATCCAACTTGGGGCTGTGGCAGTTTGGGTTTATTAAATGTGCCTTATATCACTATTAATATTGAGGAGCAGGGAGGAATATCTGTAATCTTTTAATCTGTGCAATAATGGTTTGGAGGAGGTTGCCAGACACATCGGGCCATTGTTTGCCTCTAATTGTATTCAGAACTCTTCAGAGCGTTGATTTGTTTCTGGCATACTGATTGGGTGCAACAGTCTCATAAAGCTCTTTTATAGACCCCTTTGCTTTGCATTTTCCCCCAGTAATTGGAGAACAATAATGGATCGGGTGATAAAGGAGAGAGTAAGGTTGGGAGCACATTTCTGGCCGAGTGGATGGCTGTAAACATCCTCTGTGCTCATAAACACCGGGGTCTGGGACCTTAATGTTGCTGTTTATCGCCTCGTGGGCTCGCTGCATGGGGCTATCACTGCAGTGCCTTGTAAAGTGTGGTGTGTTTTGTAAGTCCGTTCTAGATTTTTGCTGAGCAGAGCCAGTGTCGCTCTCCTTAGTCTTCCCTGGGAGCAAGCGACCTCCCAGCCGGAGCAGCTCTCGCGAAGGACAGAGGCTGAGAGCCTGGCTGTGCTTGACTTCTGTGCAAACAGTACATACAGTGGGACCCTGTCGGTGCACCTTTTGTTCTTAATTACCTGGCTTTTAATGGAAATGACTTTCAAACGGAAGGGGGTGGGGCAGGGGCAGCACAGCCAATAAACCCAAGCTGTGGCGGTGGGTCTTCATTTTTAAGTATAAATGATATTTTTGATCCAAGAAACCTTTCTTTGTTGCCACCTTCTCACCCTTTCTCCCCATTTCCAAAACAGGCCTGAGGAAATGAGCCAGAGCAACAGTCTCCAAGTTCAGTTTCACTGACTTTAATAAGAAGGTTTGATTAAGTGCTACAAAGGCACAGTTAGTTGCCTTCTGTCTTCAACGATTCTTTAAACATTTCTTCAGGAAATTGTAGGCACTCCGTCACTGTGTATTGTCCCCCTGATGCTGACATTTAACTGTCCCTGGAGGAAACAGCCAGATCCCTGTGAACTGACAGGTGTATTGGCTGCCTGTGGAAGCTATTAGTTGCCTGGTTCATGGTGCACACAATAGGAGGCAGGCATATGGGGTGTTGCCAAGAAACAGGCATCTTCAGGGAGCTTTATTATAACTGCGTATGAGCCAGTCTGGGGGTCTGTGGGACCCATGTTTATCAAAGGGAACTGTTCTACCTAAGACTTAGTTTCTGGTCCCATGAGGTTAATTGCTACTGCATTTCCTGGAGTTTATGAGGTGCGCCTTCCTCTGCCTGCTCCAATCCGATGGCACCGCTTGGAAGGAAGTCATACAAAATGCACAAGACCGAGACAGAGCTGCTGCCACAGTGGCACAGTGGACTGCTCTGTAGGCAGAGAGGAGAAACCCTACCACGGGTTCCAGAGGCATGAAGGAATGAGGTAGAAAGGCCATCTGTCGGTCAGAGAGATTTATCAGGTCCCTGCTTTGTGCCTGGTTCTGTGAAAAACGAAAGATGAGCTCCAGGCTCCCAAGGTGCATTCCATCCGGGTGGGGCAGAGCAGTTTGGGTCACTCTCCCAAGTGTGGTCCCCCAGATCAGGAGCGTCCTCAGCCCCTGGGAACTTGTTCATTGCAAAAGCATTAGACACCCTGGAGGGTGGGGCCGGCAGTCTGTTTCACAGACTCCGCAGGTGATTCAGATTCGTGCTACAATTCAAGAACCTGAGCACTTCCAGTGGAATAAATTAGTGGAGAAGACACGGAGTAAGGGCTGCTGGCAGAAAAGGAGAGAGAGTCGGTGCTCTACAGCGCGATGTATGCTAAACTGAGCTGTCAGCGTGGGAGGGGTCAGAGGAAGGAGGGACCAGTGGATGGGCCAGGCAGCATGTCTGGAGAGGGCATCCCGAGCCAGGTTATGAGGAATGCGTAGGAGAGGGGAGGACGCGTGGCCTAAATGAGTGCAGATGTGCTGGTGAGGGCTGTTCCTTCAAAGAGCCTGCTTTTAAAGATGGAGAGAACCTGAACTCAACAGCTAGCCAAGAAAAATAAATGTGAAATCAAGTACAAAACTTAGGCGGTTTTGCGAAGAAGAAAAATATGTTCCTCACAAGTTAATCTAGTGTGAGTTCATCTCTTTTATCACCCCTGGCAGGGATACAGTTCATTAATTGGGGCCAGAGATCTTGCACCTGGAGAGGCTTAATCAGTGAGGCTCTCAAGAGGGGGATTTGATTTGCCTGAGGCTACCACTTTAAAGGTGGGAGGCCTGTGGCACTCCTGACAGACAGCAGTAACTGAGAAAGGGCTGAGCTGCCCTGCACGGGTCCAGGGCCCAGTGCATGTAAAGTGCTTTGTGTGTGCAGAGAGGGAGCTGGGAGCCATCTGCGGGTGAGCATGGGTCAGAGGAGTGGGGGTGCCAGGAAATACAGATGAAAGTCTGGTAAGTTTCTGTTTTCCTTTAAAGGCAGAAGGAGCCCTGGAGCGTTATTACACGGTGAGGAAGGCTCAGAGTTCTGTATCATGAGTCTGATCAGAGGGGAGTCAGTGACTGGAGGGAAGTAGATGGGTGAGGAGGCGATTCTAATTGTAACCGTCAGAGATGACAAGGGTTTGAACTAGCGCAGCTCTAGAGGAGTGGTGGTGTGGGCAGCAGTAGGTTCATAGTGGTTAAAGGGGAAGGGAAGAATGAAGGGACCAGCCATGCACTGGTGTCTCCCACAGGCTGTTTGATAAAGCCCTCACCACAGTCATTGGTAGGTCCTAACCATCACCATTTCAGTGATACGGAGATGGATTTTTACAGAAGGTCCAAATGCTGTGTAGCTAGGAAGGGGCACATTCACGATTTGACTCAAATCTGCCTGCAAACCCTGTACCCTTTCTCTTCTGCTCTAGATGCCAAACTGGCCGATGGGATGATCCGTGTTGTTTAGGGTTGGGCAGTTGTGATATTGGCAGAAGTGGTGACTGCTGGGAGGAGGTGTTAGCAGGAAGGGAGACAACAGCACAGGACATTGAGGTTCGTTTGGTGACACTGTGTTTGGAAGAGCTTACAGTTTCAGCACGGACGATCTTGCCCCACCCCAAGGTGGACAGATGCTGTGCCTCTCTTTATTGGCCTTTGATTCCTCCGCCAGAGTCGGAATGGTGTTCTTGACCATCCGCTGCTGAGGGATCACTGATCCTGGTCCCATAAGAACACCCACGTGGCTCCCACGCCCATTGTGCTTGGTGCTGAAGGCTGCAGTTTAGCACACGGAGTCTTTCAAGGTCATGTCCATTACTGAGCACACTTACTGCTGAGGTCCCCACATTCCACAAAGGACAAAACCAAGTCCAAAATGGGATGCCAGGGAGACGGAGAGAGGAGAGATTAGAGTCAAATGGAGACCTCGAGTTGTTCAGTGTAAGCTGTGCATTTGGTTTTGAATGTCCACTTTCTAGCAGGCACATTGGTACTTGGCAGTGTCAGGGAAGGAGCAGAGGCATGGAACTGAGTCATCATTCTGTCTCCACAGCTGAGTCTCCTTTTCAGAGCTTTCCTCCTTGCCTCTCTTCTCCTCAGGTGTAATGTGCTGCGGCATTTGCCCTGCTCCCCTCTCCTGGGTGGGAGCTGCAGACACATTGTCAGCCTCGGGTTATACCTGGCAATGAGGCTGCAGGGCAGTGGTTGGCTGGCATGGGAGTAAGGCCTTCTGCCTCATTAAGTCTGACTCCACGCCGCATAAACTGTCACGGAAGCACCGGAATTTGTTTAGGTAAGGAGCCCTTGAGAGAGCCTGCTTGTTGAACTGTATTTCTGCAGCAGCGATGAAAAGATGTCTAAACATATGTCCCATAGCAGCTAAAGTCCTTCAACATAGCCTATCAGCAAATTAGTAGATTTACCCCTGCGGTTCATACAAGTCTTCTCAGTTTACTGGTTTGTGTACTGAACTGCGGACTGCTGTTTTTATTAGGGGGGACTAACACATCAAACCAGTAATGCAGAGCCAGGCCTACTGATCAGCAGGCTTCCAATTCAGCTCGTCCTCAGCTCATGCCACACCATGTCATGAAAGGTCACTTTTATGTGCACATGAGAAAATACCTGGTAAATACTGGGAAAAAAGTCAGGAAGTGCTCGGTCACACAGGGGAAAATGTAAGTGTTTCATTTGAACAGGGACAAAGAGAAATGGGCATAATGGGACTGATATGATTTTTGTTAGGTGCTTTTAGAGGAACTGAGGATGTGTTCTCAAGAGATGGCCTGACTGCAAATTCCAGCTGTGTGATTTTGACCAAGACCTTACTTTGCCTCAGTTTTTTCACCTGAAAAATAGGGATAATGATACCCACCTCATAGAACTATTGTGAGGATGTTTTTATTAGTTTCAGGCGTGCAAAACAATGCAATAGTTACTTTTCACCCCTCACAAAGTGACTGCCCCCCCACCCCATATCGTACATTTATATTCAGTGACTAAGCTAAGCACTAAACATGTATTATATCATCAATGGAATTGTAATAGATGTTGTGAGGATTTGATGATATAATACATGTTTAGTGCTTAGCTTAGTCACTGAATATACATACTCGATAAATCAGTTACTAATAATTGTGACATAATTATATCATAAATTATCGTTATTGTTGGTAGGAACTGGTACCTTATGGTCAATTGTTGTGGCAGAAGTTTAAACTGTATAGGAAGGAAAACCAGCACTAGGTTTTTTCTCATCTTGGTTGGGCTGCACTGTCCACTCTTTGCATCAGCTCCACAAACCTGCCTTGCTGGACAAGCCACTTTGAGTATCTCTCTGTTTTATCTGGACATTGTCTCCTTTTCCTTACTTTTGGGAAGGTTCGGAAAGGGAGTGGTCACGTCGGGACTTCCAGTGGCACCTCCAGTGGCCATAGTTCTCACTCTGACTGGGCTTTATAAGTTTGGGGTAGTTACTGGTGAAATTGCACTTCGCAGCTGCTTATGTATCTGAGTGCTTCCTGATCTGCTTTGGAGAACAGTGCAGGCCTCATCTGTTTTGGAGACTGTGAAAGGACACTTTCCGTGGCTCATTTAAAAACAGGTTGGTGAGATTGAGCCTTAAGCGAAACAGCTCACTATATGTTCTGTGGCTCCTTTTCGGTGTGATTTTGTGTGGACAGTAATTTAAGTTCAGGAAATGTGTTTACTGACGTATTTCCTGGTCCACCCTGGAAAGAAATTCCTCCCTTTACCCACAAATAGCACTTTCTTTAGGCTTCAGGCAGTTATCTTTATAAAAATACTGTTGTGATCTGTAAGGAGGCCCCATGTCCCTGAGCAGTTTTAGACCTCTTTTGTTAAATTAATTACTGCCATCTGTCACATAACAGAAACCTTCCTGAGATAGACCCAAAAACAGTGGTCCTCAGCCCTGTGGTCACCTTAGAATTACTTTGGGAGCTTTTAAAACATGCCAGCGCCTGGGCCACAATTCCAGATATTACATAGTTGCTCTAGCACGGGGCCCAGATGGTGGTGGTTTAAAAAATGTCCTAGGTGATTTCAGTGTATAACCACGTTGAGAAGCACTGATCTGAAAGGAGTGCCTTTTGGGGAGAGAACCCGTGGAAGGAGAGCCGTTGAGTTTCCCCAGCAGCAGTCCCGCTGCCCCCCCGTGGCAAGGCTCCTGTCGGTGGTGGTGGTGATAGCTGTTCAGAGGGGAGCAGTTCCCTCTCTGGATCTCGGGGTCCTCTGTACCTGGCACATACTAGCTGCCCTGCTTCCTTTGGATAGCTGAAATAATGCCCAGATTGAGCAGTGGGCCATTTTTACTTAATCCTTAAGCCTTTTCCCACCTGGTGGTCCATGAGAGAGGAGGTCCACAAGCAAATACTTACGTTGTTCTTGGAGGAGGAAGACACCCAGCTTTAAAATGCTTGGGGCATAAGCTGATCTTTGGTTAAGATCCACAGAGGCTTGGTGGTGCGACTTAAATGATCAGGTACAGGGGTTTTGAATGTGGTGCCATCTAGTACCTCTTCAAGCAGCTAGTCCTTCTGTGTTGTGGGCTCTGCACACCAAATGGAAATGGGTTCTCGTCGTTTTTGCTCTTAAACACAAACCACTTTTTTGTTCAGGGGCATTAGGTCCTCTTTTTATTCATTTTTCTTCTCTCTCTTTTTCTCTCTCTGGATAGTTCAGATTGCATGAGGGCTTGTAGCTATAGGTATTCATAAAGGGAGAATTCTGTGAGCATGGGATCATGGCCTGGGCATTTAATAAACTCATTTTTCTGGTTTCTAGATGGAGCAGTATCAAGCATATATTAAGGAAGAGTAGCCCTTGGCAATCAGACAGCTCTTTATATAGATTAGTGTTAATTTCCTACGTACAAGGTTGTTCTAATCTCCCACAAGGCTGTGAATTGGCAGGGCAAGTACTTATTGTCTCCAATTTATGAATAAAAAAATGTAAGACTCAGCGAGGTTGAGTGACCTGCTTTAGGTGAGGAGCTGGGCCTTGAATGCACGGCTTTGGCTATGAATCCCTTCCACACACAGCTTTGGGCAGTGCGTTTGCTTGGATTAGGCACCCTCTCAACGTGACTAATGGCATCTCAAGGCTCAGTTTGTCCTCGCAACCATAGTTTGCATTGTGTGTGTGTGTGTGTGTGTGTGTGTGTGTGTGTGTATCCATTAGTATGAAGCGTCTTGCCACTCGCCTCTGCAGAATACAGTTGATAGATGGGAATGTACATTTGATGTAGTCAAGAGACTGTCATCTTTTATTAACAGTTGTGATTTTGTCTCATCAAGGAGCCTCTTTTTACTTTTAGTCTATTGTGATGTGAATATTCATGTATAGTATTTTATTTCTAAGTAAAGTATTGTTCCCAGTCTATGTTGTTAGCTTAGGATGATAATGGTGAAAGCTTAATGTATTCAGTTTTAGAGCATGACATTTTCCTAGGTGATTTGTGGGTTGTTTCCATTCATCTGACAAATTATTGAGTGCCTACTGTGTGCCAGGTGCTGTTTTCTTTTACTTCCATCCCAAAGAAGTCTAGAATAAAGATAAAACTGTACATATGTTAAGAGAGAACGCTTCACTTTGTCTGTGTCAGGCTAGTTTGGCTATTGAGCTTTATTGATTTTTTGACTTGTGAGAAATAGTTTTTCCCTAAGTCACCTGATAGGCCTAGGGCGGGAAATGCTTTCCTTGGTCTCCAGAAATATGTCATGGAGAGGTGACGGTGGGAATCCTGAAAAGACTCACACTGGAGCTGCCTGGATTGTGTGCCCTGCCTTCCGGCCGCTGATTTCTCGCTTCCCTTATCCCTCACCCTGACAAGCACAGCCTCTTTTTGCTTCCTGGTTCCTATATCCCAGAGAGATTGTTAATTATGCTCGAGTATAAGGAAAGCAGTCAGGGTTGACGATTTCAAATGCAGAAAAGTGGTTTTTGTACTCAAGAGCTGCTTCCATCATGCGTTAGTGTAGCACATTTATCTTCATCCAGGACGAACTTATCGTACAGAGATGGATCATAACCATTAAAGAGGAAAGAAAATGATGGAAAAACCCCTGGAATCTGAAGATGGCTGCAATAGATGCTTCAGTAGAAATCTGAAGAATAGTGCATGTTAGAACATCACATGAAGCTCTTCTCACTTAAAACATGAGGACTTAGAAAGGGGAATGAAAGTACTCCTTCCATTTTAAAGGAAGTAAGATTTGACTTGCACCTTGGTGAAGATAAACAAAGCTTACGTTTTTGGTTGGCATCAAAGGGGGCTTTTAAAATCTCCTGGGAGGAGAGAAGTGTTGTTCTGTCATTTATGTGTCAAACTTGAACTAAGATTGCAACCCTTGGTGGGATGTCTCAGAGATTGCTCACTGCAGCTGCGGCCGTCGGGTATGCTTGTTCTCAGTGAGGAAGCCCATGGCAGGGCTTCCTTCTCCTTCCTCTTCTCTGTTTCTGTTTTGTCTTGTCTTTTTTGTAGACAAGGGCAATCGATAGGAATTCTTTCATAGGCTCCCCCTGGCCCCCATGCCTCAAATTAAGTCACAAAGCACAGGTTGTGAATAAGCATTCCATGAGGACTTGACCCATGGGCTGGGGAACAGGATTGATATCATCCCTCCATAGACGATATCAACCCAGATCTGTCAGCTCGCCCCTCATCCTTGCTGGCAGAGCCCCAGTTTCATCCAGGTGCTCACTTTCCTGTGGACGTGAGTTCCAGGGTACATCTTGAGTAGTCTAAGCTTATCAGGAGAATTCCACTCCTCATTCCAGTTACAGATCCAGGTCTGGCCAGTTCGACATTAGGGGAAACCTTATATGGATGCTTCTGGGAAAGATTCCTTGCATCTGAAGAGAGAAGAAAAGTATAGTTTCTGTTTCTGGTTGTTGTCTTTATGTGGTGCTTGGAACCTGACAACAGCCATCTTTGAACCATCAGCTGGCCTATGGAGACAAAGCAGCATGTCGGGGACAGCAGAGTGGAAAGAAGATACATAACCCCCTTGACGGTACTATTCAGCTACTGACTCCAGCAGCCTGGACTCATTCTATCTCAGGACTTCTTATGTGTGAGGAAAACAATCGTCATTCAAGCAATTTTGGTTGGGTTTTCTGTTTCCTACACAGGGTATTCTAACTGATAAGCTGTCTTGCCCATCCATACAGGATGGTTTGAGATAAAATTAGAAAAAGCTTTTGCATGTGTACGGCACATATGATTCACACGAACATTGTCAATGTTACAACGACCTGCACTGTGTAGTGTTCTTGTACCTTTCTCCTGCATCACTTTGCTGGTGCTTTTCTTCATAGCAAGGGGATAGGCCATTAGGATGAAAAGCAGCCATTTAAAGGCTGTTTGGGGGTTTTCCAGCATCCTTTCTATAATAATTGACATGATAAATAACTCCTGCAACTTAATATGAGGCAAAAATTCCCAACAAACTTGTATTTCTTATTTCTAGAAAGTGACAAAAATAACCCAATATAATTTCCCTTTGCCTTACTTTGCTAAGAAGCACCAATCCAACTTCAATGCTTAATGGTACTTCACCTAAAATTCCAAGTATATCTGTCTGCTAATTGTTGCCAGTTGTATTTATTTTAGTTATTTTTACAAGCCGGTCATCTGTATCACATCCTCATTGGAAGTAGCTAACCGTCTTTGATTTCATTGTCACTGAGGAAACATTTGTGATTTATTTAAATGAATGTCCCAAATACCTTGTAATGGAACATTTTTATTTGTTCACTTATTCATCCATTCACCACACATTTATTCAACTCTTACTAAGAGCCAGCCAGGCACTTGAATATTTTTCTTTGGTTTGATTATAGGGCACACAGAAAAAGAAAGCACACGGAACTCAGAATTGTGGGTAACAGAGCATTAATTTAGGGGAAAGTCATTTTTCACTGCTGGTCCTGAGGAGAGTTTTGAAGCTGACTTAGATGTATTGATTTGAGTGATGCTGATGGTTTTCATCTCCTCTTACCATCTCTGAACTAAATGTAATCCCGTCAGAGGCTGAGAGTCAGAGAACCTTTATTATAGAGAAAGGCCAGGAAAGGAAGAGCTTCTTAGACATCACAGTACTGAAATCAGAGTATTTAGCAGGGAAACGCTGGGGTCAGCTAAATAGTTTATTTATACACTGTGCTTCTCATCTCACTTCTCCAACCAAGAACACAGAAATAAAAAGGTTGAAATCCATTCTTTCCATGATTTTGCAAAATTTGCCACTTTGAAAGGTATTTTTTTCTTCTCAAGGAAGGAATAAAAACAATCTCCTTGCATAATCCAGTTATAATTGGGGAACAGTGTTCTGTGAGTTTTCCGCCCTAATAGAGAGGCTTGTGGCATCATTGCTGGAAATGAAATCAGAACTCCAGGATTATTTCATCCTGAGGACTCCAGAATCACCAGCACCACCACCACTACCATCATGACCAGCACTATCACCACTAGCACCAGCACCACCCACACCCACCACCATCACCACCACTATCGCTGACACCAACACCACCACCACCCACACCCAC